>NC_133310.1:7739617-7839652 GCF_012295235.1 Primulina huaijiensis | reverse complement strand
ATATGTGTGTGTGTGTGTGTTGCGTGTTTGTATAATATTTTTTATAATTCATTTGATTTATATTTAAATAATAATCAAAATGTAATTATAAGAAATAATGAGAGATTACACTATAATTTGATAGAAAACAATTTTGGTGAATTTGTCCATAATGGAAGGGCAAAAATAGATATACATATTTTGTTGTCTTTGACGGTTTCTATCATGTCCTCAACTTTTATATTTTATTATATTACATTATATAGAAATTTCCTAAACTAATATATAAAGTTTCTACGAATTAATGAAAAGTAATCTTTTAAAAAATTATTATATTACGCCTTGATACATATTTATGCTTGAGCTAGAAGTTTACATTGGTTAGACAATTTTTATTGCTTGAATCGATTTAGTTGTATAGTATATTTTATGATTCTTATTTAATTCGGTTGAATACTTCACATATATGAGTATCTATTTTTTTTATTTGAACTGATTTAAGTTTACAAATAGTATTTTTGACATAACTATACTAAAACTATAGATTTTAAAATTCCAATTTTAGCCATTACATTGTAATGGTTCTCACATTAGTTTTACAATTCATAAAAGTCCAAAATAAATCTAGATTAAATAAAAATGTAGCGCAAAATTTCAACAAAACGTTGATCCAAACATCAAAATTCGTTCAAATTTTGTGCGAGTAATTTGATTAGATAGAAAATTCTATTGTAAATATAAAAAATTCTGAGTAACAGAAAACATAACAAATTGAATACTCATAAACAATCTATTAATATCCATTATCTAAAGAGTTAATAATTTATTAAATAATGTTTCCTCAAATTTATTTTTTTGGGAATGTTTTTCATAAATATTTTTTGGATAATATATATATTTTTAAATTTAAATAATTTAATTTAATTTAGACCACCCAGAATGGATGGCACGAGCAAGTGAAAATAGCTTTCCAAGTGTGCTGATTGTTATGCACTACATAGAATAGAATAGAACGCGACTCCATTTTGGCTTTCGAAGGTCATATATATATATATATATGTATCCGCTCTGTCTCTATTTCGTTTCTCTTCGCTTCTCCTAGGGCTCGAGGATTTCCCTGCGCTACTCCAGATCACGGAAGTTCTAGCTGAACTGTTGTTTTTATCCTCGATTGTTTGCCAGATCCGGAGCTCCGATCTCGAAGCTTTGAGTTGTCGCCAGTCATGGCGGCCGCTAATGCTCCGATCACCATGAAAGAAGCCCTCACGGTATCAATTATGCTAAAGCTCTTGCAATTTTTTCGAATCGAACTCTTGGACTGCTTAATCTAAGAGTTTATTTCATTATGGATAGTTGATTGCCTGATTTGATTCGCTGAATGTGTTATGAGTTGCAGGGGGAATTGTATGATGAAATTCTTGATTTGGCTTGTCTGTTCCAATTTTAGATATGTTTATTGTGTTCTGAAGTTTTTTGTTACTGGAATTGTATTTTGATTGCCTGATGATTTGGTGGTTGCAGTTGACTAGCATAGGGATCAGTCCTCAGTTCATTACGTTCACGAATGTGACTATGGAATCTGATAAGTACATATGTGTTCGTGAGACAGCACCTCAGAACAGCGTGGTGATTATTGACATGAGCATGCCGAATCAGCCGTTGAGGCGGCCCATCACCGCAGATTCTGCTCTAATGAACCCGCATACTAGAATTTTGGCGCTGAAAGGTAAGAAGCATTTCTAACACATTTCTCGTTGTTGACTTTTTTTCAGTGATTTTGGGCCTCAAGAGTTTAGATAAATTTGTAGTTAGGATGCTCGCTCAATGGTCCTGATAAGTTGTAGGTTATCAAAACACATATTCCTCACAAATTTCCTGGCTTGAGGGCGTGCAGATGTGGGTTACTCGTTACTGCAAGAAGATGTATTTTTGGCCATTTCAGGTTATCCAAAAAAATTAGATATCTCGTTGAAACAGGAAAAGAACTTCGCGAAGGACAGAGTAAAAATAATATGAGCAAAGAGTTCCAAATTATAAAGGATTTAAAGATGATGGGTAGACCTTAATTATATCAAAATTTGCTCCCACATGATTGTTACTTTGAGAAAAATTTCTCCCAGAAGTCTAGGAAGGTTTTTTGTATGGGAAATGTCACAGTTAAGTTCCCATGCGCATGCTCAAACCCTTTTTAGGGAAAGACGTATGTTCTTGGCTGACAAATGTGCCTTTCTCCCGGGTGCAAGCACACTGAAAGTTGCTCCTTAATCAACGAGACCTTCTCCACACCCCCCTCCCTCTACATCTATCTCTTATTTTTCAGTGACATTCTTCTGTTTTTTATCTTATTCTCCCTTTTTCAATAGACACGAGGACATTTCTTCACAAATCTTGTATTTTTTCTTCAGCTTGCATATGTTGAAATTAGTCACATATACCTCAAATTTCTGAAATACACCATAAAGTTGCTGAAAATACTGTTAGAAAGTCTTGCTGTTAATGGATTTTATGTATTAGGAATATGCTAAAATTAACTATGATTTACCGAAACATTTTGGACGGTTTTGAGAAATTGAAAATATTGAATTATTATTATTATTATCGTTCTCTATCATTGCTATCTGCTGTGTGGGTAAGTGCAAAAATCTAAATGCTTGTATGAATAAGGTTTGCATATTTTCTTCAATGTTTTTTTCTCTCTGAGCCTCTGCTCACCAAAGATTACGTTGCTATCTGGTGCCTTCCTTATTTAATTTTTTTTATTTATGTCTTGCATTTGTTAAAATTTTCAGACATTATTATGATCTGTTTGAAAACCATCCTTTAAGTGCCTAAGCTTGATGAGTCAATCACATGTTGTTTACACCTAGCGCTCAAGACACTTTTTGGTATTGGGGAAACTTATGGGAATAATCAGGCTGTGAATGCAAGGATACAATGATTGGCCATTATAGCTGTTACACAGAATTCCAATCTTAGTAATGATATAAGCTTATGAAGATCATGGGACCATCCTAGTTTCTTTTTAAGCGATCTCAAAGGCGTGCTTTTATCGAAAACAATGAAATAATATAGAGGAGGATGATGGGTCAGTAATTTCAGATGATGTGCAGATTGAGTCTACAATAATACAATTCTTCAGTAACTTATATAGAAAATCTGATGTATGGGGTTGGGGCATAGAAGGAATGGATTGAAGTCCTATCGCATGCATCATATCAGTTTGTATACTCGTACATTCTCGTATTGGGCGATTGTCGCTTACGTTCTTGTTTTCATCTTGGGCACCCCATTCCACGGGGCATGTCTTAGGTTTGACGGTTCGGACGATCAGGGCAGTGGCTAGAGCAGTTGGGTTTTCGGTGGTGATCGTGTGGAGGTTTTATGTGGTTTATCGTTTTCTCGTTTAGAATTATGTTTTCGATATGACTGTATTAATGTTTAAGACGGCTGTTATTTGTTCTGTTTTCGTTTGGGTTGTATGATGATTAAGTTATTTGGTTTTCGCTGTTTAATTGTTGTTATTAAGTTTTGATGTTGCATGCTTATTAGTCTGTTTAGTAGTGGCTCGGGTAAGAAAAATATAAAAACTTCGTTATGGGAACCTGTTTTGTCTAAGATGTCGAAAAAATTAACGAGTTGAAAGAAAATATTTTTGTCCAGGTGAGGGGGGGGGGGAAGATTAATCTGATTTAAGCAATGATGATTGTTTTTCCGATGTACATCATGTTTCTTTTTAGGGTACCGAGAGTTGTAGCAGTGGTTATGGAGAAGATTAGGAGGGATTTTTATGGGAAAAAGATGATGTAGATTTGCATTGTCATCTGGTTGTGTGGGAACTGTAAATTGAAGAAAGACGGGGATTGGATATTGGGAATATTTGTCTGAGGAATAAGTTCCTCTTGGGGAAATGGTGGTGGAGATGTTCTGTCGAGGAGGATCCGTTATGGAAAAAAGGTTATTGTTAGCAAATATGAGATGCAAGATAATGGTTGAGATGCGGGTTTACCGTTTACCAAGGAATGTTACATTTGAAGCCCATGGAAGTTTATTTCTAAAACTTAACCGGTTTTTCCTCAGTTAGTGTGGGCGGTGGCTAAAAAGGGTAACAAAATCAGATTTTGGGAGGTTAGGTAGTGGGATATTCGTTTTAAAATATCTTTATCCTTATTTATTTCAGATTTATTCGATTCACAACAAGCCTATTTTTCACTTTATTTAGTTGGATGAATCTTCTATTCCATTTTCTTTATCTTGGTTTTTGCACTTTCGGAGGGACCTCAGGGATTATGAAGTGAATGATTTGAGTTTTTTGATAGGGTATTTAGAGAGGGTCAGTTGGATGAGGAATGTGTATATTTTAGGTTTTGGGAAGGCAACAGGGATTTTTTGTTTAAATCTTTCTACGAGTCACTCTTTTGGATCTATGATTTTCCTCTCTTTCTTCTTTTTCATGTTATTTGGAAATCACCGATCCCACCAAAGGTTCAAGTATTCTCCTGGACTGCGGTTTTGGGTAAGTTGCCAACTTGTGATATGTTGCAAAAGAGATGACCTACATGTGGTCTTTGTCCGAATTGGTCTGTACTCTGTCGGAAAGAGGTGGAGACTTAGGATCACATACTTATGCGTTGTCTTTTCACAAGTTGTCTTTGGTACAAAGCTTTGGAGGAGTTGGGTCTGCTTTGGGTAGTTCCAAGATCTTCACACGACCTGTTTGCTTCCGATCTTGGACGCTATCTTGGCAGGAGGGGTATGATATTCGGACAGTGACAATTCATTGTATTTGCCGATCAATCTGGATGGAGCAAAATAGAAGGATTTTCGACAATATAGAAGAGCCAGCTGGAGATTGTTGCGAAAAATTTAAGTTTCGGGTATCTGGTTGGATTGAAAAGCATTCAAAGTTTAAGAATTCCTTGATTTCAGATTCAGTGTAAGACTGAAGTTATATTTTTGTTGTTATGATTAGTTATTTTACTTTTCTCCCCTCACGTATCTTGTCTGCTTTTTGTAACTATTAAATTTAATCTTCTAATATATTATCGTTTCTTATAAAAAAAAAGATAGAGGAGGATGATTATGCGAAGACCTCCATGTTAGCTTGAACAACGAAAAGAAGATTACAAGTAGAATAAATTTTAGAGAACAAGCTCCTTAGATTCTTGACTTGACTTCAAGCTGCCTTGTATATGCCACCTCGAATTATTAACAAGATTTCCTAGAATAGCTTCTTGACCTCAATTTACCCTGCAGTTACTGCCTTGACTTTTAGAAACATAAGAACCATATTCAGTGAGGTTATCCAATGATTCACTCCTGCTCAATCTTGGTGGACAGAAAAATTCAGGTTTTCTAGGTTCACATTTGGACTAAATTGAGGACCATCTGCATGTCTTGTTCCATTTCCTTAATTTCTTCAGCCAACAACTTTTTCCTTTTTCCTTGACTGACTTGGCAATGCTCCCCGCATCACTAGATTATTTCTTTGTGGACAGAGAAAAACTAGGAAGCGAGGGGACTTGAAAAAGGAATTGCTATTGATTTACTAGATTGATTATCGACCACTAGTTTATCTGAAAATAAAACATGAGCACCATTCAATAGCACTCGAAAGTCCATGGAACATATTGGAGAAGCCCCATCATCCCCTTTAGTTTAAAACTGGTTAGAAGAATTAGCCATAGAAGATTGCTCTTGGGCTGAGAAAGAATCAATGGGGCCCAGATCAGAATTTGTAATCTGGGCTGATGCACTAGGGAAAAGTACATGGGCTGTGGGTTGAACCGATTCTGAGAGTTTAACTGTATCACATGGATGTTGGACTGGCTGTTCCATGTTTCTAGGTGCTGACACAAAGCAAGCCTGGAATCATCCTTTCCAACAGCCGTGGCAATCATTTCTTTCAAAGTTTTGGGATGAGTCGTACGCCAAATGCCGTTCCTAGTTGTGTTAAGGGTCTTACAGGTTTTCATCCCATGGAAAATCTCACCTTTTTGTCCATTGATAATACGACCACGAGAAGTGTTAGCCTTAGCAATTTGGTTCAGAACGTATTCAGTAATTATTATTAATGTGTACTGCTGAAGTTAGTGAACTTGCTGGTATGTGATCCTACGTTCTTTTAGTCTTCACCAAAATATTGATGTTTATTTGATGAAGCTCAACTTTCTGGAACCACTCAAGATCACTTGCAAATTTTCAACATTGAGGCCAAAGCAAAGATGAAATCTCATCAGATGCCAGAGCAGGCAAGTATATCAATACCTGTTAACTGTTGTACACTTTGATACTTCAGGTTGTGGACATATAAGTTAATATTATATACAACATTCAAGTCTTCTGAAGTTGGTTGTTCTGCATGTTATTCTTCTATGGCAGGTTGTATTTTGGAAGTGGATTTCTCCCAAGATGTTAGGTTTAGTGACCCAATCCTCGGTTTATCACTGGTCGATTGAAGGCAAGATCAAAACCATTTGGATTTTCTCTTAAGTTTAGTAAATTTTCTGCATTTCATTTTCTTAAAGGAGTTGCACTATCTTTCCTTAATAATTTTCCTCTCTCCCTGAGTAGGTGACTCTGAACCTGTAAAGATGTTTGAAAGAACTGCTAATTTAGCAAACAACCAAATCATCAATTATAAATGTGACCCTTCTGAAAAGTGGTTGGTTTTGATCGGAATTGCTCCTGGTTCACCCGAGGTGAGTGGATGGCAATTTTTCCTTTTCAAATTTGAAATAAAGATTTTGGCCAGAATCACAGTAGTTCACATTGTTAATGATAGAAAATAATTGTTTTCCACAAGTTTTTTCTTTCGGGATCACCTTCCTTAACAAATCTATTTTTATAGCCTGCAAAGTTTCCGTGCCTTTTCTTGTCAATATTCTTCAACAATGTCACAGTTATATTTTTTAGTCAAAATTTTATGATGGTGATAATGATGATAGATCATGTGCAGCAGATATTTTGTGTTTACTAGTTTTTGGAGACATTATTTCTACTTTCATAGTTCTGCATTTTGTGTTTCATTGCCAACAATAGTACTGAGATTTTCCTTCTTTAGCGGCCACAACTCGTCAAAGGAAATATGCAACTGTTTTCTGTGGACCAACAACGCAGTCAATCTCTTGAAGCACATGCTGCATCTTTTGCCTCTTTCCGGGTACTTCGCTGCTAGCTTTCGATTTCTATGCTCGATATACTGTTTCTGTGGGCAAAGCTGTTGCTAACTCTCTTTATATATTCTTATGCAGGTTGCAGGAAATGATAAAGACTCCATTCTTATTTCTTTTGCGACAAAGTCCTCTAATTCTGGTCAGATTTCATCGAAGTTGCATGTTATTGAGCTTGGTGCTCAGCCAGGTGCATATATCTTTCGTGGTTTTTTGATTTTGATCTTCTTAGTCATATTAAACAAAATTACTGGTTTTGATGTCATGTTCAGGATATATACATGATATCAATATATTTTCTATTTATGTTTATTTATTGGCCTAACGCTTGCACGTCTTTACAGGGAAACCAACTTTCACCAAAAAGCAGGCGGATTTGTTCTTCCCTCCAGATTTTGCTGATGACTTCCCAGTGGCTATGCAGGTATTTCTTCTTGAAATATCTTTCCCCCTCTTGCAAATGGGTTAGTCTTTGCTAAATTTAGAATGCGAATGTCGAATTTAACCAGCTTACTAGTCTGTTGAACTCAAGGTCAAGTTCAAATTTATTTATTCAAATATGAGCATTTTATCTATTTATATTTTTAATAAAAGATAGGAATATATTAATCAATATAGTTTTTAAATATTTATTGGTAAAATATCATCATTATTCTAAAATGTTATTATTAATTCTACATACAAAGCTCGTGAATATGATAATTAATGGAGTTAGTGAGCCAAATTCGTTATTTGAGTGCATGCGATGGTCAGGGATCCAAACTTGTGAGCTAAGCCCGTGAACCAAATTTACTAGAATAAACTTGAGCTCCTACTCGGACGAGTTTGAGAGTTAGCTATCGAATTTTACGAGTTTGATATGTTTAGCTCTCTATGTTTGAATTTTTGTGTCTATTTAACAGGCTAATTGTATGGTTTTGCGCAGATATCCCATAAGTTTAGTCTTATTTATGTTATCACGAAGCTTGGGCTGCTCTTTGTGTATGATCTGGAATCTGCTGCTGCCGTATACAGAAATAGAATCAGTCCAGATCCCATTTTTCTGACATCAGAGGCTTCATCAGTTGGAGGCTTCTATGCTATTAACAGGCGAGGTCAAGTTTTACTTGCAACTGTTAATGAAGCAACTATAGTGCCTTTTGTCAGCGGCCAGGTATGCTAAGCTTCTGCAGTTTCTGTAATATTCATGCTTTTTTTAACAGATATTTAGAGTCTTAAATGATTATTGCTAGTTGAACAATCTGGAGCTTGCTGTCAACCTTGCAAAAAGAGGAAACCTTCCTGGTGCTGAGAATTTGGTATGTTAAAATTGGCTTTTGATGGTCTAAATGTTTTAATATAGCTGTGTGGAGAAAGAAATTTACATTTATTCCTATGCTTGGTGTGCATGAATGCTTTTTACAAAATTATTTTGATGCTGAATGGTTTCCCTGGGGTAGAATAGAATTAGGCTTGGGCTGTTTCCTGATTAAAAGCTGGACTAGATTTTTGTCGTGCCAAAATTTTGATCGGGTCTTTTTGTTTATGAAAATAAAAGCATGCGTTTGATTGCACGTTACTATATCATTTCTGAGTAAAGTCTGGAATATTTTACCGAGCTGTCTAACCGAATTTTCTTATCAAATTTTTGCAGTTGTTTTTCTGGGTGATCAAAGCATATGCTTGCTTATGTTTTTGTTTAGTAATTGCGTTCTTATTGGATGCAGACGATGTAACTTTTTGCCATCTGAAAATGTGTTAGGTTGTTCAACGTTTTCAAGAATTGTTTGCTCAGACAAAGTATAAAGAGGCTGCCGAGCTTGCTGCAGAATCTCCTCAAGGCTTACTAAGGACTCCTGATACTGTTGCTAAATTTCAGGTGCCTGTTGTTCATTAGCTTTCATGTTTAGAAATCTGATTTGGAATCCTGTGTATTTTCTTTTGTTGGGATGAGAGTTTGATTGGATAACATGTATTTTCAGAGTGTACCTGTTCAAGCTGGGCAGACACCGCCGTTGTTGCAGTACTTTGGGACATTGTTAACTAAAGGAAAGCTTAATGCGTTTGAGTCTCTGGAGTTGTCACGGCTAGTTGTTAACCAGAACAAAAAGAATTTATTGGAGAACTGGTTGGCTGAAGATAAACTTGAATGCAGTGAGGAACTTGGAGACCTGGTGAAGGTAATTCCCTCAGTTTGGAACTTCCACCACTTTCAGATTGTTTATTGTTTCAAATCTGATTTTTAATGTGTTCCATTTTATCGTGCAATTTTTATTTCAGTTTCCTCTTTTATTTATAGACTGTTGACAATGACCTTGCACTGAAAATATATATCAAAGCCAGAGCTACACCGAAAGTCGTGGCAGCTTTTGCTGAGCGTCGGGAGTTTGACAAAATCTTGATATATTCAAAGCAGGTTAATAACGCTAGTTTATAACGGAGTTGTTGCTCTTTCACTTGTTATCGTTTTTAACATTCTGTAATACAATTGATTCCAATGAAAAATCATGTTTAACTTGAAACAGGTGGGATATACACCAGATTATCTGTTTCTTTTGCAAACCATTCTCCGGTCGGATCCTCAGGTATACAGGGATTGACATAAAACTAATTTTTGAAGTCTTCGACAATGTTATCTATTATGCTTGACTTGCTTGTTATGTTGAATTATGATGGAACATGATATTTGGAGGCATATTTTAATGATTTCTTCTGGTTCTATAGGGAGCAGTTAATTTTGCTCTTATGATGTCTCAAATGGAAGGAGGTTGTCCTGTTGACTACAATACTATTACTGATCTCTTCCTTCAGGTATGCATGTTTTCTTTTATATTTGAATATTCTGATTTTATGGTCATTGTTCTTATGTGTTTTTCCCATTTCATCTTTGAAAGCCTTAGCAACTTATGTTTTTTAGATGATTAATTGTAAGGTCTTTCTATTTTGATAATTTTCATCAGAGGAACATGATCCGTGAAGCAACAGCGTTTCTGTTGGATGTCCTGAAACCAAATCTACCAGAGCATGGGTTCCTGCAAACTAAGGTCAATATTTATTCATGCTAATCCTCTTGTAACTCAACATCAATCTTTTATTTTGTTCACAGAGGCATCATGTATTTGTTCTTTTTTCAGGTCCTGGAGATCAATCTCGTGACCTTTCCCAATGTTGCAGATGCTATTTTGGCTAATGGAATGTTTAGTCACTATGACAGGCCTAGGATTGCCCAACTCTGCGAGAAAGCTGGCCTTTATGTTCGAGCACTACAGGTTACATCTCACCCATTTATGCACCCAAGACTTACATGTTACTTTTAATTTTTAATCACGCATTTTACTTGTGTCTGCAGCATTACTCTGAGCTGCCTGATATCAAGCGTGTTATTGTCAACACTCATGCAATTGAGCCACAGGTTACTAAAATTAGTATTGTTTCGCCATTCAACTGGTCAATATTAGTGCTTAATGATGCCATAATTTCAGGCACTTGTCGAGTTCTTTGGTACACTTTCCCCAGAATGGGCTTTGGAGTGTATGAAGGATCTTTTGCTAGTCAATTTAAGAGGAAACCTTCAGATAATTGTCCAGGTAGGGTGAAGGCATAAAGATTTAGATGATGAATTTATTGAAAGATGCCTTTCTGAAGCCAAGGCCCCACAATTGTGAAGTTTATTGTTTTCATTTAATTGATGTGACTTTATAATTCATATATTGGTTACAACTGCTGTTCTAAAATACGTAGGTTGCTAAAGAATATTGCGAACAATTGGGTGTTGCGACTTGTATTAAGCTCTTTGAGCAGTTCAAGTCATATGAAGGATTATATTTCTTCCTGGGATCATATTTGAGCTCCAGGTAATTTTCTAGGAAAGGAAGGGATTTCTAATTGCTGTCCAATGACCTGGTGCTTTTGTATTTTATCTATCTGTATGATTATTGGTTTCTGGCAGTGAGGATCCTGATATTCACTTCAAGTACATCGAGGCTGCTGCCAAGACTGGACAAATTAAAGAGGTTGAGCGTGTAACCAGAGAATCAAATTTCTATGACCCTGAAAAGACAAAGAATTTTTTAATGGAAGCAAAACTTCCAGATGCCCGACCATTAATCAATGTTTGTGACCGCTTTGGTTTTGTTCCAGACCTCACCCATTACTTGTACTCGAACAACATGCTTCGCTATATTGAAGGTTATGTGCAGAAGGTATGATTATCTTTTGAAAAGTTTCTTGCCTATAGGGTAAAGCTTGTCTTTCATGCAAGTGATTGTTATTTGCTTTATAGGTCAATCCTGGAAATGCTCCATTAGTTGTTGGTCAACTCCTAGATGACGAGTGTCCTGAAGATTTTATTAAAGGCCTGATTCTCTCTGTTCGTTCTCTGCTTCCAGTCGAGCCACTGGTGGATGAGTGCGAGAAAAGGTACCTTTTATACACCATGCCCTCTAGCTTAGCTTTGCGTCGAGCAAGCTTCTTCCTTGATATCTTTACTTGTGATATGTGGTTTGCAGGAATCGTCTTCGCCTGCTCACTCAGTTTCTGGAACATCTTGTGAGTGAAGGAAGCCAAGATGTGCATGTCCACAATGCTTTGGGTAAAATAATTATAGATAGCAACAACAATCCGGAACATTTTCTCACCACCAACCCATATTATGATTCTCGTGTTGTTGGTAAATATTGTGAAAAGCGTGATCCTACCCTTGCCGTTGTGGCTTACCGGAGAGGACAGTGTGATGATGAACTTATTAATGTGACAAATAAGAATTCTTTGTTCAAGCTGCAAGCAAGGTTTGTGATGTGTAGTTCTATTGAATGTTACACATTAGTTAATTAGTTTCATATGTATCAGAAGTTGATCCACTTTTTGTTTATAATTTCAGATATGTAGTTGAAAGAATGGATGCTGATCTCTGGGGAAAAGTTCTTGATCCTGAAAATGAATTCAGAAGGCTGCTTATTGATCAAGTCGTATCTACTGCATTGCCTGAAAGCAAGAGCCCAGAGCAAGTTTCTGCTGCTGTTAAAGCTTTTATGACTGCTGATCTCCCTCACGAACTAATTGAATTGCTTGAAAAGATTGTTCTTCAGAACTCTGCCTTTAGTGGAAACTTTAACCTGCAAAACTTACTTATCTTGACTGCAATCAAGGCAGACCCTTCTAGAGTAATGGACTATATTAATAGACTTGATAACTTTGATGGCCCTGCAGTTGGAGAAGTGGCTGTGGAAGCTCAATTGTATGAAGAAGCTTTTGCTATTTTCAAGAAATTTAATTTGAATGTCCAAGCTGTTGATGTTTTGCTGGATAATATTCGAGACATTAATCGAGCTGTGGAATTTGCTTTCCGTGTTGAAGAAGATTCTGTTTGGAGCCATGTTGCTAAATCTCAACTCAGGGAAGGACTGGTGAGCGATGCAATTGAGTCATTTATTCGTGCAGATGATGCTACTCAATTCCTGGAGGTCATCCGAGCTGCTGAGGATGCAAATGTTTATCATGACCTGGTGAAGTACCTTCTCATGGTCAGGCTGAAAACGAAGGAACCAAAAGTCGACAGCGAGCTCATTTATGCATATGCTAAGATTGATAGATTGGGTGACATTGAAGAATTTATTCTTATGCCAAATGTTGCTAATCTGCCGAATGTTGGTGATCGCTTGTATGATGAAGCTTTGTACGAGGCTGCAAAGATTATTTTTGCTTTTATCTCTAACTGGGGCAAATTGGCAATCACACTAGTGAAGTTGAAGCAATTTCAAGGTGCTGTTGATGCAGCAAGAAAAGCCAACAGCGCAAAGACATGGAAAGAAGTCTGCTTTGCTTGTGTTGATGCTGAGGAGTTCCGCTTGGCTCAGATATGTGGTCTGAACATAATTGTACAGGTATTTCACAGATTTTCATATTTCAAGTGTAGCATTTTACTCTACTACAATCAAGTGATTTGATTTCATAATCCAAGATTTCTGAACTAAAATTATATTGTGGCACATTATTTTGTGATTCTTGTAGGTGGATGACCTGGAAGAGGTTAGCGAGTATTATCAAAACAGAGGATGCTTTAATGAGCTTATATCTCTCATGGAAAGTGGTTTGGGATTGGAACGTGCACATATGGGGATTTTTACCGAGTTGGGTGTCCTGTATGCTAGATACCGTCATGAAAAGCTTATGGAGCACATCAAATTGTTTTCTACACGTCTAAATATTCCCAAGCTGATCAGAGCATGTGACGAACAACAGCATTGGCAAGAATTAACTTATCTATACGTTCAGTATGATGAATTTGATAATGCTGCTACAACTGTGATGAATCATTCCCCAGAAGCTTGGGAGCACATGCAATTCAAAGATATTATTGTCAAAGTTGCCAACGTGGAGCTATATTACAAAGCTGTGCATTTCTATTTGCAAGAACATCCTGAACTCATCAATGATGTCCTGAATGTTCTTGCCCTTCGCGTTGATCACACTCGTGTTGTGGACATAATGAGAAAGGTTGACACTTCTGCTTGATATTTTTTTTCTTATCAGCGTTAACAATTGTTTGTAAGTTTATAAATGTTTTACGTTAATATGTGTAGGCAGGTCATCTACTTCTTGTTAAGCCTTATATGGTTGCAGTTCAGAGCAATAATGTGTCTGCAGTGAATGAAGCTCTCAATGACATCTATGTAGTGGAGGAGGACTATGACAGACTTCGTGAATCAATTGACTTGCATGATAACTTTGATCAAATTGGTCTCGCTCAAAGGGTACGCTGAAGTTACTGCAGTCTCTGTTATTTTTCTTCTTTTCTTTCTTTCTTTTTCTTTTTCTTCTTTTCTTTTTTCTTTTTCTTTTTCTTTTTTTTTAGAAAGTTTAGAATTACTGATTAACGTGCTTGAGTAGATTGAGAAACATGAGCTTCTGGAGATGAGGCGTGTTTCAGCCTACATTTACAAGAAAGCAGGCAGATGGAAGCAATCAATTGCATTATCAAAGAAAGACAACCTCTACAAAGATGCGATGGAGACAGCTTCACAATCTGGTGATCGTGAACTTGCTGAAGAGTTGCTTGTTTACTTCGTTGAACAGGTTCGCTTTATCAACAAACAATATCTAATCTAATATTTTTTCCCTGAAGAAAATATATGGTCTTTCTTTTCAAATCCGATCGAAGTCCTTTTCATATTGCAAACGATGTTAACTATTTTTTAGTAAGGTGGTGTTTATTTTGCATTTATAATAACATTAATATCACTATGCTTTCAGAAGAGTATGAGTATTAAGATTCCATCAATATTTAATGGTTGACTAGGGTATCTAATTAGTTTTTTCTTCTTTTTAGGGCAAGAAGGAATGCTTTGCTTCATGCCTCTTTGTTTGTTACGACTTGATTCGCCCAGACGTTGCGCTTGAACTTGCCTGGATGAATAACATGATTGACTTTGCCTTCCCGTATCTATTACAGGTGATTTCTCTATATCTTTCCTTTCCTTCCTCTCCTGTCATCGTGTACTTGTATTTGGGTCCTTATTTTGTATTTTCAGGTCAAATAAAAAGTAAATTCTAGAATAGTTCTTGGGACCTTTTACTTTCATTTGCTCTGTTTCATAACAAGCACATGCGTCTTTGTTTCTCGTTCAGTTTATCCGTGAATATACTGGCAAAGTGGATGAACTAATAAAGGACAAGATTGAGGCTATGAAGGAAGTGAAGGCTAAAGCCGAGGAGGAGAAAGATGTCATCATGCAGCAGGTACATATGATTCCTGAAACAAATTTTTGTCTCTCGAGTAATTAGACATTTTTGTTCATTTAATTTAGCTAAGCATGTTTCAGTTTACAAATTGATATACATCTTGGTACGTCCTTTCTTGACCAAAATTTGATGAATTCACATTGCAGAAAAAGTACTTTCAACAGCTGACTATTACTTGTCATTATTTTCCAAACCATATCTTAAATTACTTCGATCTCTAACTGCTAATTACGACTAATTCTGCAGAATTTGTATGCCCAATTGTTGCCTCTTGCTTTGCCAGCGCCGCCTATGCCGGGTATGGGAGGGGTTTACCCTGTACCACCGCCGATGGGTGGCATGGGCATGCCGCCGATGCCACCATTTGGCATGCCACCAATGGGTTCCTATTGATTTTTCTATGGTTACCTTGTCAACATTTGCTACAAGTAGTCACATACTGAGTATGCACCCAAGGTTTGGCAGCGACAATGCAGTATAGTTTCTTGTTTGTATCATATTCTCTTCTCAGTTCTGGAAGATGGCTAGCTGAGGCATGAGACGATCTAGCCTGTAATACGGTAAAAATTTATATAAATATTTTCTTGTAATATTCTTTTGTAGCTGAGGCATTTTTTTTGCAGCTCTAGGCGGCAAGAATATGATAATTTTACAAATAATGATGCTGTAAAAGATGTGTGTTGTTTTGTATTGATTCTTGGGTGTTGTTTTCTTGTTTAGTTTCACTTGTGAATTTTACAATCATCTCACGTTGGTATATACAAGAGTTTTGGATTCTGCATTGAGTCTAAATTTCCTCTTTTCTTTTGGATTCCGTTTCCCTTTCTCCGTTCTGGATTGGGAACGCTCAACTGGAGGGGAAATTTTGAAAAATGATCTTCTCTCCATATCTATTTAAAAGAATGACCTTCAATTATTAAAATAACATAACGCAATTGGTTACGTTACCTGTTTTAAGAATGAGATTGTTTTTAAAAATAAATGTGTCTAGAAGGTACCTCAATGAAGAGACAAACATTAGATGAGAAGCCATTTAAATCTCATGTAATAGAATAACATAATTACTTTTTTATTCCACTAATTCTAAAACTTAAATATGTAATGACAAAAGATGTAAAATCTAATACGACACTTGTCTCTGTGTTATATCAGTCTACGATTCTACACCAATGGACGACTTTGACGTATAAATTTTATTCGGGCTTCGCATCCCATTTCTCCATCTCACAACATTATATTCTAACTTTAGCAATTTTCTTCGAATAACTCTTATTTTTCTCATTTACTTTCTTTGTATTTAATATTTAACCTCTTTATCAAGTTCAAAAATGATAATATATCAAAGATAATATTGAATACATTAATTACCTCCTGGAAAATGGAAAAAAAAATTCAATAAAAATAGTTAAATATATTTAGCACTAATCATTTGAATATGAGAAACAATTATATACTGAGAAACATACATTTTATTTTTTTTTAAGTTGACTATTGTGACGCTCCGAACCTCGCCACGCAATCATACAACATGTAACGTCATATGCGTAAAATTTTTCTTTTCAACGACGTAATAATATAATGCATATACGACAAAATAGTGCAATTATCACACTATCTGCATCACTGCAGCAGAAAAAGTATAATAAATACATACACACAACTCAAATAAGACAATAAACTATACTGTCTTTATCTACTATCAACTACAAGACTGTTTGACTAGACTGTTACGAGGCCAGGGGTGCTTGAAGAAAGGGAGCAGAGGCCGCAACGTACGAGAAGTGCACCTACGAGATTAGTAGACTTTGTATCCAATTAATTGTATATCAATTGTGAGAATAGTATACAAAGCGTGAAATAAAATTTAGGAAGCAAAACACGTTTATAACTTGGACATTGTAAGTCAAAAAAAAGGGGGACACTTGTTTTCATATAAGAGGAGGAAATAAAAGAAAAGGAGCAGCTCCCAGAATTCAACCTCTCTTTCTGTCGTTCTGTAACCTTCTGTATCTTCTCTTTATGAATCTCTCTTCTTAGATGCTAACTTGCAGGTGAATCTGGAACTCCGAAGCGGTGCTCTAACATTGGTGCTCTCGTTCTCACTCAATTGACAAGTTTCCATAGCAGTTGAAGTGGTACATCAGTAAAGCGATGGCGGAAGGAACACGATTTGCTCGATTAGAGGAAACTCTGTCCAAACTCATTAATCTCCAGGAATCGCAGGCAAATTTAATTGAAAAGCAGCACACGATCCTAAAAATTTGAGAGCCTTAAGGGGTTTTTTGGGTTTATCATGGTTCTATCGAAAGTTTGTGCGGGTTTACGCCTCCATTGCGCATGCCCTCACGGAACTACTGAAAAAAGATAGCTTTTGTTGGTCCTCTACAGCCCAATCGTCCTTTGATAACCTTAAACATGCCCTTAGCCATACACCTGTTCTTGCCTTACCCGATTTTTCGTTACCATTTCAAATCCGAACTGATGCCTCAGGCATAGGAATTGGGGCTGTTCTTTTACAGCAGGGTCATCCACTTGCCTACTTTAGCAAGAAACTACCTTCCCATCTTCTTAAAGCTTCAACTTATGTTCGGGAATTACTAGCCATCACCCAAGCTGTTAGTAAATGGCGTCAATACCTCTTGGGCCATCATTTCTCAATTGTCACTGACCACCGTAGTCTTAAAGAAATTTTGTCTCAAACTATCCATACACCTGACCAACAAAAATATGTGGTTAAACTCCTTGGCTATGACTTTGATATCTCCTACCAACCGGGCAAATCCAATACTGTCGCAGATGCATTATCTCGACAATTTGAGCTTTCAGATTCTGGTTGTGGCACCTCAAGTCAGTTACTGGCCATTTCGATTCCTTCATTCCAATTCCTGACCCAACTTAAAGATGAGGCAGAGTCCAACCCTTTCTACAAAAATCTTCTTAATAAGCATTCTACTGCACTGCGTCCGGTCTTTCATCTTAAGGATGGTCTCGTTTATCGACACCATCGCATTTGTGTTGACCCTAACTCCCAAATTATTTCCAAAATCCTATTTGAGTTTCATAACACACCTGTTGCAGGACATGGAGGGATGCACAAGACCTTAGCTCGAATTGTTCCAAGTTTTTATTGGGAGAATATGAAGAGGGATATTCAGGTTTATGTTGCTAAATGTGCCATTTGCCAACAAACAAAATATAGCACACAGAAAGTACAAGGGTTGTTGCAGCCCTCACAAGTGCCAGCAAGGGTATGGGAGGATATATCCATGGATTTCATCACTGGTCTTCCTACTTCGAAAGGCTTTTCAGTGATTTTGGTGGTGGTTGATAGGCTGTCGAAATTTGCTCATCTTGGGGCTCTTAAGTCGGGGTTTACGACAACGATGGTAGCAACTTTGTTTGTGGATATGGTGGTTAAGCTCCATTCAGTCCCCAAATCGATTGTGTCGGACCCCGACCCTGTTTTCTTGAGTAAATTCTGAACATAGTTGTTTAAATTCAGTGGCACATCGTTGGCAATGTCTACTGCGTACCATCCACAAACCGATGGACAAACGGAGGCATTAAACAAATGTTTAGAGCAGTATTTGCGTGCCTTTGTGATGGATAAACCGTCTCGTTGTGTTTGTTTTCTGTCTTGGGCCGAGTTGTGTTACAACACTTCATCTCATTCTTCTATAAAAATGACACCTTTTGAGGCAGTGTTTGGGAAACCTCCCCCATCTATCCCTTCTTCTATTACAAATTCCTCGCCTGTGGAGGCGGTGGATACCTTGTTACGAGATAGGGATGAGTTGTTGTCAACTTTACGTGCCCATATGCAGCACGCACAAGAACGGATGAAATTTCATGCTGATAAGAAACGTGCAGAAAAGGTGTTTGAGGTGGGTCGGTATTGCTATATTCGGTTTCAGCCACACAAGCAAACTTCCTTGGCCAGGCACCGTTACACCAAGTTGAGCAAACGGTATTACGGTCCGTTCAAAATCATTAAACGAGTGGGTGTTGTTGCATACAAATTGGAGTTACCACCTACAGTGAAAATCCATCCTATTTTTCACATTTCGGTGCTAAAAGCTTGTCCAAATCCTGAAGAGGTTCCAGAGTTGTCACTTCTTATTACGTTTGTGGAGAATCAACCTTTAGTGTCTCCATTGGCTATTCTGAATCAGCGTCGAATTCTTCGGCAGAATGCGTGGGTGCCTCAGCTTTTGGTACAGTGGTCAGGTCTGCCTTTAGAATACACTTCTTGGGAAGATTTAAGCTCATTCCAGCAACTCTACCCAACTTTTCACCTTGAGGGCAAGGTGTTGTCTAAAGGGGAGGGCAATGTAACGAGTCCAGGGGTGCTTGAAGAAAGGGAGCAGAGGCCGCAACGTACGAGAAGTGCACCTAGGATATTAGTAGACTTCGTATCCAATTAATTGTATATCAATTGTGAGAATAGTATACAAAGCGTGAAATAAAATTTAGGAAGCAAAACACGTTTATAACTTGGACATTGTAAGTCAAAAAAAAGGGGGACACTTGTTTTCATATAAGAGGAGGAAATAAAAGAAAAGGAGCAGCTCCCAGAATTCAACCTCTCTTTCTGTCGTTCTGTAACCTTCTGTATCTTCTCTTTATGAATCTCTCTTCTTAGATGCTAACTTGCAGGTGAATCTGGAACTCCGAAGCGGTGCTCTAACATAGACACACCTAGTCCTTCACATCTATCATGTCTCACGGTATAGTCCTGTAACATGTCCAACAGAAACAGCTCCCAAAAGGTGAGCATATACAAAAATCATCATCGTAATACATAACAGTTATATTAAAAACATAAAATATAACTGAAATCATAATAGAAATACCATATTTACTGTTTCTGGACAATCAAACCATCAACGACATCACTCTCATACTACTGCAACAAAAATATCGACTATACGTCGCACCCCAACACCGACGACAGCAATATCGTCGAACTAACAATAACATCAACGATATGTCGCACCCCTACTCCGGTGACAGCAATATCGTTGATTGAACAACAACAATGAGACGTCTCCCAACAACGACAACCAACAACAACAATAATAATCAACAACAGGTATAATATCAAATCACCCATTTCCGTTGATTTACCATTGTTCAACGCAATAGTATTTATCAATACTAAACAATAACAGCATATGCTCGTACGTCAACACGTACCTGATAATCGAGTATATATAAAATCTGGCTATTTCTTTGATCCTGAGGCTTGTGATGTATCTAAATAATTCAACAACATTTATCAGATCATTGTCACCGTATCTATTAGTTATATTAGTTGTGAAAAATTAAATTAATTGGATAAATTGCATATAAACCCCTACATTATTTTGTATATATGATATAATAGAAACAAAGCTGATGTAAACAATTAATGGTAGCGACGAAGCTGAAATAAAATATAATTTTTTGGAAAATGTTTTCTGTATATTGAGTATTATATAGAGTGTTACATACCACAGTTAAATTATAAAATTATCCCAAAACTCTTTTAAAAAGTGTTTCTTTTCACCTACAATTGTTTGTCTTTCTTAAAAAAATACTTTTAACAAAAATATTATTTTTTATTATTTATTATCCCGTTTTACAATATTCACGTTGAGAGTCTAAATTATACGAGAGAAATTTTCATATTTCGAACACCATCTTTACGAGCATGGTCTTGTCGATGCTTGATCAAGCCTGGAATTATTATTCAAATGAAAGAAACAAACATATATAAATATGATTATCAACATGAAATATGAAAAAAAGAATATCATATTATTTAATATGATCAGATGGTTGAACAAACACATCACAGTATTCAATATTTTCTATTTGCTTGATTTCACTGATATCTACGAAACCAACATATGTATGGATATTGTAATGTCCGAAAAATAAACCTATGTAAACCGCATACATGCAAAATTATTTTAATTGCTTAATTGTTTTATTTAATTTATTTTAAATGCTAGCCTGACATTTATTATATGATTAAATGTATGATTGCATGATTAAATGTATGATTGCATGTTTACATGAAATTAAGGATTTTACCCGAATATTCGATAACAGGCAGGGAAAAAGAGACCGGGTACGACCAAGAGAAGACTCTTTAAATAATGGCAAGACTTACTAATACGATTTAAAAATGATTTAATTTTTCCTAAAAATGTTGGAGTTCGAATTATTTTACGAGTCGAGCTCGATTTTCCCGGGAAGCCGGTTTTGGGTAAACAAAGAGTTTTAAAAGATCAAAAATATTATTTTATGAAAACTTATTTTATAAACTTTTATGTTTTTATTTAATAAGTGTTATTGGGTCCAATTTAATTAATTTAAGTAGGTCCGATTACCCTTAAGCTTGCAAGCCCAAAACCAAAGCCCATTAACATGTAATTAAATTTATAAATAACTAAACCTAGGTCTTTTAACCACACAAACCACCCTCAATAAGCCGAATTCACCAAGCACACACACTTGCAATTTCGAAAAAAATAAGGAGAAGAAAAGCTTGTGTTCTTCGTCGTCCGGTCGTCCAACGTCGCGCACTCGCCAAAGATCGTATATCGAGCGTTATAAACACAAAGGCACGCTCCTGAACTCTTTTAAACATCATACAAATAATAATATGTGTGTTTTAATTGATTATGCATGAAAAATACGTGGGTTCGATTATTTACGGTATGATACGTAATTTCAACGTTTTTACGATTTTACGCTTGTTTTAAAAGAATCGTTATGAACCCAACGAACACGCTACCAAAACATGATAAAATATGATTGATTATGATCAAAACATGATAAATTTAAAAGACAACAGAAGCTGGAACCGTGGGAATCAATAGGTGAGAACCGTGGGTTTGGTTTGGCTTGTTCTTAATGCTATGGTTCGGTTTCTATGCATGGGGTCACAGGGCTCAGCCAGGGCTGGCTGGGGATCGAGGAGGGTCAGGGGCGAGAGTCTGGTAGAGTCCTATGGGGCTAGGGCACGTGCAGCAGGGCTGGGGAAGAGTCCGCGCTACATAGGACTCTTTCCGTAGGGTGATGATGTTGGCCGAGAGTTTTCAGAGGGTGGCTCGGTTTGGGGCTGGGCTAGATGGTCCATCAAGGTCCTAGGGTGATGGGCAGGGGTCGGGCCAGGGGATGGAGTGGCTGGGTCACTGTTGGCTCGAGGAAAAACGTGGAAACCGTGAGGTAACCAAGGAGAGGCGCGCAACTTGTTCTTGCTTTCAGGTGGTTCGGTGCTTGGGTCCAAGGCTTGGGCTAGTCTGGGTAGGGTCTGGGCGTGGTCCAGGGTTGGTTAGGGTCATGATGGTTTGGTGGTGGCGTGGGTAGAAGCATCCATGCAAAGTTGACAGCAGCACCGTGAGAAGAGCACCTCGCAGCTTGGCTTCTCGTGGCAGCAAGCTTGCAGCGCGTCATGCGTGGGCTCAGGGACTTGGGCTGGTCTGGGCTGGGTCTGGGCGTGGTCAAGGGATGGTTAGGATCATGAGAGGTCAAGTGGTTAACAGCTGGTAGTGTCCCATTTGGGTTAGGAGTCCTAGATATGATAGGACACCTCACACGCACACGTGCTTGCAATTGGGTCAGTTTCCAGGAGGGTTTGAGCAAGCTAGGGGCTGGTTCTTTGGGCTAGACTTGGTAAAGAGGTCCCTAGATGGTCTGGCTCGGGTTTGGCTCAAGGTGGCTCGGGCGTGGCTCGAGTATTTTGGAAGATGGCTCGGTGTGTTCGATAATGTGTCAATTTCGAGATTTTAAGAAGAAAAATTGGAACCATGGGTCCACGGGTGTGGTTCATGGCTCCCATGGGTTGAATAAATAATAAAAATGTTATGTTTAAAATTTGGGATCAAAATATTGAGTTTTGTATTTATCCGAGATTTAATCGCGGCATGAAACGTTAATTAAAAAATTAATTGAAAAACCTAGTTTTAAGCTTTATAAAAGCATGAAAAATTATATTTAAGCTTAAATAATTATTTAAAATAGTCCCATGTCATTAAAAGTGAGAAAAAGATAAATTCGAGAAATTTTACGTCCAGGGGCAAAATGGCAGCGTCCCGAAGGATCTAATGCTTGTAAAATGATATTCTATGATTTAAAATGATGATTTTGATGATAATATGTTATTTTACGATTTATTGTAAAGATGTGCAATTTATACTGTTTAATAATACTTAAAAGAAAATGAAAAATATTTTGTGGAATGTGAATTGACTGTGAAACTAGGGGTGTTCATCGGTCGGTTCGGTTCGATTTTCGATTTTTTTTTCGGTTTTTTCGATTTTAGAAATATATAATCCGATATCCGAACCATTTTTCTTCGGTTCGATTCGGTTTTCTACTAAAACTGTTCGGTTATTTCGGTTTTGGTATAATTATTTAAATTAATAATATAAATATATTGAAAAATATAATATGTTAACTTTCTACATTTTTTCTTAGTAAAATATTTAAATATAAGGTCTAAATTAATTAAACAAACAACAATCAACTAAAATTTGTTCAAAGTTGTTTTTCATTTACTAAATATCATATCAAACTATATAATATAAATAAAAATATAAAAAAAATATTAATTTAATGAAATTTCGGTTTTTCCAGTTTTTCGGTTTTGACATATATAATCCGAAATCGAACCAAATAAACTTCGGTTTTAACATTTATATCCGAATTACGAAATTCGGCTTTCGGTTCGGTTCGGTGTTCGGTTTTTTCAGTTTGGATTTTCGGTTTTTTCTGTTTTATCCGAAGTTTGAACACCCCTAACTGTGACAAAAGATATGATTTATGATATATGATTTTGTGGGGATGACGTGAGGGCCAAGGCCCTAGAGGGACCCCATATACGGGCCAAGGCCCAGAGGGACCTCGTTTACGGGCCAAGGCCCCAAAGGTAACCCGACGATCGTATTTCCACGGTGGAGCCTAGTGCACACCCCCATGGGCCATGTGGAGCTGAAGATTGATCAGTCGACCAAAGGATAAATGCTAGTCACTTTCAAGGATCGAACTTCACCCAAAACGATATATGATTGAAATCTTATTATTAAAATGATTTTATGAAATATGATTCATGATGATGATTAAAGATATTTTCAGAATGATTCATTTATACTCAAAGCTTATTTTAAATGATTTTTCAAGGATTTATTTGTACTTAAAGTTATTTTAAAATGATTTTACGATCTATGATTTAATTATGCTTAAATGATTTTAAATTGTTTATTTATGTTCAAAATCTATTTTAAATAAAAGTACGATTTTTAAATGCATGTGATTGTATATGTATTAATTGCTATCTATGTTTAGAACGGGCTGAGTCTTTACACTCACTAGGTTTGTATGATGCAGGATTTGATGATTTATGGGAAGTGCTGACGATTGAGTGGATCGAGTGCAGCAGTACACACCCGAGGGCCTTTATGTTTCCGCACTAGCTAGACATATTTATGATTTAAGGATTTATGTTAAAGATTTTTATTAGAGATATTTTTATACTTTATTTTATTGTTAGTTGATCTTTTTAAAGTTCGATTAGGAGTTTTGGTTAGTTGATGATTTAGGGATTTTATTTTATGCACTTGAGATCTCGTATGTTAAATTATTATTATTATTGATTACGTTAAGTTATTTTATTTAGACAGTATTTTCGAGTTTATGATTTAAGCTTAGTAAAAAAAATCGAGGTCGTTTCGGATATAATCCAAGCTATTGATACTATTTAATTAGAGAAGTATTATGAATATCTTGTGCCTTCGATTTCTCATAACACTTCTCTAATGGACCTTTATTTCGAAGCTTCTTAGGGGCTCCTTTTGTTTTAGTGTACTTTGTGTCAAGAACATTGCAAGTAGAAGCTTGGGTTGTATCATCGACATGATCAGATTGTACTTGCATGCTCAATATTGATACCAAATTACGGTTGATATGGCAAGATCACTTGCTTTACTTTCAATCCACTCGAGAAGCTTTTGAGTTTCATCATTCATTTATATGTACGAATTTGATAAAGACAAGGTCATTCTGTCGATAACTAGTACAAGTATTTGTTGGAAAGTATTTTCGATCGTTGAACGCTTCAACTATATATATGAAGTCTGAAGAGCAGAAATCAACTTTGAACACTCTGCATTCTCGCTCACTTGCTTATCATATACTTCAAATACTTCATAGAACTCTAAGAATATCTTATTCTCAAACTGCTCTTTCAAGCACATGCTTATAAAATTAAAAATTCTATCAAATCTTTGAAAGATCAATCTGTGTCACATCAACAACTCAATCCGTCATGTTTGACTGTTGGGTTTTGTTTTTGTTGTCGGGTGAACCGAGAGTTGTTAAACATCTAGATTTGTAAAGTGATCAATAAGATTTTTAGTTAGGCATTGATAAGTCTTAATTGAAATGGGCTGTTACAAGACGTTGTAAAATCAAAGTATTTTAATAGAAGCCTTCTTAAGTGGAAAAAGGTGTGACATAGGAGTTTTATCTCTGAACATTCATAAAAACACTTATGTTATTTTTTTACGCACTTTTCGTTCTTGCATTTTCAAGTCATTTTTTGTTAAATTGTCAAATATAGTTCATACTAGACTAATCAGACCGTTTTCGCACTTACACTTTTTAGTGGTCCAGCATGTCTATCCGTTCAAGAATATTTTTAATAGTCTGAAAACTGTTAAAAACGGTTGAAAGTCAAAGATTTTTTTAAAAAAATTATTCACCTGTCTCCTCATCCCCCTCTTTAAACATAATTCGATCCTAAAAGACTCTTAAATACTCGTTTAAGGTATAAATTACAATATCGTACTACAATCACGAATCTTTGAAATGGCATAGTTGTTAATTTTGTGACGATATTTTATAATTTATACCTTACTTAAAGTGAGATAAAATATTCTTCTTCTTTGAAGAATTATTTTACCACAATATATCAAATGTGTATTAATTTCATCTCAATCTCTTCAAGGAGTGCATCACATTGATTAGAGCACCCACGATGAGGGTGTTATAACACCCATTTAACACCCTCCTCCATGTGAGTGGGCGTCACAAGAGAGAGACAATTGAACGTCCCTCCCTCAAAATATTTTTTTGTAGCACGCGCCACAAAATGCCCCAGGCGAGCCCCACATGTTTTGGTTTTAAATTTTTTTAAGCGGGCCACACATGTTTTGAAATCAATATTTTTTAATTTTTATATTTTTTAATTTTTTTTAAAATAATTTTGGATTTTCATACTGTTATAAACATTTTTTTTTAAAAAAAATATTTAATTAAATTCGAATTAAATTATAAAAAATAAAAAAAATTTGAAACGGCTAGTTTCAATTCTCTTCTATAAATACCAACAAATTTTTACACATTTTTTCATTTCAACTGACTACACTCTCCAATTCTTCTCTCTAATATTCTCCCATCTATTTTTTTTAAGTTCCAAAAATCTTATTTTCTATCCAAAATGGATGAAAATAATAAATCATTTTTTACAAATTTCTTGAATTCTACAAACAACCCGCAATAATATTTATCTTCCCAAAATCCACAAATTCAACCAAATTATCAATACCCACATCCATTTCCAAAAATGACATTTCCTCCCCAAAATCTTCAAAATTTCCAAGGTTTTGGAAATTCTATGAATCATCCGAATTATGCCCCTCGAGGTCCATATCAACCGGTTCCAGCCGAATATTGGCAAAACATGAGTCATCCGTATTTCACGCTGCCGGTTGTTCATGGATATAGTACCGCACAAACAAATGTTATGCCTTTCACATCTCCAATGTCGAATGAACATGCAACTCCGACTTTTGTCCCGGAGGAGACGCAACTTTCCGATCGTTAATCCCCAATTGAGGTGGCCAATTTAGAAAAAGCGATTTCAAATACTGAGGGTTCAAGAAAGCTTTCAAGTTGGACAAAGATTGAAGATGAGGTCTTAGCGAGAAGTTTTGTCACTATCAGCGATGATCCAATAATCGGAAATGATCAAAGGCGGATGCTTTTTGGGGACGTGTTGCAAGCTACTACAATGAGAATCATCCCTCAGGTTCAAACACCAGAAGTGCAAATGTTATACGGTCACATTGGCACAATACAATCCAAAAGAAGGTATATCGATTCAACACAAATTATAATAGTGTTTACAGTTCATATCGAAGTGGTCACAGTGACGAAGATATATTGAGGTTTGCGTACGAAAAATATCGATCCGAAAACAATGGTATTGCATTCAATCTTGAGCATGTGTGGAGAATTGTCAAAGACAGTCCAATATTTACTCCACAGTCCACTGATCACTATGTGGCCACAAAGAAGACGAAGACTTCAGACTCGGGAGCAAGCAACACTTCCTCTAACCAAGAGGTAAGCATAGACCTGGATGATGAAGATACTCGTCCAATGGGACAAAAGGAAACAAAAAGAGGGAAAAGATAGAGTCAAATCGACCATAGAAGATATGATAGTAAACTACAGTAATATTTTCGTACAAGCGTGAAGAAGTCCGAAATCGATCTGAAACAAAAACAACTCGAAGTAGAGGAGATTAAGGCAAAAGCTGCCTTGTCCAGATCTGAAGCTAAGAATCGACCCTTGAAATTGAAGAAGTATGAAATCTTGAACAAAGACACCTCGTAGATGACAGAAGAACAACTTATCATACATGAATGTCTATGCCAAGATATTAGGTCGAGATGGAATATCTAAACTATTTACTCAAAGTAGATTTTCTATTATTATTATTATTTTTATTATTATTATATTTCAGAGTGATTGTAATTTTTAATTATTGTATTTGTCATTTCGATTAATGTGATTTTTAATTATTATCATCTTTGCAAAATTGTTATTGTCAACTAGCCGTTGCAAAGTAACCGTTGGAAACTAGCCGTTGCATAAAATAAAATTATTTTATTAAAAAGTAAGATTATTTTAAAAATTAGAATAATGATTTAAATAATGTAAAATATATTTAAAATATATTTATTTAATATGAAAAATTTTAAGATGATTGAGTGGGCTGTGGACCCATAAATAATGAGTTTGAATGTTAAAAAGAATGTGGGTAAAAGAAATATGTTGTTATAATGAGTATGTGGCAGTGGATCCCACGCTTTTTGATGAGTTGGTGGGTGTTCCATTGTGGATGCTCTTAGAAGACTTTTGATGCTAGTCGTTTATTGTTTCGTTTCGAGGTAATAAAATAATATTTAATCATGAAACAACCAAAATTGAAAAATAATCATTATCAATCACATAAAATGCTATTTATTTCTCCTCGTCAATCAAATAATATTTTGGATCTTTAATATATTCATGTTAGTTTACGTTGAAAATATAATTTGAGTAGACATCGATTATCTCAACAAATTTTATATTGTACTTGATAAAGATCGATATGAGCCTTTAATGTATGTACGATATAGCGGTTCGAAAAATCAATGTACGTCTGGTACAACATTCGATTGAGATACCTAACATTTTTATCGTATTACAGGTATAGATATTTGTATATTACACTTGCAACATATAATTTTCAAACATTTGTGCCAATATTATAATATATCTGATACTCGCGGAAAGTTTATGGTCCGCTTTCTGCAAGTGTCACTAATCCAGATACAGGCTTAAAAATTACCCTGAGCCTGAAATCACAAATAAGACCGTTAGAAGGGGGCCAGGAAGGTGTCATGGTGTAGCCCCTCCGACGCTCAAGTCAGAAACTGAGGATATATGGGGGGAACAACTAAGGGCGCTGCTGAAAACAATATAGTGAATGCGAAATCATACGCTCAAACCTGGTATTTATATGAGAATACATGGGCTGCTCATGGGACCTTCACCTGTGGACCCTAGAGATGGGCCGGGAGTTTGGGCCTGATCTTGATGGGTTCATCCCTGGGTATCATCAATCTCCCCCTCCCGAGTCGAACTGAATCGTAGGTTCAAAGTTTGATTAATTGTGTTGTCCTTGGTTTATCAGCGATGAGGGCATACCGTGCCAGAAAAATTAATTTCGTTTGTCGTTAACGAACGATGTTACCGTTGCAAAAATTACGGTGATCAACCTGCCCGGTCAGGTCGTGGGGGTTTGGAGGCAACGCTCCCAGAAGCTCTTCAGAAACAATCACTCGCAAGGGTGAGGGCGTGCATTTTCTTCCTGCCGCTCGCCAGTCTCCACAAGTTTAGAAGTGAATCAAATCATATCGCAATCTTGTCCTAAAAAGAAAGATATCAAATCGCAATCCTGTTCTGAAAGGAAAGATTTGGTTCGTGTTTCCCCTATAAATACAGGTTACCTCCTTATTTCATTCTCACTTCTTCCACAAACAATTTCCTCTGCAATTCATTCACCAGCTCTCCCCCGCCCACGCTTCACCTGCGCGTTGACCCTAGCGCCGCTTCATCATCACCTCTCCGTCACCCTTGCAGCGCCGCCCCTTCTTGCACCACTAGCGCGCACGTCAAGCCTCACCCTGCTCCCTCCTCCACGCCGCAGGCTCGCCCCACGCCAAGCGCTTGCACATCCGCCTCACCCTACGCCGCAGGCTTGCCGATCGCCTGTCCCTGAACGCATGCCCGCCCGAGCGCCTCCCCCTGTAGAAGCGCTCGCCCCAACGCCCATCATGCTCGATTGGCGCGCCTTCGCCCTGCACGAGCGCCCCTTTCCCGCTCGCCCAGCGCACCTCTCATCTCACCATTGCCGCCTGCACGCTCGCCCGGTGAGCCCTTACCCCGCACGAGCGCTTCATCCTCGCCCCTCGCCCCTGCAATGCTCGCCCGAGCGCCAGCTCGCCCAGCCGCACGTCAGCCTGACCCACCAACTGCACGCTCGCCCCAGTCTTCACCGCGCCCAAGCCATCACCGTCTTGCCCTTGCCCTGCCCTCAGCATGCTCGCCCTTGGCCCTCTCGCCAGCTCGCCCAGCCCCGTCCTCGCCTACTCGCCAACCGAGTGCACGCTTGGCCAGCTCCCACACGAGTGCCTCCGCCTCGCTTGCTCGGTGCGCCCTCGCCCCGCACGAGTGCCTCCTCCTTGCCCCTCGCCCCTGCAACGCTCGCCCGACTGCCAGCTCGCCCAACCGAGCGTACGCTCGCCCACGCGAGCCCAGGTTGCCCCATCGCCTCTTGCCCACCTCCGGCTCGTTCTATTGGTCTTATTCCACGAGTCTTCTCCCGCGCTATTTCCGGGTCAGTTTTCTCTCATATCTGTTTAATTATCCTTAGCACCCATGTCTTCATCTGATTCCGAGTTTAATTCCTCGAGCGATTCTGAGAGGTCTAGTGAGTCCACCGAGTCTGACGAGAGTAGGACTTCCTTAGAAGACCTTGAATTTACCCTCAATTCTCACGAAGAGATGGCAACCCATAGTCGTCCCGGTAAGGAGATTCGCCACGTAAACCAACAAATGAATATCTCAAATGCTGATAACCTCTGGTATGGCCACCTATCGTCCCACATTCCTCCTACCAGTGAGTCAAAACTTAGGGCTTTGTGGCACATTTCTTCTTCTCACCAGATCATAATTCCTACGTCCGAGGACCGACCATAGTTAGCTCCCAAGGGTTGCTACACTTTCTTTCAGCACCATTTCGACGCAGGCCTCCGCTTTCCCCTATGTGACTTCTTCCAGAAGTTGAGAAATTATTATCAAGTGCATCTAGGTCTGCTCACTCCCAATGCTCTCTGCTTGATAAGCTATTTTGCTGTGTTATTCCGGGCCCTAGATCTCTCTTTGAATTGCACCACTTTCTCCTACTTCTTAGTTCTGTCCAGATCAAAAGAAAGACCTTTTTATGTGACTTCTCGGTCTAGCCATAAGCATTTCGAGAGGGCTCTTAGTCATGTGAAGGATTGGAAAAAATACTTCTTTATCCAAAAAATTGAGCTTCAGCGACTGACAGAGGACCACGCGAAAAAGAACCAGAGGTTGAAAGAAGAGTTAAAGAATGCTCGAGCTGAAGCAGCACAAATCCGTAGGGACCTCAAGGACGCCAAGGCGCAACATGCTTCCGAAGCCTCTTCATTCAAGGAAGAATTCCTCAAGTCCGAGGAGTTCAACGAGATCTACGCCCCTAAAGCTTATCATTTCTTGGAAGTGGGTTTCGAGGGTGCAGTCGGCCTCTTCAAGGCTCAGGGCTATCCTCCGCCAGGCGCCCCTACTGACTTCATCGACATTGAGGGTTTCATAGCGAGTCTCCCCTCCAATCCTTAGACCGAGCTCCTTTACTTATGTTATTTTTTCTTTTACGCAGACATTGAATACCTTCGGGCAATATTCTGTTATTTTCTGCACTGCTTTACTTTTCATATTATTATGCGACTATGGATTTTATGACGTTTATTTTTCTCCTTTTGCTCATTTTTGGTATGTACGAACTCGTTTTCTGCCATATTGAGTATTTTGCGTTTGCATTCACTGCTTCTTCTGAATTTATCTCTGATGCTTTTAAACCACTAGGGTGAATAAAATCGGCAGAGTGCGAACTCCTCTGCTAGGCGATGCCTTAGTATGAAAATAAAAATTCAACGCCCTCGCTCTCTAACTCCTCTGCTAGGCGATGCCATAGCAGGAACATAAAAATTCAACACCCCCGCCCTCTAACTCCTCTGTTAGGTGATGCCCTAGCAGGAAAATAAAATTTCAACACCCCCACCCTCTAACTCCTCTGCTATGTGATACCTTAGCAGGAAAATAATAATTCATCACCCTTGCCTTCTAACTCTTCTGCTAGGCAACGCCTTAGCAGGAAATTAAAAATTCAACACCCTCACTCTCTAACTCCTCTGCTAGGATCACCTTAGCAGGAAAATAAAATTTTTTCTCTTCTCCCTCACTCTGCTCCTCTGCTAGGCGATACCTTAGCAGGAAAATTTAATGTTTATCCTTCCCCACTCTCCCCACTCTTCTCCTCTGCTAGGCGATGCCTTAGCAGGAAAATAAATTTTTTTTTCCTTCACCACTCTGCCCCTCTGCTAGGCGACGCCTTAGCAGGAAAATAAAATTTTTCTCCTTTACCACTCTGCTCCTCTACTAGGCGATGCATTAGCAGGAAAATTTAATTTTTTCCTTCACTACTCTGCTCCTCTGCTAAGCGATGCCTTAGAGGGAAAATTTAATTTTTCTCCTTCCCCACTCAGCTCCTCTGCTAAGCGATGACTTAGCAGGAAAATTTAATTTTTCTCATTCTTCTCTCTGCTCCTCTGCTAGGCGATGCCTTAGCAAGAAAATAAAATTTTTCTCCTTCACCACTCCGCTCCTCTGCTAGGCGATACCTTAGCAGGAAAATAAAATTTTTCTCTTTCAACACTCTGCTCCTCTGCTAGGTGATGCTTTAGCAGGAAAATTTAATTTTTCTCCTTCACCACTCTGCTCTTATGCTAGGCGATGCCTTAGCAGGAAAATTTAATTTTTCTCCTTCACCACTCTGCTCTCTTAGCAGAAAATTTAATTTTTCTCCTTCCCAACTATGCTCCTCTGCTAGGCGATGCCTTAGCAGGAAAATTTAATTTTTCTCCTTCCCCACTCTGCTCATCTGCTAGGCGATGCCTTAGTAGGAAAATTTAATTTTTCTCCTTCCCCACTCTGCTCCTCTGCTAAGGCCCCTCTGCTAGGCGATGCCTTAGCAGAAAAATAAAATTTTTCTCATTCATTCTGCTCCTCTACTAGGCGATGCCTTAGTAGGAAAATTTAATTTTTCTCCCGCACGCTACTCCTCTACTAAGCGATGCCTTAGTAGGAAAATAAAATTTTTTCTCTTCCCTCTGCTCCTCTACTAGGCGATGTCTTAGTAGGAAAATTTAATTTTTCTCCTGTCCTCTGCTCCTCTACTAGGCGAAGCCTTAGTAGGAAAATAAAATTTTATTTATATAACCCTCCTAATACAACAACATTCACAAACTGAAAAGAAGAACTTGATTTTATTAATCCCAACTGATTACATAGGAAAATTCGAAATGAAATACATCAACAAGAAAATCAAGAATAATAACCAAGGTGATAAGTGTTCCAGAGCCTCTTCAAAGACTCGCCTTGTGCATTCTCCAAGTAATAGGCTCCAGAGCTTAGCCTCTCGATAACTTTGAAGGGACCCTCCCACTTTGGGTCCAACTTTCCTCTCTGCTCTTTTTGCACCTTTCTCATGACCAAGTCACCTACTTGGAAGTTTCTCTGAATGACCCTTCGATTATAAGACTGTGCAATGCGGTTCTTATAAGCTTCCATGTGAATGCTGGCAACATCTCTATTTTCTTCCAAAAGATCAAGGTCAGTGGCGCGTCTCGCACCATTGTCCTCCTCATAAAACTTTACCCTTGCCGATTCCAACCCAATCTCAGCCGGGAGCACTGCTTCATTACCATAGACCAAACTGAAAGGAGTTTCTTTGGTTCCTTCTCTTGGAGTGGTTCGGTATGCCCATAAGACGCTTGGTAGTTCATCCACCCAATTTTCGTTTGCATTGCTAAGTCGAACCTTCAGACCCTGCACTAACGTCCGATTAGTCACCTCCACTGTCCTATTACTCCGTGGGTAAGCTACAGATGTAAAGACTTGTTGGATCTTCATGTCTTTACACCAGGCCTGGATCTTAGCCCTTTGAAACCGTCTCCCATTATCAGATATCAATCTTCTAGGTACCCCATATCTGCACACTATATTCTTCCACAAGAACTTCAGGACGTCATTCTCAGTGATTCTTTCCAACGGCTCTGCTTCCACCCATTTCGAGAAATAGTCAACTGCCACCAATAAGAATTTCTTCTGAGCAAGAGCTATAGGGAAATGACCCACAATATCTATCCCACACTGGTCAAAGGGACAAGCATCGAGGATAGTCTTCATCATCGCGGCCGGCTGGTGCTGCAACTGGGCATGACGTTGACAACTATCACAGGACATTACTAGTTCTTGGGCATCACGCAACACTGAGGGCCAGTAGTAACCTACGAGCAACACTTTCCTAGCTAAAGCATAAGCTCCCAGGTGATTTCCACAGCACCCGTCATGGACTTCTCGGAGCACATAATCAGCCTCTTGATAATTCAAGCACCGAAGAAGAGGCCCTGCAAAAGACCTTCAGTACAACACTTCTTCGACTATCACATAACGCGAACACTTTATCTTCAACTTACGAGCTTCCTGAGAGTTATCAGGAAGCTTTCCCTCTTTCAGATAATCAATTATGCCAGTCCTCCAATCCTCCTCATACTATTCAACTGCGGGCGAACTCGTGTGAGGTGTGAGTTCAACTTGGAATACCACATCTCTAGTCTTCCAACTTCTCATTGTTCCAGCCATTTTGGCTAGAGTGTCCGCCTTTTCATTTTCTCTCCTGGGAATCTGTTCGAACGTAATCTCTTTGAATTTCTCTTTGACTCTGTTTTCTTCTTGAGCATACTCAATAATTTTTTCATCTTTCACATCGTATATTCCCTTCATCTGTTGTGCCACCAGCTGTGAGTCAGAAAAAATAAGTACCCGAGTAGCTCCCACATTTCTGGCTGCTTGAAGTCCTGCCAACACAGCCTCATATTCTGCCTCATTGTTAGATGCTCGAAAGTCCAACCTTACAGCTAACTTCACCTCCTCCCCAGCTGGCGAAATCAGTACTACCCCCACCCCACTTCCCTCCTTCGACGAGAAACAATCCACATACACCTTCCAAGGGTCCTCATTCTCCTGATGCACGGTCTCAGCCAGAAAATCGGCTAAGGCTTGCTCTTTAATAGCTGTTCTCGGCTCATACTGGATGTCACACTTTCCCAGCTCGGTAGTCCACTTAACCAAACGGCCGGACATATCTGAATGAGTCAAGATCCTACCCAATGGACTGTTGGTGAGCACCACCATTGGATGAGAAAGGAAATAGGGTCTCCAAAGTCTCGCTGTCATTACTAAGGCCAAAGCCAATTTTTCCAACCCCAAGTATCTTATCTCTGCCCCCTTGAGTGCATGCGAAACATAGTAGACTGGCTGTTGAGTGGATCCTTCTTGCTTGACAAGGACCGAACTTACATCTCCTTCAGTAGCAGATATATATACCCACAAAGGCTCATCCACTGCCGGCTTGGCCAGGACGGGGAGTTCGGCTAGGTACCCTTTCAACTCCTCAAAAGCATTCTCGCAATCCGGTCCCCATTCAAATTTCTTCGCCTTACGCAAAACTCGGAAGAAGGGTAGGCTTCTATGAGCGGATCTCGAGATAAACCGCGCCAGTGCTGCGATCTTCCCTGTCAACTGTTGCACATCCTTGGGTCCTTGGAGAGAAACCATCTCTTAGATAGCTCGGACCTTCTCAGGGTTAGCCTCAATACCTCTTTCTGTCACTATATAACCCAGAAACTTTCCACTCCTCACCCCAAAAATACACTTCTGAGGGTTCAACTTCAGCCTGTAAGACCTGAGGGTGGAAAAAGTCACTACTAAATCAGGTATGAGCTGGGTTGAGTCCCTTGACTTCACCATGATGTCATCCACATACACTTCGAAATTCCTTCCGACCTGCTTAGAAAAGACTATGTCCATCAATCGTTGATACGTGGCTCCAGCATTTTTGAGTCCGAATGGCATGACCACGTAACAGAAAGTTCTTTCAGAGATGATGAAACTCACTTTATCTTGGTCCTCCACAGCCAAGGGGATTTGATGGTACCCCTGATAAGAGTCTAGCATGCACAAATATTGATGTCCAGCTGTGGATTCCATATATTGATCTATCAGGGGCAAAGGATAACAATCTTTAGGACATGCCTTGTTGAGATCTCTGAACTCCACACACATCCTCCACTTCCTTGAACTCTTCGGAACAAGGACGACATTCGAGAGACAAGTGGGAAATTTTACCTCTCGAATATGCCCATCATTGAGCAACTCTCCCAACTCCTTCTTTATAACTTTATCTTTCTCCGGCCCGAAGTGTCTCTTCTTCTGCTTTACAGGGCGAGCATTCGGAAAGATGTTCAACCGATGCTCTGCTACGTCTGTGGTTGTTCCGGTGAGTTCTTGAGCTGACCAAGCGAACACGCTGAGATTGGCCTGTAAGCAAGTAATGAGTTCCGCCCTGACCCTTGGGTCAAGGTCAAGGGCTATTCCGAGCGTCTTCTTTTCAGGCCCAATGCTACGATCTCCGGCTCTTCATCCACCACCTCCTGAACCTCCTTCCTCACCACTGGCAACCCACTTCTTCCCCTTCTAATCATATTGACCTCCACATGCGCCCTCTTCCCCTCTTTCACTATTCCTTCATTACATCGTCGTGCAACTTTCTGGTCTCCACATAAGACTCCCACCTCCTTCCCAACAGGAAACTTCAACTTCTGATGATACGTGAAAGCTACAGCTCTGAAGTTCTTTAAGGCTGCCGTCCCAGGATTCCATTATACGATGAGGGGGTATCCACCACAGTAAATGTTATCATCTTTGTTACTCGCCGAGGGTCACGTCCCAAAGATAGGGGAAGAGTAATCTGACCCAGCAGCGGAATGGCATGTCCCGCGAACCCATACAGAGGAGTGGAGACAGGATCAAACTCGAATCATTCCACCTTCATCTGATCCAACGTGCTCTTAAACAATATATTTACAGAGCTCCCATTATCAATGAAAATCCTTGCCACATCAAAGTTGGAAATGGTGGCCGTCACCACCAAGGCATCGTTATGAGGAGCCACGATACCTCGAAGGTCTTCCGGCCCAAAGCTGATGACAGGATCTTGGGATAAGTCTGCACCCCTGGAATATCTCAAAATTCTCCAACCTCCTCCCGTCTGCTTTCCGAGCTCGCCCAGAGTCTCCATCAGTAGCACCGCCTGAGATCATGTGAATCATTCATCTCGTGAGGTGGCTATCTTCATCTGCTCTCCTCCTCGGCTCGACATGTTCTCGAGGAACATCTTGACCCCGCCCTTCTCTTCTCTACTCTCCAACCCTCTGGTTGATCCAAGGAGGACCTCGACCTCGCCTAGGAGATGGGCGAGGTTTCGGTCGGTCCCCGGATGAGGATCCCTCTCGTCTGTCCGCCAGAGGCATCCTAACACCGCCCTCCGCTCTCTGCGAATTCTCCCACCTTCCCTATGGCTCCCTCACCTCCATTACCTTATCGCGATTCCTGTTCAGAGTGACATGTGATGAGAATTGTCCTCTACTTCTATTTCTGTCCTCCTCATTTTCCCCTGAACCTCTCTTCCTACCTCCTCTCTCTCCTCCCTCCATCCTACTTCCCCCGGGCCGCTGCTCCATCCTTCTATACCGTTGGGCATCCTCTAGATTTACATACTTCTCCGCCCGAGCCAGCAAGTCATCATAGCTTGATGGAGGTTTCTTGACCAGTGATTTAAAAAACTCCCCTCCTCTCAGGCCTTGGGTGAAGGCACTTATCATGATGTTCAGGGTAGTCGCTGGTATCTCTAGCACTGCATTGTTAAAACACTGGACAAATTCTCGCAAAGTCTCATACTACTTTTGTTTCATCACGAAAAGGCTCAAATAATTTTTCTGGTACCTCTTGCTGCTAGCGAATCGATGCAAGAAGGCAGCTGAGAAGTCCTCAAAAGAACGTATGGAGTTGGGCTGCAAGGTGTTAAACCACTGCTGGGCTGACCTCACCAACATGCCCAAAAACACCCTGCACTTCACTCCATCTGTATACAGATGTAACAGAGCCGCGTTCTCAAATCTCCCCAAATGTTCTTCTGGGTCGGTATGTCCATCGTATTCTCCAATATTTGATTGTCGGAAACTCGGCGGAAGTTCTTCCTCCAGAATGGCAAGCGAAAAAGGCCTTCTTATTTTGGGTGCCGGCGCTCTACTTCCCAATTGCTGCCTCAACATTCGTATTTGATTCAACATCTCTCCCATCTCAATATTATCCCCACTTGGGAGGGGCTACGTCTCTTCAACTCTACTCTGATGGCCTTCAGTAGCTTTTTCTCGCTCTTGGCGAGTGGCTTGTTCTTCAGCGAACATAGATACTTGGTTTCTTTTCATGGCCTCGTCCACTGTCCGGGTAATTAACTGGCCCAATTGCTCTAAGGTCAAGTTCCCTACATTTTCATTAGGACGGGGTTGCTCAGCCCTTGCCTCATGACAAGGTGGTTCAACTCTTGCCTCCTGATGAGGTTGTTCTCGCTGCGTCTCAAGACGCGGTTGTTCCTATCTCGTCTCAGCATGGGATTGTTCACGCCCCATCTGAGGACGCGATGATGCCGAGTTAGTTCTCCTGTTTCCTCCTCTGCCTACCATCTCTATGTCTCAACTCAAATTTCCCACAGACGGTGCCTAGTGATACTCACGAAAAATTTATGCTCCGCTTCCTGCAAGTGTCACTAATCCAGACGCAGGCTTAAAAATTACCCTGAGCCTGAAATCACAAATAAGACCGTTAGAAGGGGGTCAGGAGGGTGTCCTGGCGTAGCCTTTCCGATGCTCAAGTCAGAGACTGAGGATATATGGGGGGAGCAGCTAAGGGCGCTGCTGAAAACAATATAGTGAATGCGAAATCATACGCTCAAACTGGTATTTATAGGAGAATACATAGGCTGCTCATGGGCCCTTCACCTGTGTGCCCTAGAGATGAGCCGGGAGTTTGGGCCTGATCTTGATGGGTTCAAGGTGCTGCTGTGGGCCCTAGAAAAGGGCCGGGAGTTTGGGCTTCATCTTGATGGGTTCATCCATGGGGTATCAATATCCATGAATCACTTAATTCATATCTCACTTCTTGTGAGATAACATATTCTTCGTCTTTGAATAATTAATCTGACACAATGTATCAACTATATTCATTAACAATATCACAGTCATTTCTGGGAATGAAACATATTGATCAGACGACTTTCGATATTTAGTCGTGTTTTCAAAAGAATAAAATCGAAAGATAAGATGGTTGTGCGGCCCGGGGCCGAAGAGGGCGGGGGGTGATCGCCGGTGCCATCAGTTGCACGGACAATGAGCGGCGCCTGGCAGGCTTCCAGGTGGAGGGAACATGAATGAACCGATCCCACATGGGAATGAGAGGGATTCCGAGACTGTTCAATGTAATGGACTGTACAGTTGAAGCGGGCTTAAAAGATTTGATTTGTACTACTCATATCACGAAGGTGCATCTTCTTTTCGGTAGCTCATCACATAAGAACTCCAAAGTTAAGCGTGCTTGACTTGGGGCAATTTTGGGATGGGTGACCTCCTGGGAAGTTTCCCAGGGTGCGTGTGAGTGAGGACATAAGCACGCTGGAAAGACTCGTCATGGAACAGTGAGTACAGTCGTCGAATCAGGAGCGTTACAATGGTACCTTTGAAATCTTCTACTTTGAATAATTAATCTAACACAGTGTACCAAAGATCAAATACAAATCATGCAAATGTATGTGGACCTCTTACAACCAAATGTTACATTACATCTTAGAATAAAAACATGGCTAATACATCTTTTTTAAAAAAAAATAAAAAACAATGCTAGTAAAACTGAAGACAAAAGAATTGATAAATAATTAATAAACTTATATTCTTTCACATCTTACTAACAGAGCTTGAAAGGAAAATAGTAGGTCTCTTGTGAGACGGTCTCACGAATCTTTATCTGTGAGACGGGTCAATCCTACCGATATTTACAATAAAAAGTAATACTCTTAGCATAAAAAGTAATATTTTTCATGGATGACCCAAATAAGAAATATGTATCACAAAATACGACCCGTAAGACCGTCTCACACAAGTTTTTGCCTTAATTACACAATATCTTTAAAAGATTTAATTATGGTACATATCATGCATATATCACAATACAAAATAACTTATAGGATCGGTTGGAGTAAGATGAGTGTATTGAAGGGGGGTTGAAGAAACACTCACGGTTTTTGACTCTTTTCGAAGGTTTGAATTAGTTTGGTGAGAGACTAATTCACAAGATCTTGTCATTCGATCACAATCAGTTAACAGTTAAGTGCGAAATAAAACTGTCTGAAAGATAGAATATAGTAGCTGAAAAGCGTACAAGATGCACAAGGTTTTTTTCTGGATGTTCGGAGATTTCAATTACTCCTACATCACCCCTTCTATCACGAAGATAGGATTTCCACTAAAAGACTTTGATCAATATAAGACATGTGAAGACCCACTTCAGTTTGGAGTTAACAATGCCAAGACTGAAACTCTTAGTATACAACTCAATTTACTCGATTAAAAAAACTTAGCACAACTGATCTCTAGGATCAAGTTTCACAATAATCACAATGTGCTAAAGTGCTCGAAAGATAGCCTGGCAGCTATGAATGTATATGATAAGCGTGAGCTTGAATTTCAGCAGAGTAGCAGTAAGAAAGATTTCTCGTTCACTCTTCACAACTGATTGTCAGTGTATATTGTTCGTTGGTTCTTCAGCTGCTTCTCTCTGCTATTTATAGGCTTCCTTCCAACGGTAATATTAGATGTGGTTTAAACTTTCTATCCGTTGATATGCCACGTCAAAATTCCTCTGCCAATAGTACAATGCACCTTTATCTGAAATGCGGCGTTCCCACTAACAGTTGCAGACTGTTGTACTATTTGTCGGTTGTCGTTTTCAACTGGTGACATGTTCAGCTGAAGGGTCGGCTGAAAGGTAGAAGCTGATAAAGCTCATAACTGCAGTTAGTTGACTGCGCGTCCAGTCACGTAGATCAGTTGGCTTGTTAATTCAGTTGCTAGATTCAGTTGAGATGATCGATTCAGTTTGTATGATCAGTTAGTTCGATCTTTTGGCCTTTCAGTTCTTCAAATATCCGAAATTTAGTTTCCAACAATTTCCCCCTTTTTGGTGTTTGACAAAACTAGGCAAATAATAACAGATCAACTGAACTTCTTATAGATAACTATCTCAGTGTACAGATTTGTACAAGGAATGAAAGAATAAAATAATCTTCAATAATCTGCTAAAATGAATCCATCAACTGATAAAATTCTTCTATATCTGCTAAAACAAATCCATCAACTGATAAAATTCTTCTATGAGACTCTGTGAGACTTCTTCTCTTTGTCTGGTTGGGTTTTATCTTAGGTCTCTTCCTCTTTTTTGTCAAACGCATCCATATTGATAGATAGCTTCCGAACATCGATTGATAAAATCTTAGCAGTAGTGACTACATCTGAGACAACATTAAGCATAGTAGTTTGCAGCAAGTCTATCTTTCTGGAAACAGTTGTCTCCAAGAATTCAACTCTCTTGCCGATTGCATCTTGAGTCAGGGAAAGACTTTCAGCTATACCTCTATTCTTTTTTATTTCATCCACTGCAAAATAGAGAGAGGTCACAGTAGCTTGAATTTGTTTCAGTCTCCCAGAATTGAAGTCATCTGAAGAATTTAGCTTCAAAGTATGAGCAAGCTGAGTAGATTTGATGTCTGAAATGGCGATCATCATCTCTGACAGGTTGTGCTGGATGGCTTGAATCTCTTCAAGTACTGAATTAATATCTATTGAAGGATGAGCAGAAATAGGTCCAGATGTCTCTGGTGCATGTTCTATTGTAGCTTGATCAAATATTACCAGAGTCCTGTCAGTTACTATCGGTTCTGCACTTACCATTTCAGGAGCATCTTCTACATGGGCTTCCTGTTGAAGTTGGGGAGGAGAAGAAGTGATTGATTGATCAGTTTGAGAGTCAGCTGGTTCTTCAGTTGAGCTATCAACTAGCTCTTCAGTTGTTTGAAAAGCTGATTCTAGCACTTCTTCAGTTGTAGCAACGTGCAGCTGAACTTCTTCAGTTGGTTCAGAAATTGCTTGTTCAGTTATAACCACTGACTGAACTGGCTACTCAGTTTCTTCAAGAATGGCCTTCTCAACAAGTTCTTTAGGCAAGACAGCTTGAACAGCTGATTCTTCAATAATAGGATTTTCAGGTTCCTCAGTCAATGTAACATCTTCAACTTATCTGGATGATTCTAGCTGAATATCAGAGGTGACTGATTGGATGACCTCATCAAGATTTGCCAATGATAAATCAGCTTCTGAATAAGGATTTGGATCAGCATTTGAAGAAAGAGGTGCTGAAGATGATGAAGGTTGAGCAACTGAAGTGGAGGGGGCAGTTGCTTGTTGAACAGTTTCAGCAACATTGTCCTTGGGAGGTTTTTGAGCTGATTCCTCAGCTGGATCTTCTGATGATAAGTCTTGAGAAGCTTCTGGAAAGATCAGTTCTTGACCAATTTCCCAATTTTTTATCTCCATTTGTAATGTGATAAGATCCGATTCAAGTTGATCTTGCACAGCTTTGTCATTGTATGCAGTTGTACTGGTAGGATCATAGTTCAGTTTCGGTTGAGCAACTATCTTTTGTAGCCTTTTAGCTCTCAGTTGATTGAAGAAGTAGTTCTTCCGCCCCAATGCCTGAACAATGGTAGATGTCTTAACCACTCTCAACACAACATTTTCCAGCTTAATAAATTTCTTCAGTTTGGATTCTCTCTGTAGCTCTTTGGCGAAGACATCCGTTCTGAATCTCACCCATTCATCGTAGGTCTTGAGCTTATCAGCTGAAAATTCATTGATCTCTTCCCAGATAAGATCAATGTGTGTTTCAATGGCATTTCTTGGCCTGGGCTCTTCTTGCAATTTGTTCTTGTCCTTAAGATCAGTCAGGATATGAGGAATGCTCAACCCTGAAGTAGTAGCATTAATGAGTTCTTTGATCACTAGCCCCTTTGGTCTGGCAGGAGGTAGAGGGGTGTAACCAGTGATGGTGATCAGTGGAGCCTGTACTCCAGCAACTTTCTTCTTGTCACCAAATTTGGTGGCCTTTGTCTTCGGTAGAACATCAGATAAAGGTAAATGATCCTCAGTTGAGGCTTCATCTGGTATGGCTTTCAGTGGAATAGCCAGAATAGGCTGTTGAGCATCCGATTGATTCAATCGCTCAGTTGGGATAGCTTCCAGCACAACTACTGGCTTGGTTTTGTTCTCGGCTTCTTGGCAATTTTTGGTGAGGGTGTCTTCTCAGAATCTAATTCATTGATAATCAGTTTCCTGTTGGCTGTCTTCAGCTGAGCCAGAGTCTTTGCCTTTTTGACTGATTTGGGAGCTGTCTGTTGCGTCCCAATCTCCTTTTTGATTTTCAAAAACTGCTCAGGAGATATGTCCAGTTTCTGCTTTGGTGGCTGGACGTTCTTCGCATTGAAGACTTTAAACTTGGATGATTTCTCAGCAGTATCACCCACTAGTCCCTTCATTTTCAGTAGAAAACTGATTTGCACAGCATATCCTCGTGATTGCTTCGACGACTGAAGCATATTCCTCAGAATATTGAAAATAACATTCCTCAATTCATCTTCTTTCCAGCCATGATCAGCGTCATGACTTGAAATTTTTCAAGAGTAAGGGCAGCAAATGAACCAGCCTTAGCTAGTATCCCCTTAGCTGAGATATCAGCTAGCAGTTGAATTTCTGGCTTGAACTCTTTCTTGGGATCGGAAACTTTGATTTTCCGACCATCAGCTGACAGAAGAGACTGCATCTCCTTAATATCGGAGGTTTTCACCTCAGAGAAATTTATAAGCCCATCAGTAGGCAGCTGAAACAGTTCACCGAAAGATTCTTCAAAGATAATCAGCAACTAACCATTGACAGTAGTAACGACGTTTCCATCAACAGTAATGAAGCCATTAGAGTAGAAATCATGAAGCTCCTTTGGATAAATTTTCTGAGAAAATTGTCCCAGAAAAGTCTTTAAGCCAGCTGCCTCCAGTTTCAAAAATACATTCTTGACATCAACATCGTTGACTGATAGAACAGATTCAAAGTTGACAGCCATAGCATTCAGAATATGTGCAGGAATTTGGTTTGCCATTTTTGAGAGTTAGAGTACCTGAAAATTTTGCAAGATAAAAGCTCTGAGTTTGAATTTGCTCTGAGAGGTAATGTTCACGTAAGAAAGAACTGAATTGGAGCGGGGAAAGGTACATATGTAGATGACTGTTCAATTTCTGGACACGTGTCAGTCCATGGAAATTTGAATAAAAATGTGTATACGTGTGCTAAAAACGTGTGTATAATTTTAAATGGTTCAAACGGGTCCAAGTTTTAAAACTCTATTCATTATTTAATGCGAAAATAACAGTCACATCATTGATTTGGAATAAGATACGATTAATTAGTTAACTTGTATGAGAAGATTAGCTAAATTATCAACTGAACGATCAGTTGTGAGACTGAATCATTTCAGATGAAAATTCACTAACTACTATCTTCTCAGTTAACTTCTTAAAACTGATATTCTCCCTTAATTAATGCATATTTAAATTAAAAGAAATATTAAGCAACTGATAAATGACGTAATGAAATAAATCTTATGCTCAGAATATGAATCGTCCAGAGTGATGATGGCGTCTCTTCAGTTTCCTTGAGCCTTGGCTATAAGTAGACATGACAAGGTTAAACACAAAATATCATCAAACAAATATCAGTTTAAACGCAAATGGCAGGAGCGAGTGGCTCAAAGAGTCCGGATATGGCTGGAGTATTCATGGAGTCTGCAATGGAGTCCAGAAAATCTTCAATAGAAGACAAAGTTTTTGAGAAGATTCTGCATTACTGGCTTAAGCTTCAGGACCTCCAATCCCTTCAATAGGAGGGATTACTTGCTAACCCCAAACGGTTAACAAAAATGAGGAATTATCGGCGGTGCCTTTACGTCGCTGATGATGTGGACAACTTTACTGATGAATGTGTCTACCTGTTGATGCTTAAAAAAGAAAGGAGGACTCTGAAAAAAATTGTTGTTTCAGAGGGCTTCCTAAAGACTTCTGCGGGGAAAGTAGCCAACTGGCTATCTCAGTTGAGGTCTGCAGTAAAAAAAGAAATATCCGATGTAAGCACCGTTTATTATACTGAATAAAATGTTTATTTTAGATTATCGTTGTGTTTAGACTTTTCTGCAATACTAACTGGTATCAGTTGATAAACAAAGAACTAACTGAAATGATATTAACTGGCAACTAACTGACTGAGCAGTTAACAGATGATAATAAACTTAATCACGACTGATAATTCAGATAATAACCATGATATAATCAAGTTAAATCAATTAAACAAAGTATGCTTCGAAAGTAAGAAAACTTAGTCTCGGGCAATGGTATGGTGAAGATGTCAGCCGCTTGTTGTTCAGTTGAAATATATTCCAGTCTGATGGCTTTCTTCAAGGCATGATCTCTGATGAAGTGATGCCTGACATCTATGTGCTTGGTCCTTGAGTGAAGAACTGGGTTGTAAGTGATAGCAATCGTGCTAGTATTGTCACAAAATATGGGTGATTCTTTGGCAATAACTCCGTAATCTTTCAGTTGTTGCTGAATCCAGAGAAGTTGAGCACAGCAGCTTCCAGCAGCAAGATATTCTGCTTCAGTTGTGGAAGTAGCTATTGATGTCTGCTTCTTGCTGAACCAAGAAACCAGTCTGTCTCCTAGAAACTGACATGATCACTTGAATAAACACTCACGGTTTTTGACTCTTTTTCGAAGGTTTGAATTAGTTTGGTGAGAGACTAATTCACAGGATGTTGTCAGTCGATCACAATCAGTTAACAGTTAAGTGCAGAATAAAACTGACTGAAAGATAGAATATAGTAACTGAAAAGCGTAAAAGATGCACAAGGTTTGTTTCTAGATGTTCGGAGATTTCAATTACTCATACGTCACCCCTTCTATCACGAAGATAGAATTTCCACTAAAAGACTTTGATCAATACAAGACTTGTACTGACCCACTTCAGTTTGAACTTAACGATGCCAAAACTGAAACTCTTAGTATACAACTCAATTTACTCGATTAAAAAAACTTAGCACAACTGATCTCTAGGATCAAGTTTCACAATAATCACAATGTGCTAAAGTGCTCGAAAGATAGCCTAACAGCTATGAATGTATATGATAAGCGTGAGCTTGAATTTCAGCAGAGTAGCAGTAAGAAAGATTTCTCGTTCACTCTTCACAACTGATTGTCAATGTATATTGTTCGTTGGTTCTTCAGCTGTTTCTCTCTGCTATTTATAGGCTTCCCTCCAACAGTAATATTAAATGCGGTTTAAACTTTCTATCCGTTACAAAATTCCTCTGCCAATAGTACAGTGCACCTTTATCTGAAATGCGGTGTTCCCACTAACAGTTGCAGACTATTGTACTATTTTTCGGTTGTCGTTTTCAACTGGTGACGTGTTCAGCTGAAGGGTCAGCTGAAATGTAGAAGCTGATAAAGCTCATAACTGCAATCAGTTGACTGCGCATCCAGTCACGAAGATCAGTTGACTTGTTAATTCCGTTGCTAGATTCAGTTGAGATGATCGATTCAGTTTGTATGATCAGTTAGTTCGATTTTTTGGTCCTTCAGTTTGTCAAACATCCGAAATTTAGTTTCCAACAATAACAAATACTTAAATATATGTAGCATAAACATAGCTTGAAAATTATAATTTTGCAAAAGTCAGTAGAAATCTATAAACTCTACAAAAGTCTGTTATTTAAAAAATACAGTAAATCTCTGCAATGAATATACCCCTTATACTGTTATTCTATAAAAATAATGAGAATCTTCTTATGCCTTTATTTTCCCTTTCTCACTTTTATACCTTTTGCAAATCTAATTATATAAAACCAATTTCCACAAGCTAAAGAAAACACCGAGAGATTATTAGAATTCAAAACAATCCGATGAGAGTTATGGAAAATAACGTAGTCCATGATATAATTAATTAATTATAATATGATTAATATTTCATCAATACCTTAACCAAATAAATTTGATATCTTCAGCATAACAATGTCATAATACATGTAAATATCAATGTACGTTTACATTTCACATTAAATCAATATTCTTGACAAATTTTATATCTAAATCGATATTCTCGAAAAATATTGACAAATCATTCGTATTATATCAAAATATATTTAATGAATATTGACCCATTTAGATCTTATATATATTTTTTTTCCAGAAATATTAATTAATCTTATATCGATATACTTCGGGAATATTGACGTACCTTAAATTTAGAGTAATATTATTTATTAATATCATCAGATTCTAGATCTTCAATAAATATAGATAAATCTTCATCTTAGTTCAATAGTTTTAAGAAATATTGACAATCTTATTTCATTACTCTTCAAGAATATTGATAAATATTATATTTTGGATAAATATTAAATCTCAATATTGTCCTATTTCATGAGCATTAACATAAAATTATAATTATTTAACATAAAATTATAATGTATTCCATTACGAAAGCATAAATATAAATCTAAATATTTGGCTTATTCAAGAGCATAAAAACAAAGAATCATAATAAAATTATTTAAGAGTTTTACTTTGAAAAACACTCGTGATGATAACGTGTTATAAATTTAATAGAGAAAAGAGAGATGCAAAAACATAAATGATAGAATCAATTCTCTTCCAATTTATGGGATAGAGAGAGTCATACACAAATGCAAAATTGCATTGATTGATAATTAGAAGATAAATTACCTTTCTTAAAGATAATTATCTACAAGAAATCTATTTCTAATCATTCTTTATATATACTAGTGTATCGACGCACGCGTTGTGTGCTTGTATAATACTTTTATAATTCATATTATTTATATTTAAATGAAGATCAAATATAATTATAAGAAATAGTGAGGGACTACACTGCAATTTCGATATATGAATTAAAAAAATAAATAGAAAAAAGAAAGGAATTAAAAAAACCCAAGTACGAATTGAACCCACAACTTGGTACCTATGTAAGAAAGACTATATCCTCTGAACTACATATGACTTACATTAAAGTTTTAAATTTTATCAGACACCAAAATTTAGTTACTCTAAGTATCTCAAACTTAATAATATAGTATAGATAGTATAGATATATGTGTGTGTATTTCTATTCTATATGATATACTTAACTATATTAATGCTATTTCAATGTACTAAGAAAAAATTGCTAAATTTCTCTAATATTGATGGAATTTCCATTTAAAATTAAGAAAATGTAACAGCCAAAATAAGAGAAAATTTCTGCTTATATATAACTTTTATTGAAATTTAAAATGTACAAATTTGGATAGTCTTTTTGGCTGGTTTGGAAATTAACAATTCAACCCAGCTATTTTAGATAACGGAGTGGAGCGAAGCTGAAACGACCTCGATTTTTTTTTTCTAATCATAAATTCTAAAATACTAAATTAAATAAAATAATTTAACATAATCAACCATCAACATAAATAACATATGAAATCTCAAGTGCATAAAATGAATCCTAAATCATCAACTAACCAAAACTTCCTAAATTGACATTTAAAAGATCAACTAACAATAAAGCAAAGCATAAAAATATTTCTAATAAAAATAGTTATCATAATCTTTAAATCATTTATGTATCTAGCTAGTGCGGAAACATAAAGGTCCTCGGGTGTGTACAGCTGCACTTGATCCCCTCAATTGTCACCGTCTCCCATAAATCATCAAATCATGCATCATACAAACCTAGTGAGTCTAAAGACTCAGCACGTTCAAAACATAAATAGCAAATAATACATATACATTCACATGCATTAAAATCATACTTTTATTTAAAAATAGCTTTTGAACATAAATAAATCATGTAAAATCATTTTAGCATAATTAAATCATAAATCGTTAAATCATTTTAAAATAACTTTAATCATAAATAAATCATTTTAAAAATAGCTTTAATCATCATCATAAATCATATATCATAAAATCATTTTAATCGTAAAGCTTTCGATCATATATCATTTTGGATGAAGTTTGATCCTTGAAAATGACTAGCTTTTATCCTTTGGTCGACTGCAGTCTTAGCTCCACATGGTTCATGGGGGTGTGCACTAGGCTCCACCGTGGAAATACGCTCGTGGGGGCTCTCTCGAGGGCCTTCTCCCATAGACGAACTCCCTCTGGGGCCTTTTCCCATAAATAGGCTCCCTCTAGGTCCTTCTCCCGTAGATGAACTCTCTCTGGGGTCTTTTCCCTTCACGACATCACCACAAAATCATATATCATATAGTATATCTTTTGTCACATTCAATTCATATCCCTCAAAATATTTTCCTTTCTTTAAAATTGTAAAATAACACTGCTTGCCAAAAATAGCATTTTAAACAGTATAAATTGCACAGCTTTACCATAAATCATGAAAATACATATTATCATCAAAATCATCATTTTAAATCATATAATATCATTTAACATGCGTTATGATCCTTCGGGACGCTGCCAAGCGTTTTCGTATTTTCTTAAGTGTAAAATTACCGTTTTGCCCATGTACGTAAAAATTCTCGAATTTATCTTTTTCTAACTTTTAATGACATGAGATTATTCTGAATAATTATTTAAGCTTAAATATAATTTTTCATAATTTTATAACGTTTAAAACTAGGCTTTTCAATTAATTCTTTAGTTAGAGTTTCGTGCGGCGATTAAATCTCGGATAAATCCAAAAGTCCATATTTTCATCCCAAATTTAAATATAATATTTTTATTATTTATTCTACCGTTGTGAGCCATGAACCGCACCTGTGGACCCATGGTTCCAATTTTGTCTTTTAATTTTCGAAATATGACCCCTTACCGAACCACCCGAGCCATCTACCAATTTACTCGAGCCATGGTCGAGCAACCTCGAGCCAAACACGAGCCAACCTGCCTAGGCACCCTCCTGATCAGCCCTAACCCATAGAACCTAGCCCTAGCTCGCTCAAACCCTGCTGGGACCGAACCCAAAATCTATATGTGCTATGCGTGAGACTCCCACCTTTCACCAAGACTCTTAGCCAACTAGGACACCTCTAGCCCTCTAACCACAGACCACCCATGACCCTTACTGACCCTAGACCAGCCCCAGACCCGAGCCACCCCCATCCCGAGCCCCTGAGCCACGCAGCGAGGCACTGCAAGTACAGCAGCCTACGCGCCTATGGCCTCCCTCACGATTCCATCTTTTTCCTCTAGCCAACAGCAACCCATCCACACCAGCCCCTAGTCCAACCCCTGCCTATGACCCTTGGACCCTGATGGACCTACCCTGACTCGCCCTTAGCCCCGCTGCACCCTTCTTCCGAAGCCCAGCAGCGTACAACACATGGAGGAGAGTCCCACTTCACGTGGACTCTTCCCCAGCCCCAAGCTCGAACCTTAGCCACCCTAGGACCCTACCCAGCCCTATAACATGACCACCCCTGACCCTGAACCAGCCCTGGATGAGCCCCGTAACCCCATGCAAAAACCATCGAACCTTGCACCTTGAAGAAACCACCAAACCCCACGGCCCTTTGTTCTGAAATTTCATACGGTTCCAGCTTAGTATTTCCTTTAAATTTATCATGTTTTGTCCATAATTAGTTCATATTTGATCATGTTTTGACAGCGTGTCCGTTGGTTTCAAAAACGTTTTGTAAAACAAGCTTGAAATCATCGAAACCTTAAAATTACGTAACGTACCGTAAAATAATCGAACATCTAAATTTTTTCACACATAAACAATTAAATCATGCATGATATGATTTGTGTGATGTTTAAAAGAGTTTAGGAACGTGTCTTTGCGTTTATAACACTCGAATTTTCAATCGTCGGCGAGGAATGACGAACGGGCGACGAAGAACACAAGCTTTCTTTTCCTTATTTTTTTCAAAAATTATTGTGTGTGCAAAGGTGATTCACGGCTGAATGGAGGCTGAATTATGAGGTTTAGCAGACCTAGGAGTATTATTTATAGTTTAATTAACAAGTTAAATGTGGTTTGGTTTTGTGCTTGCATACTTAAAGGTAATTGGACCTACTTAAATTAATTAAGTTAGACCCAATAACACTTAATTAATTAAATAATAAAAATTTATAAAATTAATTTCCATAAAATAATATTTTTGATATTTTAAAACTCCTTGTTTGCCCAAAATCGGCTTCCCGGGAAAAATCGATCTTGACTCGTAAAATAATTCGAACTCCAACCTTTTTAGGAAAATTAAATCATTTTTAATCATATTAGGAAGTCTTGCCATTATTTAATGAAAAATAAATATTTTTGTCTTGGTCGTCCTCGGTCTCCTTTTCTCTGTCTATTATTGGGTAAAATCCTTAATTTCATATAATCATGTCATATAATCATTTAATCATATTCTAAATATCATTTTAGCATTTAAAAGCAATTAAATAAATAAATTAAGCAATTAAAATAATTTTGTATGCATGCGGTTTACGTAAGTTGGTTTTTCGGACGTTACAGAAACGGCCCGACATACCTAACTAATATTATGTGTAATTTGGCGGGTTGAGAATGACCAACATGCAATTCACCACAATTTTTGGCACAATTTTTTACGTGTTCAAAAATTGTCAAAACAACCCGCATATTTTATACGGTGGGGTGATTCGACGGGTTTGGCGTTCATTTCGACATCTCTGACAAAAATTATATGAATCCAAACCGATGATTTTGATGTGGACGAAATCAAATTCGTTAATATCCAAATGTATTTTTCCATCTCAAATCCACTTTCCAAACCCCGATACTTCCGAGAAATTGTTTAACGACTTCTACCAAATAAACCAAAGATCTGCCTACGGAATTTTTTCCTTTTTTTTTTTTTTTTTTTATGAAAATGAATAATTTATCTTAAAACAGGTTTGATCATTTCAAAGCTAGATTATTAAAAATTATATTTAATGCCAGGTACATGATATCTCTCCCTGACCTCCCAAATGTTAAATCATATTTCCTAGGCTTAATTATTATATATATTTCGTTGATAGCTCTGCTTTTCAATAATTTAATCCATGATATTAGTTTATTGCACAAAACATGCGATCATTCTCAATTAGTTTTTTTTAAAAAAAAAACTACGGCTTAGTTCAATTTTGGAAAAAAAAAATTTGAGTCAAATCAAATGTTATCAATTTCACATAATTTCGAACCGAACCGAATCATAATCATAAAATATAAATAAGCAAATCAACCAAAACCAAGAATTTTGGTGTGGCTTGGTCAAATTTGAATGATCAATTTTAAGTTTTGAGTTACTTCTAATTAGTGCATGAGGTCTTTATTTGAAAAAAAAAATAACAATTAACACTAAATAGAAGTGAACATTTTATTTTATTATAATATTATAAGTAAAATTTCATATACTAAATTACTCATACATGCCATAGATTTGGGGAATTTCTGGGGGGAAAAAAACCTTAACTTTTAGGTAGGTTAAATTTATTTGTACTTAAATTTGCAATAAATAATTTCTCTAGATAATTGGATTCTTCACAAAGTTCACTATTAATAAAAATAAACTTAAAAATTAAATAATATATTTTTACATTCAGAAATACCGAATTAACAAAATTTATTACATATTTATTTTATATAATTAATGTAATCTGTGTGGTTAAATTTAGTTTTATTTATAAATTAAATCAAATCAATTTTCGTTTTGGTTAATTATACATAAAATTTCTCTTTATCGTCCTCACTTGTTCCAACAAAATCGGCTCGATTTCCTAAAATCAAGTTAAAGACTATAAAAGTAAGTCCAATGTAGTAAACGATTTATAGTTCATATGTCACCACGGTCCCAAATTTAAGACGAGATATCGGTTCGAAATTCAATTATAACAAATCTATCGTCCAACTAAAAAACAAGGCAAGTCCGATTTATAACACTAGGATTTCCAAATAATGGAGTTGGGAGTAGACTTACACGCTATGAGAATACAAAGGGACAGCAATAAAAATAATTCTTACATACCACTAAGTCAACAATATTATAGACTACAAAAATTTGATATTTCATGTATGACCAAAGACTGAAAGCAAATACAACCTCACATGGTGCCTAGATATTATTGTAAGGGAATATGACTAACCCCGCAGGCCGGTATGCCCTCCAATTGGCAGCAGCTCAAGATTTCAAACATCGCTTTCCAGAAGCCGTCTTCTTGTCATTTACACAACTGTACAAAAAGTAAGGGTCAAAAATCCATTCGATTACTTTAATTTTGAGTAGCCAACTGATCAAGATTTGTCCAAGTAAATAAATGATAATGAAAGATGGATCCGTGTGACAAATATAGAATGAAATAATTAACAAGAATGTGAAGCCATGGGTGAAATCAATCCTCGTCTGATGGTTTCCACAGGATTTCTTCCAGTAGGAGAATTGCTGGAATCGTTGATTCTCGTTTCGAATGAAGTTACATTGATGGAGACTATCCCTTTATTGCAAATGAAAAACGTCACGACAATGGTCAGAAGGATCAGGTTGCTTTCTTCACTTTTTGAAGAGATTCAAGAAATCGATAAACCACTTCCACCTTCTTCAATCTTGTGCCTTGCGGAGCTTAATTCTGTCATTCAAAGAGTCCAAGTTTTGATGGAAACTTGCAGAGAAGGTAGTCTTACGTGGAATCTCATGCAAACGGAACACATCTCGCATCAATTTTATGCTGTAGTAAGAGACATGGGAAGTGCACTTAATATTTTACCTCTGAGCTTGCTTAACTTGACAACAGATACCAGAGAGCAGGTTGAACTTCTTCACAAGCAAGCAAAACGAGTTCAATTGTTTGTCGACCCTGTGGAGATTCAAAGAAGGGATGAGCTTCTTCAACTAACCATCACTTACAAAGAAAGAAATAGAAAGGACAAAGGATTTGTTGAATTCGGAAGAACTGGTGAAATTCTGAGCAGCATTGGTCTGAGAAGTCCTTCGGAATATGAAGATGAGATTTCAAAACTGACTGCAGAAGCTGAAAAGCAAGCAGGCACAGGTGGGTTGACTGTAGTTTCTAATATCAACAACATTATTGCTTTGCTTTCAATCACAAAAAGTGCAACTTTCCAAGAGGATGAACATCCACAGAATCAAGAGGATGTAAAGAAGCGAAAAATACCATTGAATAATCGAAATGATATATCATATTCTCATTCCATGTTGTTCAGCATACCTGATGAATACCGTTGCCCAATTTCACTCGAGTTGATGAAAGACCCTGTCATTGTAACATCAGGACATACTTATGACCGGAATTCAATAGCCCAGTGGATAAATTCAGGGCATCACACATGCCCGAAAAGTGGGCAAAGGTTGATCCACATGGCTCTTATACCAAATTATGCGATGAGAAGTTTGATACACCAATGGTGCCAGGAGAACAACATTCCTATGGAATCTGCTTCTTCCTCTTCGTATACAGATCAAACAAGTAACAAGAGGAGATCAAGTGAGACAATCACTGACCACATTTCAGCAACTAAAGCTGCGGTAGACGCAGTAAAAATGACAGCTGAATTTTTAGTAGGGAAGCTAGCGACAGGATCAGCAGAAATCCAAAGGCAGGCAGCATATGAGATTCGTTTACTAGCAAAAACTGGAACGAATAATCGACAAATAATTGCCGAGGCTGGATCCATTCCATTTCTAGTCACATTGCTAGGATCTCAGGACTCCAGAATCCAGGAAAATGCCATTACAGCCTTACTCAACCTTTCCATATATGAGAACAACAAGATTTTGATTATGGCAGCTGGTTCAATCGATAACATAGTAGATATCCTATACTCTGGGAAAACAATGGAGGCAAAAGAAAATGCGGCAGCAACAATCTTCAGCCTGACTATAATAGATGAACACAAGATAACTATTGGTTCTCATCCAAGAGCAATTCCAGGTCTGGTGGGGCTCCTGGGAGAAGGAACTACATCTGGTAAAAGGGATGCAGCAACAGCACTCTTCAATCTTGCACTTTTTAATGTCAACAGGGAAAAGGTTGCACTGGCAGGGGCAATTCCATTGCTTATAAACCTCTTGACAGATGATAAAGCAGGAATCACGGATGACGTCTTAGCCGTGCTCACCCTTCTTATGGGTTGCACTGAAGGACTTCAAGAGATGAGGAAGAGCAGGGTGTTGGTACCTCTACTTATCGATCTTATGAGATTCGGATCTTCAAATGGAAAGGAGAACTCAATAACATTACTCCTGGGGCTCTGTAAGGATGGAGGAGAGGATGTTGCTCGGAGACTTTTAATAAATCCACGCAGCATTCCCTCTCTTCAAAACTTGGCTGCCGAAGGGTCACTGAAAGCTAGACGAAAGGCCGATGCTCTGCTTAGAATCTTGAACAGACACTGCACTCAGAGCACTCAGATTACAAATCCTGTTGGATGACACCCAATTACATCTTCAGGGCAATTTGTACATTATACGTGTATAGAACTCCACCCTGTTGAACATAGGTCATGTGATTATCAAATAATATCCTCTTCGATTCTTTGTACATCACTTGCTAAAATGTACACAGCTTTGAAGGACTAGTTTCTTGAATTTGTAATTACCTCTTTGAGAGCATGTTCTGCTGAAGAAATGGAATAAACACGGGGTCACCATCCAAATACATTCGTTTTTCCTTGTTTCCGAAGTCTTAAACATAACTCAGGCAATCTGTATACACCTGAATCTTGAAAAGAATTCGACAAAAAATGGGAGAGAGTAACACAATAAAGACCAACAAGTGAATGTGTCAACAGAATGCCTAATTCGATCAATTTACATGACACAATGACATTAACAGAATGGTCAACTACACCTTTAAGACCCTCCTTGCCACCGCAAAGACTTGAAGCAAGAAAACTTATGTGCAAAATTGTAGAGGGGAAGGGTGGAATTTCAAGGATGGTTGGAACGGCTAAACAAAATCGACTCTGATATTTGACTCAAATAAGAACATCTTCTGTAAATAGAAAAAAAAAGGTGTTCTTTACACAAGTTGCAAGTAATTTACAAGAGCAACAGCCGTGACCTTTTGGGGTCGTACAAGCAGTCAGTCAACATAATATTACATAAAGATATGATCCTGGAGCAGGTTCAACTTCTGTTCAACCAAGCAGCGAAGGACCAAAATGAAGAACAAGTATTGTGAACCGTGATTCACAATACGAACTGTAAGGTGGGGGATATCTTCATATTTCTGTCAGTTCTAATTGGATATGCGTCCCTGTAATTTTGTAGTTCCAAAACCATGTTCCACTGTCCATCAATTCCTCTTCAATAGGCTTCAACTGGATCTCTAAACCTAATTCAGCAAAAAATATAATGAGTAAGAACTGCTTTTACATCGAAATATTTGATTGGCAATGCAGGTAAGAAATGTACTCCAAATAACAGGGAAGGGTTCTCAACAGCATAAACAGACAACACCATTTCCAAAAACACGAAAACACCAAATGAGAAGGTCAACAGTGCTCCAGTTTACATGGTTATCCTTCTTTTACACTTATATTAATCATGACTTAACAAAAATAATATGGGACACCTGCACTTTCCAATTTGGCATAGCTCTCCACCACCAAATGTAAATGGTTGACACAAATTAAATCCAAATATATGTAAAGTGACTAAATGATTAGATATTTGTTTAGATTTAGTCAATTAGATACAAGACGTGATCTTTATTTAAGATGCAGTAACCTGAATATATATAACTTTTATTTAAGGCCTCGTTAGAGGATCATCCTGTTTCTTACAAATTTATCATATAGTGAGTCTCATCGTTGGGTCAAAAGTCCAGACATTATTTAGTGAGTTTGGTGCTCTACTGTCTCCAGGTATCATGGAGGAAAACTTTGAAAAGCAGACACATTTTGCATGAGAATAGCAACAGAGAAAAACTATGTTCAAGAAGATAGGTGCAGAGAATGTGTTGGTAGAGCCTGTGGTAATCCAACAACCAGTTTATTGTGTTGATTTAATCTTTGAGATGACATGTCACAGACAAAATACTCAACACATTCGACATTTCAGATATGAACCGAGTCTTATACCCTCAATTAAAGTCCATCGATACAAGCTTTCAAATATAACTTGCATGATTCTGGATTATATAAATGAAAATCTTAGAATGTCATGTCATAATCATCAATGGAGAATAATTCATCCCACAACTGATAATGACGGATGTCTAGATGCCAGATTTCGGCCGAGCAAAAACTTGCTGAAATCTCCAGGTATAACATTTGAAGCAGTCCAGACCTTAAACTTCTACAAGTGATTCACACACTTCAATTTGGGAACATTGAATCTAATTGATGAAAGCTTTTACAACAATGCATACACAGCGACACAAACATCAACAGAAATAGTGATAGAAGCTATAAGAATTCATAAGAGTTCACACTGTCTTCCCAGAACCTAACACCTGAAGTATAATACAACATCAAGTAAGTGATACTTTAAATCACCAAAGGATATGGTCGTTGAAGTGGAAACTCTTTGGTTTCCTAATATTAGGATTGTATAGAACTTAATCTTGTGTCATATATTCATCTTTTGTTTTACAGTCTAATATTATTTAGGCCTATCTACCGTCTCTATCACTCATGACTTGCTCCTTTTATTGGAGGTATTTCCCCCCTCCTTAAGTACTTTTAGTATATGGATAGGAGTATCCTAATTTTTCTAGGAAAAAAAAATTTGTCCATGAAAAAGATATCAGCTGCTACTAAAACACATAAACTGAGAGACAGCTAATGGTAGAGCTCTGGGAACCTGATTTTCCAGATGTTATCTGCATTCTGTGGCCATTTGGAACATCAAACACGTGATTGCCCTTCATAAAAAAAATTGGAATCAACATTTTACAGAGCTACATAGCAAACAAGAAAATATTTTTTGGGGAGAGGAGATAGCGAAAACAGTTCAGAAGCTCACATTAAAGACAATAAAACTGGAGATGATCAAGAAAAACTCATAATAGATGTCAAATTAATCAAGATTGCAAGAACTCAACTAAAAAAATTAATCCAATCTCTGATATTCCACAGGATCCCTCATTTTTTCCAAACCAGCTAATCATATGTTTCTCCAGAAAAATGACCAAAATGTTTATTCTTCATAATGACCCCTTTCATGTGATTTTAGCTAGCCACTTTCTTTAGGTTTTTAATTAAAGATCTCACTAATTGAATTCCGACACCAACCAACTCACAGATATTCTCATTTCTTAGTCTTTTCTTCTTGTTTTACAGCAATTACACACTCTATAGATCATCCCAGCCAAAGTTCGACTGGTAAAAGTTGATGCAACATCAACACATGCATTTCCATAGCTACTGCAATCAAGATAGCACGACAAGACGACGTTAAATTGTAGCATTGAAAAAATAGTCAGAGGGTGTAATCTTCATTGAGGGATCTGACATGTCTTATAAAAGAGAAAGAACCTTGAAAATTTTCAAGTCATAATTAAAAAATAATATAAATCCGTTTAAAACAGGTTATAATAAAACTCTGCTATTGCCATCGCTTGTAAATATCCAGTATAAAAAACATTCCTCATAAGAGACACTGAGGAATTGGAATCATAAAGCATTTTAAATGTACAAGTTCATTTGCAATGGATTTGACATTTTTTATGTTATACAATTGTAAAACTGAATATTACAAGCTCAAATTTAAATTTTAGACTTTAATTAGGGAGTATAGTTGAATCTTTCAATCTGATCATCAAAGCCCTCAAAACATCCTACCTAGGATCTCTATCCTGACAAACTTTTGTACCATTTGACATTGTAAGCATTAAAGTCATCCCAAAATATCCCCTGCCACATGTTGAAATATTTCATTCACTCAAAAATGGAAGCATGCGTGTTCGAGAATTGTGTAATATATTCCTACATGGTATATGGGTTTAAAATGTGATATTTCGAAATTGATATCTATTGCCAGTCCCTAATGATATTCTAATTAGTTTACAACTGTTAAATGCAACTTGAAATCAATATAGTATCTGATGCAAGAGGGTGATTTTTACCCTGAAGATATTGATAAAATCTCAAACTGACCTGTATAACAACATCTATTGCTTCAAATTCAGCATTTCCATGCAGTATGACCTTAAGGGCCTCAAACCGCTGCACCTCATGCTTCCAATACAAATTTTCTCCATAACTCCAATCTATTCCATCATTCAGTACCTTGACATTTTTTAATTTGCACTTCGCACACCTGAACAAGTGGTACTTTATTTTCTGATACAAAACATAAGGCCAATCATCTATACAGTTGAAGACAATACCTCCTACCGTACTGGAGTATAGGGTCACCACCTTCGTTTGTTGTAGCTGAGCCCATTACATTTTCAGAGGAAATTATCAAACTCCCATGAAGCTGCAAATAAGTAACATTTTATCAGAAATAGCAAACTGATAAGTAGGGCAAACATATACTGATTGTACACAAGTATGCAACCTGAACATCTCTCCACAAGAACTCAGCAACCTCTATTTGTAGCTCAGAACCTTTTGAAATGAAACCGCCCTGAAACTGGCAAGCAAAAAGACAACCAGAACACAGTCCGTTAAATCACAGACAAGTGAGCACTAAATTAATTCCAACTTCCTGACTGTAGCGAGAAAATAAAAATACATCTGAGGTCAAAGGAAATAAATAAAAAAGGAGAAGAAAAAGAAAAATATCTATAGAATATAAAGGCAATCTGAGAACTAGATTTGGTCTCATCAAGCTTCTCTTCAGGTATGGCGTTCTCAACAGGCAAAATTTATCGAAAAATAAAAAAACTGGTGATAATATATCTTACTTTTTGTTTGGTGACTTCCCAAAGGGGGCCGAGAGCAGGATGGAGGAAGATGAGAAATGGAGGTCCAGAATCAACATACACTTCATTACCTTCAACCTGAATAACAGAGTAGATTATGGCATGGAGTAAGACATCAAAAAAAAATTGATTCTGAAACAATGTTTTCCATTTACATACAAAATGATGTCCACTGAGATTTTATTTTAGCAAGCAGCACTCTTAAGATCCTTAAAATGATATGATTACACAGATAAAATATAAATATATACCTTTGGAATTTCTATTCCACAATAAGAAAGTAAATCATAGGCATTTCGCATGATGTCCAACAGTGAACCATCAGGAGTCTGCAAGTAGGGTAAAAATTAGAGACCATATACCAATATTGTACAGATTTAGATTAAGTAACCATAATCTGGCACAAGAAAAAATCCGGAAACCAAAGAGCAAATGTACATTCAGCGCGCGCATGATAAGAACTTCTTGTGCAAGTTCATGGAAATATAAGCAGTAAGATATCTGGATAATCTAAACGAAGAAATTTCTAATCCAGGTACAATAAAGGCTCAGAATATTATCCTAAAACTTTTGAAATGTCACTATTCCTAGACGCCAAAATATCATTCTAATAAGAAGGGTCCGAAACAGATACATACTTTAAAATGAGTTTTCTCATGGTTTAAGAAAGCTATCAATTTTACTACATGAGGGAAAAGATGCACATAAAACAACGAGATGTGTGATAACTTTCATTAAAACAGAGTCCAAGTCTCCTAGCAAAAATCATGAAGTGCTTCATGCAGAATTGAGTATACATGATTGGTACCTGGTGCAGGGACTTGCCAGTGTGTCCCCTTCTCTTCTTAGCAGAAGATGTAACCTTTCGGCGATCATTATACACAATAAAAGTATCCAGCGCATCTGCAATTGTGTAGCCCAAAAAACTCCAACATAGATCACAAGGAATTTGGCATGACAAACTAAAATAGTTTCATGAGAATACATACCTTCTACAACTTTATAACATCGAGACGGAAATGTGTTCGAAAAATTATCGGCAATATTTTGCATTGTACATTCCAGGCGACCACCAGAAACACTACCAAGTCAAAATACAGAGAATTGTTTAAAAATAAAACTATAGCAGTAAATACCGAAAGCTAGGGTAAACCTTGTAATTGATAAAAATATGCTAGTTTTCTAAAATTATTCATCTTACTAATTGATAGGTAAATATCAGTGACTATCTATTCTTACTACCTTCTTTTTTTTTTTTTACGGTTGCAGCTTGAACCACCAATGATTTTCTTGTCTTATCGTTTTGAGCATAAATGCGAAGATCGTGTGATATTGCTTGAAGAAGATCCAAAGCCACCTGCGCTCTATATCTCTTATATTTGTGACTTTATACATCGATTCTGTGAGCAAATGCTTGCTTCGCAAACAAAAAACTTATGAAGGTCTTTATATAGTGGCGTTTAGCTAGAATTATCAAGATCCACCACTATTTGTTTTGACATTCTATGGGCAATTATCAAGCATGTCTTGAGAACTTGATGGAGTTTACCATATCACCCATTCCACACACAAAAAGCTTGTATTGATGTCATTATAGTTGGATCAGTTTCCCCTTATACTAAAAAATCATTTGTAGAAGAGCTCGCAAACCTAGGTAACAACAGAATGTAAACCTCAAAGGGCTGAAACAATAAGCTCTTAGTTAAAACCATTTATCGGTATAATCATGTTCCCGTGATATTTGTGAAGTTTAATGGTTAGGTATGGATCAGGTTAACATAAGACTCAGAGTGCCAGGGGGAAAAAAAGAAAAAAGTACAAAACAATATCAGTCCCTTAACATGCTAATAGAATATCATCTTGGGCAAGTAACCAAAGTACAAGATAGTGAAACAATTTCAGCAGAGTAAATGTCTGGTCATGAAATTGTACCAGTGCTTCATTCCAAAATGGTCCACATATGTAATTGGCTTTTTCACATTAAGTACCATGCCTGGCAAGCTGCTCTCATCTTTACTCGATCCAATAAGCTCAGCAGAATGTAGATCAACATAAAGGATGTTCGTGTTGGCTGGAAACTCAGCCTGCAAACTTAAGAGAAGGAAAACAATTCAAGAAAGGAATGCCAAAATGTTCTGTTCAAGATAATGATTGAAATTATGACCATGGGAAAAAATGAGAATATGAGAGTAGCCGCAGCCCACGAGCAGGATTACTTCTTCGTGATTAATGGAAAATAGAGATATAAACATTTTACATATCCATCGTCTAATTTCTGAAGAAAGAACAAGGTTGCTAAAAATGACCACAACAAAATAATGGCCAGTGTATTTGTATTCACTTTTTGATACTAAATTTTAGTATTTATTGATTAAAGAAATCAAAAACGAAAACTTAGAGAAACAAAGAGTATAGGTACATCTTACTAAATCCATCTGCGTTACCTTTCCACAACATATATTACAATAACCGTAAAGGCCGATGCTAGGCGCTGTCTACATAATTTACCATAAGAAAATAGCAAATGATGCAAAATTTATACAAGAATACCAAGCAATTTAATATTCATAGTCTTATTGTTAAGACCTACTGTAACATTTGGCATCTTAATATTCTTAATCTTATGATTAGGACTATGGGCAACAGCTTAATAATATCCATCCACATTGCCTTTCCTTAATATATACTATTACTAGAGTTATAAAGGTTGATGCATGGAACTGTTTACATATTTAATAATTAGAAACTAGCAAATGATGCCACAAAATTCTGCACCTCGGTTCTGATGTATATGAGTATTGTACCATGCTAACAGAACTCACAAACAATATATATTGAGATAAAGGAACACTCAGAAATTTAATATAATAAAATTCCTTGCAAAGTGAATCCTTAATTTAACCATCAGAAAACACCTCCAAATGAAAGATATTCGTAAAAATTGCAATTAATTTAAGAAGACAAAGATTTACAAGCAACTCATTGGTATGAATTCAAATGATCAGATAATGCAACAACCTGCAAATTTATACTATATGCACTTATGATACAAGAATGGTCATTAAAACTGTTCAAAATAAGCCCAGAAGAAAATTATTGACAAACATAGACAGAAAGGAAATATGAATACTTGAAACTTAAAAGTATTATCTAGACTAAAATAAATAATATCCAACACAACATGGAAAGAGAAAAGTACCTGTTGTGAGAAAGGTGATCAACAGTGATGCCAAACTTGTCGAATTCAGTATATTCAACACAGGACACACCATATGCCCATTTTCCATCAAGGTTCTTCTTCTCAAGCAATACATTTATGCCTTCTGTAGCTCCCGAGTTCCGCTGGCACGAGGCAAATCCTAATTTCTGTAGATATAGTGACTCTGATGTTAAATTTGTATAAACACCTCTGATGTTAAATTTGTATAAAACACCACTAACTTTTACCACCAAATTGTCACGAGGAACCACAGTCTTAACCCCCAAAAAAAGGCCTCAAAAGTTTATTTGTGGAAGATCACAAGACAACATTTATTATAAGGACAAGACGATGAATAAAATGTAGCTGAAAATTTTAAAAGGTGATGGCAGAATCACCAACAAACGAGAATGAGGAAATTAATGATTACATGAATTAAAAATAACAAGAGCATTAATCGGTTTCTAAGCTTCATCATAGTAATATAAAGATAAATTATCAAGATTAGGCTTGGATGCATGGTGATTTGATATTGTCCAGCAATGAAGAGGCAGAACATTTGTTGCAAAAGGGAAGAAGACAAAAATATCAGAGCATAATTTGGTTACAACTTGAGAATCACTTTGTCATCACTGGTAAAAGTTGGAACGTTTTAATTAACCCTCGAAAATTATGATGCCCTCAAAAGCTACTTCAATTAATACAGATTAAAATCAATCAGAGTAACTCATCATTGTTGAGGGAACCAGAAATAAATATCTTATTTACCTTTCTATGGCGCAGACCAATTCCAGCCAAAGCCAGAAGGGTCAGATCTGTTGCAGCTACAACATTGCTGCAAAACCTAAAAGTCAAGTTCCATCCAATTCGTAAATTTCATTTCAATGCCAAAGGTTCGAAGCTTACCTAATTTGTCTTACAGTGGCACCTTTTCTTCCATGGTTGTTAAACCATTTAAAGACTCCTTTATCATGAGCCAATTTCCATATCACTCCATGACCCCCAGGCTTACATACAGGTACCAATGGCCTTTCAACAATCCATTGCCCATCTTCTGCAGTAACGGCTGGAACGAGAGGCTAGAAATCAACAGAGTAAATTACAAAATGTGGTAATCACCAATAAAATAATAAAACAAGATATACCAGAAATCTACCAAACCTGATCAAAGATATGGAAGTTCAATCTCCCTCGTCCAAACCATCTAAGCTTCTCACAAAGTCCAGTGATATGCAAATGATTGTTCTTTGCAGCACTTGTCATAATAGCTACAGGGGTGATGCATTGTTTTCCATACAACTTGAAGTACAAAAATTCTCTAGCCTTGCACCGGAAAATGTTTTCATCATTTTCATTTCAGCCACAATCGTCAATATCAAACACTCATTCTTAATATCAGACAAATACGCTTACCTGGAGGTCTCTTATAAGGCCTTCCAACAAAGTTCGCCCACAGTACGGAAGCATCGCAGCAGGTAGACATTCACCTGTTTCAGTATCAACCAGGCCAAGCCTGTCTGCAGAGCCTCCTAAAGGATAAATTTCTCCTAGATCAGGCAAACCCTGGAAATGCGTTATTTCTCTTTACATGGAATAATTATTAGAGCCATAATAGGAGGAGCCATCATAGGAGGAAGACACATGATTATGCACTTACCTCAATTCCCCAAAGAGCAGCTTTAGATGCATATTCAGTATTTTCAGATAGATCAAGAACTGTGGGAGGATGAATTTCCACAAATTGGCGTCCCAACAATTTGTTTGTTCGCAGGAGGGGTATATTTATCTTTCCCCCTTCATGAGGTGATTGAGTAAGCAGTTCTAATACACTTAGCTGGTATCTGCAGCAAAAACACATTTCCAGTTAATCATCAAAAAACTTTATCTGTGGATAGGTTTTATGCTGGTAAAGAAATGTTTAAATTTTTTAAAAGTTTAAAACTTTGATGTCAAAAGAACATGCACTCAATATTGAACAGAAGACAATAGTTTCCAGCCTTGGAGCAAGGGCATTTATATGCAATGTGATTGTCAGTATGCCAATGAAGAAACTCTAATTCCCAAAAGGAAGTCTTACATCGGCATTATGATGAGAGTTCTTGATGTCCAACAAGGAAAATGAACCATTAGTCTCAAAATGAGGAAAGTACCAAGACTTGAACCAACAAAATTTCTTCTTTTTTATAATAAACAAAAACAATTGAAATTTTGCTTTCACTAATATCATTTAGCTTTTTCAGGAGTTAAATTCACATACATGCAAACATGAGCCGCAACAGCTCGCATTCTTGCAAGATCAAATAAGCATGTCCGTCCGACTAAGCAATCAAATCATGCATCTCTACAATAAGACGATGGCCAAAGCACTTTACTGCTGGAACAAGGACAGGGCATTCAAACATATGACATGTAACATGCAACCACTCAGAAGCCTTAAGTAAATCATCAGGAATACATTATCGGTTCTCTTTGCAAAAAATTATAGCCCTTCAAGACCATTTTCTGACCCAAATTCAAGAAACGCAAAGCATTCAACAGATATTAACGGTTAACCAAAAGATAAGCATTAAGCATAAAAGAACAACATATAACATTAGCAATCATCAATACTAACCCAACAATGCCACCAATGCAGTCATAAAACTGCTCAACTTCTCCAAGCATCTTCAGCAATGACTCCAAAACCACTGTCTCTTCCCCTTTCAGACTTTCACCTTTACCACCACCATTCCCATCCCAATTCTCAATCATCTCCACCAATGAATAAAGGGCTTTTCTCACAGAACTCATCTCCAATTCACACTCACTACCAAACTCACTCAGCACATGCTGCTGCCCAGCAGCCACCACACATTTCAGTAAATACAGCTGAAATCTACTCAAACCCGCCCCCGCAAATTTATTCCCCCGCGATTTGAAAAACAACTCAACCCTAGAGTCCGAGCTCACCACCTTCAGTTTCTCCCCCAACGTCCTGCAACCGTCCAGGTCTTTCCTAAGCGCTTTGAGCCTCCCGATTTCCTTCTGCCAATCGGACTCCGGCGCAGGTGGCGCGTACTCCACCGGCACCGTCGAAACGCATGTGACACTGAAGCATTTATCCCTCGACTGAGCACACAAACGCGGATGATCCCACGAAACGATCGCAGAAGGCGAAAAATTCAAAGAAATAGAGTTGTGACACGGATTTCCGAGGAAGAACGGAGAGCGAGACGGCTTGAACTTCAAGACGCGTAGCGGATTATGATTGTGTAGAACCGGTGCACTGCCCCCGTGCGCCATTGGAGACCAACTGCGTGTTCCAGTGCGTGAATTTTTGTAGGGGAAAACAGTCCAAGAATAAGACGAAGATGCGCCAAGGATATACCGATACGAAGGAATGAGCGGTACCACTTCCCTGCAGTTTGTACAATCAGCTTTAAAAACCTGTACTTTTAGGACAACTAAGGTCAAATAATATTTTTATACCGTTTCGGTCGGTAATTACACTCCATTTAATGTAACATGTACAAATACTAGAATTTACTCTGAAAATTCAAAATAAAAAATATATTTCATCGTTCCGATTAATCGAACATATTACATTAAAACAAAAGAATAATTAGTCGAGGGGTGTGTACAACTATTTGATGCAGTAATTGTAGGAATTGTAGGACAGGCACTTTGATGCTAAGGGGACAAGCTTTGTCTGAAATCCTCTCATCGCCTATACTTGATTCTGATTGGTTGCGGCTTTTCCAATATTTGTGCCATCTGTTCAAAGACTTGATATTGTTTTCTAAAAACTAATTTTCATAATATTTGTTGTGTAAAAGTAAAAATTTACGGTAAAAAGTAAAAATTTCAAACTCTCAAAATTATCACACTACACACTTTATAATATTTTTCTCTCAACTTAATTGTGATTTTCTTCACAAATGAGATATCTATTTATAGAAAATTTTTACAAATAATCCAAAAATAAATTACATCATTACCTTCATCATCACACACAAATTTCAATATTCAACACCTAATTTTACCTAATTTTCAACATTCAAATATTCAACATTCAAATATTCAATACACACATTTTAAATATTATTTTTCAACACTCCCCCTTGTGATGATGATCATAATGATTGTCTTCATTACGTGTTTTTATACTGCCTCGTTAAAAACCTTACTAGGAAAAAACCATAGTAAGGGAAAAAGAGTGCAGTCACGTAAACTCCCCCTTATGTTGCCACGAACAATTCTTTACAAATTTCGTAGATTGCGCATCCCAATATTATATATGTGTTTTCTGAATATTGTCGTAGGAAGTGCCTTTGTGAAGAGATCTGATGAATTTTCACTTGATTGAATGTGACGAACATCAATACATTTATTCTTCTCAAGCTCTTTGGTGAATGCGAAGAACTTAGGAGGAATATGTTTAGTTCTGCCGCTTTTTATGTATCCTTCTTTCATTTGAGCAACACATGCAGCATTATCGTCATATAGTATCACAGGCTTCTCGTCGAATGATAATCCGCATGAGATTTGGATATGTTGAGTCATTGATTTTAACCACACACATTCACGGCTTGCTTCATGTAGTGCAATAATCTCGGCATGATTTGATGAAGTTGTTACAAGTGTTTGTTTCTGTGAACGCCAAGAAATTGCAGTGCCTCCACGAGTAAATACATATCCAGTTTGAGAACGTGCTTTGTGTGGATCAGATAAGTATCCAGCATCGGCATAACCAATTATACTTGGATTAGCATCTTTTGAATACAAAAGTCCCAAGTCTGTCGTTCCTCGTAGATAACGGAATATATGTTTAATTCCGTTCCAATGTCTCTTTGTTGGATATGTGCTAAATCTTGCCAATAAATTTACGGCAAAAGATATATCAGGCCTTGTACAATTTGTAAGATACATAAGGGCACCGATAGCACTTAGATATGGTACTTCTGGACCAAGAATATCTTCATCATCTTCACATGGACGGAATGGATCCTTTTCTATGTTTAATGATCTAACAACCATTGGAGTACTTAAAGGATTTGATTTGTCCATATTAAAACGTTTAAGGATCTTTTCTGTATAATTTGTCTGGTGAACAAATATTCCACATTCTTTTTGTTCAATTTGTAAACCCAGACAATACTTGGTTTTTCCAAGATCCTTCATTTCAAATTCTTCCTTCAAGTATGACACAACTTCATGAATTTCATTATTTGTTCCAATGATGTTTAAATCATCAACATATACAGCAATAATTACGCATCCGGATGTTGTTTTCTTAATGAAAACACAAGGGCATATTGAATTATTTACATATCCCTTTTTCATCAAGTGATTACTTAGCCGATTATACCACACTCGGCCAGATTGCTTTAACCCATATAATGATCTTTGTAATTTCACAGAATAACATTCTCTGGGTTTTGAACTTTGTGCTTCAGGCATCTTAAATCCTTCAGGGATTTTCATATATATATTACTATCAAGTGATCCATATAAGTAAGCTGTAACAACATCCATAAGACGCATTTCTAAATTTTCAGATACTGCCAAGCTAATCAAATACCGAAACGTAATTGCATCCATCACGGGAGAATACGTTTCTTCATAATCAATTCCAGGCCTTTGAGAAAAACCTTGTGCAACAAGTCGAGCTTTATATCTTACTATTTCATTTTTCTCATTTCGCTTTCGAATAAAAACCCATTTGTATCCAACAGGTTTTACACCTTCAGGTGTAAGGACTATAGGTCCAAAAACATTACGTTTATTTAGCGAATCCAATTCAACCTGGATGGCATCTTTCCATTTTATCCAATCCTGCCGATTTTTACATTCACCAAAAGATTTTGGTTCATGATCTTCATTATCATTTATGATGTCGATTGCCACATTATAAGAAAATATATCATCAATTTCTTCTATATCTTTTCGGTTCCATATTTTTCCAGTATTAATATAATTGATAGAGATTTCATGATTCTCGTCAGTTTGTGGTTCTGACAAAACATTTTCATCATCATGTGTTTCTTCAGGAACATCATTCTCTATTTTGTGATCATTATGTGTTTCTTCAGGAACATCATTCTCTATTTTGTGATCATTGTGTTTCTCTATGAATTTTCTTTTTCGAGGATTTTTATCCTTGGAACCAACTGGCCTTCCACGCTTCAGGCGTTTAATGACATCATGACTATCTTCAATTTGTTTCTTCGGAATTTCAATTCGAGCAGGGGCATTTGCAGCATGTATATATGATTTAGTTACCCCTTTTGTGTCTGCAAATGCATCTGGTATTTGATTTGCTATTCTTTGCAAGTGCACAATTTGCTGTACATCTTTTTCACATTGTTTTGTTCTTGGATCCAGATGTAACAATGATGATACATACCATGTAATTTCTTTTTCGGTATGTTTCTGTTCTCCCCCTAACATTGGGAAGATTTCCTCATTAAAATGACAATCAGCAAAACGTGCTGTGAACACGTCGCCTGTCTGTGGTTCAAGATATCGAATGATCGATGGACTATCATAACCAATATAAATTCCAATCTTTCTTTGAGGTCCCATTTTCTTTCGTTGAGGTGGTGCAATAGGCACATACACCATACATCCAAAAATTCTCAGATGAGAAATGTCTGGTTCTTTACCAAATGCAAGCTGCAATGGGGAGTATTTATGATATGCACTTGGTCTGATGCGAATTAATGAAGCAGCATGTAAAATTGCATGTCCCCATATAGAAATAGGGAGCTTTGTTTTCATAATCATTGGTCTAGCAATCATTTGCAGACGTTTAATCAATGATTCAGCCAATCCATTTTGAGTATGTACATGAGCAACAGGATGCTCAACAATGATTCCCATAGACATACAATAATCATTGAAAGTCTGGGAAGTAAATTCACCAGCATTATCAAGTCTAATTTTCTTGATTGTATAATCGGGAAATTGATTCCTCAATTTTATTATTTGAGCAAGTAATCTTGCAAATGCAACATTTCGAGTTGACAATAAACATACATGTGACCATCTGCTGGAGGCATCAATCAATACCATAAAGTATCTGAATGGTCCACATGGTGGATGGATTGGTCCACAAATATCACCCTGAATACGTTCAAGAAACATTGGTGATTCAGTTTGGATTTTGGCTGGTGATGGTCTTATAATAAGTTTTCCAAGAGAACATGCTTTACATTGAAACTTATTATTCTGAAAGATCTTCTGGTCTTTCAATGGATGACCATGTGTATTTTCTATAATTCTTCGCATCATTGTTGAACCAGGATGTCCTAATCGATCATGCCAATTGGTTAATATTGAAGAATTATCAATTACCATGTTTGATTCAATGGGACGTATATGTGTATAATGCAATCCAGTAGGGAGCATTGGTAGTTTTTCAATCACATATTTCTTTCCTGATTTATATGTGGTAAGACACATATATTTCTCATTCCCTTCATTCATTGTTTGAGTATCATACCCATGGGAATATATATCATTAAAACTCAACAAATTTCTTTTCGATTGTGGTGAATATAAAGCATCATTGATCAAAAATTTTGTACCATTAGGTAACAAAAATTGTGCTTTACCACATCCTTTAATCAAGTCTACAGGACCTGATATTGTATTCACCGTTGTTTTTGTTGGTTTTAGTTCCAAGAAATATCTTTTATCTCGGAGGATAGTGTGCGTTGTACCACTATCGGGTATGCAAACTTCAGCTTTGCTCATAGCATTTTCCATATTTGAACTTCAAAAAATATGCAATGAAAAAAAATTAATGACAATACATATTTAAATATAACACATATCATAATTGTACAATAAAACATTATCATATAAATACATGAAAAATAAATTATTGTACATTTATATTCTACCACTATATTGTTCATTTTCAGAGAAATCATTGAGAAAATCTGCAGCATCAATATTGTTCATTTCTATCCCACCAACATATTGATCATTTTCAGAGAAATCATTCATAAAATCAGCAGCATCAAAATGAGTTGAATCACTCAAACGGTCACTTCGCTCAGTGAAGTTGGTCTCTTTTTCTTTCTCCTTTATCGATTCTTTATAGAGCTTGCAAAGGTGCTCAGGGGCTCGACAAATACGAGACCAATGTCCTGGAGTGCCGCATCTGAAACAAGAACTTTCAAATCTTTTCGAGTGATTTTCATTAACACTCATGTTCACATGATGCCTTTTCTGTGGGTGGTTCGTGACGCCCTTTTGAGATGATTTATAAAAATAACTATCTCTATTGTTATCAAAACCACGGCCTCGACCACGACCACGACCAATTCCACGTCCACGTCCACGACCACGACCTTGACCTCGACCTCGACCAAAACCTTGTCTTTGAATTTGATTTTGGTTTCCAGGTTTAAATTCATTTTTACTTACAGCATTTATTTCTGGAAATGCTGATTATCCAGTGGGTCGGGACTGATGATTTCTCATTAGTAGCTCGTTGTTTTTTTCCGCCACAAGAAGACAGGCGATGAGCTCACAATATCTCGCAAATCCACGCACTCTATATTGTTGCTGTAAAGTTATATTTGATGCGTGAAACGTGAAAAATGTTTTTTCAAACATTTCCGATTATGTGACCTCATGTCCACAAAATTTTAGCTGCGAGATTATTCGATACATAACTGAATTGTAATCACTGACTTTCTTAAAATCTTGGAATCTTAACATATTCCATTCATCACGGGCGGTCGGAAGTATAACTTCCCTTACATGTTCAAATCTTTCTTTCAATCCTTTCCACATAGTCATGGGATCTTTTTCGATGAGATATTCACATTTTACACCTTCATCGAGATGTCGACGCAAAAATATTATAGCTTTTGCTTTTTCTTGTGATGAAGATATACCATTTTCTTTAATGGTCTCGCTTAGACCCAATGACTCAATATGCATTTCTACATCGAGAGTCCATGGCATATAATTTTTCCCCGTAATGTCGAGTGCAACAAATTCGAGCTTTGTCAAGTTTGACATGGTGGTACTAAAAAAATTATGATGCATTTTATTAGTTAATGAATACTGCAATACAAAGTAATGGATAAACAACAAATACAAGCATTCGTAAAAACAAAGAAAACACATGAGGAGGATATTCTCCGATAAGTACAAGATTCGTGAGTATTATAACCAAAATAATTAAAAATAACTTTGTAAAAGCCATCTTGTTTTTTCTTCAAAAATTTGATGAAGAATAATTTTTAGAGAAGAAGAGAAAGTTGGAGTGATTGAATGTGTTTGTGAGATCATATTTATAGGGCAAAAACTATCCGTTTTGTTACCGTTTATGACCGTTGGTGTACAAGAAAATAAATGTATGTATTTTTATAATTTTATGGTAATAATATGGTGTATATAATATTAGTAATGTTTTAAATAATTATGTATATCATATCACAATCTTATAATGAGGTGTAATAAGATATTTTGTTTAAAAACTTTATAGACTTTTATACTTGTCGTATCTCTTACCGGGAGTGTGGGATGTCGTCTTAACATCCTCCCAGGATTTATAACAAGTTTTTTGAAAAATTTATTTTTATTATTTATAATAACATTATATTATATAGTAAATATATAAACAATAAATAAATAAACAATAAAATAAATATTATTACTTTTGTTACCTTTTTCTTCTGTTTTGGAGCTTGGAAAAATATGGAGGACTTTTAGAGCTTCGTGCTGATAATGTGTTGTGAAAAAGTAAAAATTTATGGTAAAAAGTAAAAATCTCAAACTCTCAAAATTATCACACTACACACTTTATAATATTTTTCTCTCAACTCAAATGTAATTTTCTTCACAAATGAGAGATCTATTTATAAAATTTTTTTACAAATAATCCAAAAATAAATTACATCATTACCTTCATCATCACACACAAATTTCAATATTCAACTCCTAATTTTACCTAATTTTCAACATTCAAATATTCAACATTCAAATATTCAATACACACATTTTAAATATTATTTTTCAACAATATTAATTAAATATGAGTATGGTAATTTTGGATTATTTTCTCCGTATAAATATATAGTTTAAGGAATAGTTTCGGAAGTGATGTAAAAATTATATAAATGATTGTGTTCAAAAAATATTATTTGAAAAAAAAATTAAAGAAATAAAGTAGATATGTTTATTTGCATTTTATTAATAAAAATATTTTTTGAAAAAATTTAAAGAAAAGATTATATTTTTTTTAAAGGGGAGTTTTTAATTCAGTTTCTGAGGGAGAGTTTTTTTATAAAGTTATCCCTCGAAACTGAAAAATGTTATTAAACTCGTTTTGAATTCAGTTCTTGAGGGGGAGCTTTTTTATCCCTCAAACTGGAAATTTTCTTTTAATTGTTTAAAATGTTTTTGATTCTCACAAAGGGAGAGAATCAGTTAAATTTTAACAAATTTAAAAATTTTAAAATCTCTTTAATTGATCAAGTTTTGTGATCATCAAAAAAGGAAAGATTGTTAGAACATTTCATGTTCGCAATCTTGATTTTGAATCAATATTGGGCTTGAAAATTTAAGCGTTAGTTGTAATGCCCGAAATTTTTATTCTGTTAATCTGAGATTATTGATTATGCATTGATGTGATTATAGAAGGACCACGCCGAGACATGATTTGAGTTGGCATGTGATATGTGATGTGCGAGGACAGAAAACCTCGCGCATATGCGCGACACGCGGCGCGCATATGCACGAGGCAGGCAGAGAACCTCGCGCATATGCGCGAGAAGAGGGTGCGCATATGCGCGAGCTGGTGGACTTAACTTATGCAGAGACAGTATGTCTCGCGCATATGCGCGAGAAGAGGGTGCGCATATGTGCGAGCATAAGATTTCTGTTGCGCCGAGACAGTAGGTCTCGCGCATATGCGCCGATGAAAGACGCGCATATGTGCGAGACATGCAGCACAAAGAATGAGCCACCTATCCTTGACATGCATATATAATATGTAAAATCTTCATACACGTCAGATGCAAGGAAAAGAAATGAGGAAAGCTCCCTAGGAATCTTCAAGTCTTCTCAGATTTTAGGATTGTGATTTCGCGAGATCCGCCCGTCTGATTTTCAATCCGAGTTTAGTACCGTGATCCTCTCGACAAAGGCTTCACAAGGACATTGAGTATTGACAGCTTCGAATCCAAGACTTTGATTTCGTCAGACTGACAGAAAAAAGGTATAAATCAATATTAAACTGGGAAGATATAACTCGAGTTAGATCTGACTTGAGTTTCCCTAAATCACATACTTTATTTTATTGCATTGGTGTTTGCAATTCGTGAGACTGATATGCTTAGTCTATTGAGTTATAGCAAAGCATGTATTGAGTCATGGGCAGAGGTGCCTAGTCAATGGCGGAGGTGCCAAGTCTTTGGTGGATATGTCAAGACACTGAATGTTGGTTTATATCGATATTGCGTAGGAGCAGATCGATTTCTATTGCGGAGATTCGGTATATTGTGCCAATGTCCAGGAATCGGGATCCCTAGAGTAGAGAAGAGTCGAGTCTGAGATGTTGAGTCACGAGTTTATTTACAGTTTTATATCGATTCATGTTGTCAGATTAGATACATGTTATTGATATATGTTTCATGCTTTTATATCGGTTTATATGATTGCATGTAGATATTGTTTATACTGGGAATATTATTCTCACCGGAGTTATCCGGCTGTTGTTGTGTTTGTATGTGAAACGACCTCGATTTTTTTTTCTAGTCTTAAATCATAAATTCTAAATTTCTAAATAAAATAATTTAACATAATCATGGATCATTTTAATTTAACAATTTAAATCTCAAGTTCATAAAATAAAATCTTAAAGCATCGACTAACCAAAACTTTCTAAATCGACCTTTGAAAAGATCAACTAACAATAAAAATAAAGCATAAAAATGTCTATAAATAAAATCCTTAACATAAATTTTTAAATCATAAATCTATCTAGCTAGTGCGGAAACATAAAGGCCCTCGGGTGTGTACTGCTGCACTCGATCGACTCAATCGTCACCGCCTCCATAAATCATCAAATCCTGCATCATACAAACCTAGTGAGTCTAATGACTCAGAACGTTCTAAACATGGATAGCAAATAATACATATACACTCACATGCATTTAAAAACCATATTTTTATTTAAAATAATCTTTTGAACATAAATAAACCATTTTAAAATCATTTTAGCATAATTAAATCATAAATCGTAAAATCATTTAAAAATAACTTTAAGCATAAATAAATCATTTTAAAAATAGCTTTAATCATCATCATAAATCATATATCATAAAATCATTTTTATCATAAGCTTTCAATCATATATCATTTTGGGTGAAGTTTGATCCTTGAAAGTGACTGGCTTTTATCCTTTGGTCGACTGCAGTCTTAGCTCCACATGGTCCATGGGGGTGGGCACTAGGCTCCACCATGGAAATACGATCGTCGGGATCCCTCAGGGGCCTTTTCCCATAGACGGGGTCCCTCTGGGGCCTTGGCCCGTAAACGGGGTCCCTCTGGGGCCTTGGCCCGAATATGGGTTCCCTCTGGGGCCTTGGCCCTCACGTCATCTCCACAAAATCATATATCATATATCATATCATTTGTCACAGTCAATTCACATCCCTCAAAATATTTTTCATTTTCTTTTAAAATCATAAAATAACATAGCTTTCCAAAAATAGCATTTTAAACAGTAAAAATTGCACAGTTTTACCATAAATCATAAAAATACATATTATCATCAAAATCATCATTTTAAATCATATAATATCATTTAACATGCGTTATGATCCTTCGGTACGCTGCCAAGCGTTTTCGAATTTTCCTAAATGTAAAAAGATCGTTTTGCCCCTGGACGTAAAAATTCTCGAATTTATCTTTTTCTCACTTTTAATGAAATGGGATTATTCTAAATAATTATTTAAGCCTACATGAATTTTCTCATATTTTTATTTGGCTTAAATCCATGACTTTTAAATTAATCTTTACATATAACATATTAATGCGTTTTAATCCCGAATTAAACCAAACCTTAATATAAAATTCCCAAATTAAAAACTTAGACTTTTAATAATTATTTAAGCTTAAATATAATTTTTCATAATTTTATTAAGCTTAAATCTAGGCTTTTCAATTAATTCTTTAATTAGCGTTTCGTGCGACGATTAAATCTCGGAAAATTCCAAAACTCAATATTTTGATTCCAAATTTTAAACATAACATTTTTAGTATTTATTCTACCCTTCCAAGTCATGAGCCACACCTGTGGACCCGTGGATTCAATTTTAGTTCTTTAATTTTCGAAATTGACACATAATCGAACACACCGAGCTATCTTCCAAAATACTCGAGCCACGTCCGAGCCACCTCGAGCCAAACCCGAGCCAACCCACCTAGGGACCCTACTGACCAGCCATGACCCCTGGACCTAGCCCCTAACTCGCTCAAACTCTCCTGGAAACTGAGACCAAATCTGCATGTGTGTGGGCGTGTGTTTCATAGGTACTTTAGGACTCCTATCTTGACTATGACCCCTTCCAGCCCTTAACCACTTGACCCCTCATGACCCTAACCTTCCCTGGACCACGCCCAGACCCAGCCCAGACCAGCCCAAGCCCTGGAACCCAAGCCCCGAACCTCTGAACCAAGAACAACAACCTGCGCCCCTTTGAGCTCTCCTGCGCTAACTTGAGCCAGCGACCAGCCCAGCCGCTCCAGCCCCTGGCCCAGCCCTTGTCCATCATCTTAGACCCTATAGGACACTCCTGACTCACCCCTAGCCCCAGAAGCGAGCCCCTGAACCGCGCTACACCCTGCACAGAAACATGAGCTGCGCACACCCCTTCCTTTGGCGTATGGACTCCTACCTGCGTGGGGGTTCCTACTCGAGCCACCACCGAGCCCAAGTCCTCCTGACCATCACTGGACCATCCTAAGGCACCGAATAGACCACCTAGCCCAGCCCCATAGTGAGCCACCCTCTGAAATCTCTCGGCCCCTCTTCATCATGCGTGGGAAGAGTCCTTTCTCGCAAGGACTCTTCTCCAGCCACCTAGCGCGAGTCCTAGCCCTTCTAGGACTCTACCTAGGACCTAACCATGACCCCTAGGACCCAGCCTCCACACCTGGTCGAGCCCCAAGTGCCCATGCAAAGTGATCGAGCCACTTGAATATTGCACACACAATAAGACTCACGGTTCTTCTTCTCCAATTTCCTACGGTTTCCTGCTTGTTCTCTTGATTAATTTATCATGTTTTGTCCCTAATTCATTCATATTTTAACACAAATTGGCAGCGTGTCCGTTGGATTCAAAAACAATTTCAAACAAGCGTGAAATCGATGTATTTTTGAAATTAAACGTTTTACCGTAAAAATTATCGAATACCTATTTTATTCAACCATAAATAATTAAAACACACATAATATGATTTGTATGATGTTTGAAAGAAGTTTAGGAAACGTGCCTTTGCGTTTATAACGCTCGATTATTCGATCTTCGGCGAGGGCGCGACGTTGGACGACCGGACGACGAAAAACACAAGCTTCTTTTCTTCCCAAATTTTTGAAAATACTTGTGAGTGTGTGCAAGGTGTTCACGGCTGCTGGTGGGTGAAAATAAGATTTAGAAGACCTAATTAATTATTTATAGATTTAATTAACAAGTTAAATAGGCTTTGGTTTAGGGTTTTTATGCTTAAGGGTAATTGGGCAGATTTAAATTAATTAAATTGAGTCCAATAACACTTAATTAATTAAATAATAAAAGTTTATAAAATTANTTATGCTTAAGGGTAATTGGGCAGATTTAAATTAATTAAATTGGGTCCAATAACACTTAATTAATTAAATAATAAAAGTTTATAAAATTAGTTTTCATAAAATAATATTTTTGATCTTTTAAAACTCCTTATTTGCCCAAAACCGGCTTCCCGGGAAAAATCGAGTCCGAATCGTAAAATAATTCGAACTCTAACATTTTTAGAAAAATTAAATCAGTTTTAATCATATTAGGAAGCCTTGCCAATTTTTAAATAAAAATACATATTCTTGTCTTGGTCATCCCCGGTCTCCTTTCCCCTGCCTATTCTCGAATATTCGGGTAAAATCCTTATTTTCATGAAATCATGTCATATTATCATATAATCATGCAATCGTACATTTAATCATATAATAAATATCATGTAAGCATTTAAAAACAATTAAATAAAACAATTAAGCAATTAAAATAATTTTGCATGCATGTGGTTTACGTAGGTTGGTTTTTCGGACGTTACAGTATGTGTGCATAACAACATGTGGGATAGGATCAGGGTCGAAAAGAGGATGAGAGATTACAAATTAGCGTGGAGATCCGGGCCCAGAAGTAGAATTGGATTTGACACTTAATATGTAGTGATTGAACCGTAGTTTGTTATGATATACTGTAGTACAAGACTTGTGCTTTTAATTTTGATATGTATATCAGATTGATTACATTATGTTCCGAACTGTATTTTTTTAAAAAAAATTTAGACCCAATTTATTTAATTGATCCAATTATTCCCAAGAATGATTAAGAAATGAAATAGCGTCCGGGTCCCCACAGCAGGTGATATGAGAGCAGTAGGTTCCAGAACTGTAGGTTCCTTAGACTGAGAGAGAAGAGAATGAGCGGGGTAGATTGAGTTTCTTTCCTGCCTTTGCGATGATAGCATGTTTTATTGCTTTAATACATGTTTACTTGACTTATCTGATTTGATTGGTAACATGTATTATTTGAGCAATGAATCAGAACCGATTCTTGATCAGATGTAAGATGATCAGAAGATGACTGAGACATATTTGTCAAATATGATTGCTAACCCTTTTGATAATCAGATATGCCTCATCGAAGAATGCCAGAACAGGGTAGTACCTCTGCTAATCCTATGGATGTGACAGCGACACCGATGGAAACGCTGCTGAAGAGATTTCAGTCATTCAAACCACCGACTCTGAAAGAAACTGAGACATCTGTTGATTGTGAGAGTTGGTTGGATGACATCGAGATGTTATTTGATTGATTGGATTATACAGATGAACGAAGAGTTAGACTGATCGGGCACCAGTTGCATGATGCTGCAAAGACTTGGTGGCTCGCAACAAAAAGGGCATTGGAGTATCGAGGTACAGTTATTACATGGAAAATCTTTAAGACTGAATTCTATCAAAGATTTTTCCCAGTATCGTACAGGAAAGACAAGAGAGCAGAGTTTGCTAATTTGAGACAGGGTCAACTGAACATAGAGGAATATGTGGCCAAGTTCTCTACCTTGTTGCGATTTGCTCCACATGTTGCTGAGAATGACGAAGCTGTTGCTGATCAGTTCATCAATGGGCTGAATCCTGAGATCTTTACATTGGTGAACACTGGGAGACCGAATAACTTTGCCAATGCTTTGAACAGAGCGAAGGGAGCTGAAGCGGGTCTGATAAGGCAGAAAAGAGCTTCGAATGTTGCACCAGCACCGAGACCACCGCAGCCATCTACTACTCAGTTTCAGCAACCCCTTCCCAGATTTGAGAGTGGCAGTAGCAGCAGTGGAAGGAGAGATCAGTTGGAAGCCAGAGGGAAACAGTTTAAGAAGTTTGGCAGCAGTTCTTCTAACTCCAGTAGTTCCAGACAGAGTTATATCGGGGCTTATTGCAGGACTTGTGGAGGGAGACATCCCACAGAGCAATGCCAAGGAGTACTTGGTAGTTGCCACATCTGCAGACAACAGGGATATTTTACTAGAGTATGCCAACAGAGAGGTTCCCAGGGATCCCAGGGAGCAGAATCAACTGGATCAATGGCATAGACTGATAGAAGATCATCAGCTGTTCACTCTTTCCAGCCCCCACCGACTACTACTGTAACGACCCAGATTCGACGATTGTCCTCACTGTACCAAGACGAGTCTTTCCAGCGTACTTATGTTCTCACTCACACGCACCCTAGGAAACTTCCTAGGAGGTCACCCATCCCAGAATTGCCCCAAGTCAAGCAAGCTTAACTTTCGAGTTCTTATGTGATTAGCTATCGAAAAGAAGATGCACCTTCGTGGTATGAGTAGTAAATATCAAATTTTTTAAGCCCTCTTCAACTGTACAGTCCATTACATTGAAGAGTCTCAGAATCCCTCTCCTGTCGGTGTAAGATCGGTTCATTCATGTTCCTTCCGCCTAGAAGCCTGCCAGGAGCCGCTCATTGTCCGTGCAACCTCATGGCACCGGCGATCACCCCCCGCCCTATTCGGCCCCGGGCCTCACATGCCCACCAGATTCCGCTTGGTTCGTCCCCGAACCACACCGTACTAAATGAGGTCGGCTCTAATACCAACTGAAACGCCCCAGATTCGACGACTATCCTCATTGTACCAAGACGAGTCTTTCCAGTGTGCTTATGTCATCACTCACACACTTCTAGGAAACTTCCCAGGAGGTCACCCATTCCAGAATTGTCCCAAGTTAAGCACGCTTAACTTTGGAGTTCTTATGTGATGAGCTACCGAAAAGAAGATGCACCTTCGTGATATGAGTAGTACATATCAAATCTTTTAACACCTCTTCAACTGTACAGTCCATTACATTGAACAGTCTCGGAATCCCTCTCCTTCCGGTGTAAGATCGGTTCATTCATGTTCCCTCCGCCTAGAATCCTGCCAGGAGCCGCTCATTGTCCGTGCAACCTCATGGCACCGGCGATCACCCCCCGCCCTCTTCGGCCCCGGGCCTCACAACTACTCCGTCACAGCAGAGGCCAGGAGGAAGCCAGACAGTTATCCAGCCTCCGAGACAGCAGGCCTGAGTATTTGCTTTGACTGAAGAACAGGCCCATGAAGCACCAGATGATGTTGTTGCAGGTAACTGTTCTCTTTGTGGTTACCCTGCTTACGTATTGATTGATACGGGTGCATCCCATACATTTATTTCGGAGCGATTTGCATTGATTCATGCATTGCCTGTTGAGTCTTTATCTGCTGTAGTATCTGTCTCTTCTCTTTTGGGGACATGATTGATATCAGTGAATTCTGTTAAACAATGTATGCTACAATATGATAGCCATGAGATTGAGTTAGATTGTATTGTACTTGGATTGTCTGATTTTGATTGTATTATCGGTATTGATATGCTGACCAAGTACAGAGCAACCGTTGATTGTTTCCATAAGATTGTGAGATTCAGACCTGATATGGCTGATGAATGGAAATTCTACGGTAAGGGTTCTAGAGCTAGAATTCTTTTAATATCTACTATGTCTATGACTCGATTATTGCAGCAAGGAGCAGAGGGATTCCTTGTCTATTCAGTTGACATACTGAAATCGAGCCCATCATTGGCTGATTCGCCAGTGGTATGTGAGTTTGCTGATGTCTTCCCAGATGAGATTCCGAGATTGCCTCCAGTCAAAGAGATAGACTTCAGCATTGAGTTGGTACCAGGTACAGTTCTTATTTCTAAAGCCCCGTACAGACTGGCACCAATTGAATTGAAAGAATTGAAAGAGAAGTTAGAAGATTTACTGGCCAAGGGTTACATCAGACCGAGTGTTTCTCCTTTGGGTGCTCCAGTATTGTTTGTTAGAAAGAAGGACGGTTCAATGAGACTCTACATTGAATACCGACAATTGAACAAGGCTACGGTAAAGAATAAATACCCTTTGCTTCGTATCGATGATTTATTTGATCAGTTGCAGGGTTCTTCTGTATATTCCAAGATCGATTTGAGATCTGAATATCATCAGCTGAGAGTCAAAGATTCTGATATATCGAAGACAGCTTTCAGAACCAGGTATGGCCATTATGAATTTATCGTCATGCCGTTTGGTTTAACGAATGCTCCGACGGTATTTATGGGTTTGATGAACCGCATATTTCAGAAATATCTTGATGACTTCGTGATTATTTTCATTGATGATATTCTGATATATTCAAAGAATTTGAATGATCATGCTGAACATTTAAGAATTGTATGGAGAACTCTGAGGGCTGAGAAACTGTATGCCAAATTGTCGAAATGTGAATTTTGGCTGAGATGGGTTGTGTTTTTGGGACACATTATATCTGGCGATGGGATTTCTGTCGACCCTAGCAAAGTTGAGGCCGTGATCAGTTGGCCGAGACCGACATCTATGCAAGAGATACGCAGTTTTATGGGATTAGCAGGATATTATCGACGCTTCATTAAATATTTCTCCAGTATTGCTAAGCCGATTACTCAGCTCATGCAGAAGAATGCACCATTTGTTTGGTCAGAGGAGTGTGAATCCAGTTTCTTAGAGTTGAAACAAAGACTAACCAATGCTCCGGTGTTGACTATTCTATCAAATACTGGTGATTTTATTGTTTATTGTGATGCTTCCCACCGAGGATTGGGTTGTGTTTTGATGCAGCAAGGCCATGTCATTGCTTATGCCTCGAGATAGTTGAAGCCACATGAGACGCGCTACCCAATTCATGATCTTGAATTGGCGGCCATTGTATTTGCTTTAAAGATCTGGCGACACTACCTATACGGTGAGAAATCCTTGGGACTAATTGGATCAATTAAATAAATTGGGTCTAAATTTTTGTTTTTAAAATACAGTGCGGAACATAATGTAATCAATCTGATATACATATCAAAATTAAAAGCACAAGTCTTGTACTACAGTATATCATAACAAACTACGGTTCAATCACTACATATTAAGTGTCGAATCCAATTCTATTTGTGGGCCCGGATCTCCACGCTAATTTGTAATCTCTCATCCTCTTCTCGACCCTGATCCTGTCCCACATGTTGTTATGCACACATACAAACACAACAACAGCCGGATAACTCCGGTGAGAATAATATTCCCAGTATAAACATGATCTACATGCAATCATATAAACCGATATAAAAGCATGAAACAGATATCAATAACATGTATCTAATCTGACAACATGAATCAATATAAAACTGTAAATAAACTCGTGACTTAACATCTCAGACTCGACTCTTCTCTACTCTAGGGATCCCGGTTCCTAGACATTTGCACAATATACCGAATCTCCGTAATAGAATCCGATCTGCTCCTACGCAACATCGATATAAACCAACATCCAATGTCTTAGCTTATCCGCCAAAGACTTGGCACCTCCGCCATTGACTAGGCACCTTGCCCATGACTCAATACATGCTTTACTATAACTTAATAGAATAAGCATATCAATCTCACGAATTGTAAACATCAATGCAATAAAATAAAGTATGTGATTTAGGAAAACTCAAGTCAGATCTAACTCTAGTTATATCTTCCCGGTTTAATATTGATTTATACATTTCTTTCTGTCCGCCTGACGAAATCATAGTCTTGGATTCGAAGCTGTCAATACTCAATGTCCTCGTGAAGCTTTTGTCGAGAGGATCACGGTACTAAACTCAGATTGAAAATCAGACGGGCGGATCTCGCGAAATCACAATTCTAAAATCTGAGAAGACTTGAAGATTCCTAGGGTGCTTTCCTCGTTTCTTTTCCTTGCATCTAACGTGTATGAAGATTTTACATATTATATATGCATGGTTATGATAGGTGGCTCATTCTTTATGATGAACGTCTCGCATATGCGCGTCCTTCATCGGCGCATATGCGCGAGACCTACTGTCTCGGCGCAACAGAAATCTTCTGCTCGCGCATATGCACGCCCTCTTCTCGCGCATATGCGCGAGACCTACTGTCTCGTCATAAGTTAAGTCAACCATCTCGCGCATATGCGCACCCCCTTCTCGCACTCGCGCATATGCGCGCACATATGCGCGAGGTTCTCTGCCTGTCTCGTGCATATGCGCGCCTCGTGTCGCGCATATGCGCGAGGTGTTCTGTCCTCGCACATCACATGCCAACTCAAATCATGTCTCGGAGTGGAATAACTCTAGGAATTTATGTCTCATGTCTGATTCAGTCTCCCAAGTAGCTTTTTCAATGTCATGACGACTCCACTGAACCTTCACAAGCAGAATAGTCTTCGTTCTGAGCTGTTTTTCTTTACGATCACGAATCTGGATCGGCTTTTCAAAATAACTCAGAGTCTCATCAAGTTCGGCCTCGTCTGGCTGAAGAATATGAGATGCATCAGGAAGATATTTCCTCAATAACGATACATGAAAGACATCATGTATTCTAGATAAAGACGGAGGTAGGGCGAGTCGATAGACACGATCTCCAATCTTCTCGAGAATGTCGTACAGTCCAATATAACGCGGAGACAACTTCTCTTTCTTGCCAAATCTGACAACGCCTCTGAAAAGAGAAATCTTCAGAAATACTCTGTCTCCTACCTCAAATAACAACGGTCTTCGTCGAACATTGTCATATTTTGCCTGTCTGTCTTGAGCTGTCCTCATTCTCTGTCGAATCAGCTTCACTTTCTCTGTCATATCTCTAATCATATCAGGTCCAATCTCAGGTACCTCAGAAATATCATCCCAATACAGAAGGGATCTGCATTTCTTACCGTACAACGCTTCAAAAAGAGCCATCTCTATACTCGTCTGATAGCTGTTGTTGTAAGAAAACTCACAAAGTGCAAAGAATCTTGCCAACTAGTGCCAAAATCTAGCACTACAGCTCTCACCATATCCTCCAGTGTATGGATAGTCCGCTTTGACTGTCCATTGGTCTGAGGATGATATGCGGTACTCAGATGTAACTTCGTACCTAAAGCCTGCTGCAAACTGTGCCAAATGTGTGAAGTAAACCGAGGATCACGGTCTAATACAATCGACTTCGGCACTCCGTGCAATCTGACCACTTCTCTGACATAAATCTCTGCCATTTGGTCATGTCTGTACGTCTTCTTGTACAGAATAAAGCATGCTGATTTGGTCAATCTGTCAATCACAACCCAAATCGCATCCCAACCTCTTGAGGAACGTGGTAGCTTCGTCACAAAATCCATGGAAATGTGATCCCATTTCCATTCAGGAATAGATAAACTATGCAACAGACCTCCTGGTTTCTTTCTTTCTTCTTTTACTTGTTGGCAAGTCAGACATCTGCATACAAATTCGGCAATGTCTGTTTTCATCTGTTTCCACCAAAATTGTCTTTTCAAATCATTATACATCTTTCTACCATCAGGATGAATACTGAATCGACTACTGTGCACTTTTGACAATATCTGTTGTTTCAATTCTGAAACATCTGGCACAACAAGACGATTATTCACATATAATACATCATCACGAACCTGATACTCGGATTGATGTCCTACTCTGACCCTCGCAACCGAGTTCTGAACATTTTGATCAATTTTTTGAGCTTCTTTAATTCTCAAAATCAGCTCTGGTTCGACTTGAATAGCATAGAGTCTCAACGGTTTACAATCTGATTCAAATACTAATCCAGACAAACAGCAATCTTCAATCAAATGTGAAACACCAATCGTCGATAAGGATAAAGAACATACCTTACGACTTAGTGCATCAGCTGCTGCATTTGACTTTCCCGGATAGTACTTGATTTCACAATCAAAGTCTTCCAATAAATCAAGTCATCTTCGTTGCCTCATATTCAATTCTGACTGTGAAAACAGATACTTCAGACTCTTGTGATCAGAATAAATCTCAAATTAGCGTCCGGGTCCCCACATTAGTGAAATAATATTGTGGGAAATTTAAAATTTAGAGTGATGACAATTTAAGATAAAGATGATCAATTAATTAAGTTGTAGGATTAGACATCAAGTTAACATATTTTTGGGAACTTAAGGTTTGATTTACATGTATCACAAGTTTTAGTCATGATCTTAATAGTTAAAATTATACCTTTGTTAAAGTTAAATTTTTTTAGAAAGATGGATATGATTGATGGTTGGGTTACTTGGGAGACGTATGTAAGAGTGAGATAGCATCATGTCTTGGAAAATTTAAAATATTTGTTCTTAAAAGTCTAGTAATATCGTGATATTTGGAAGTAAGTATATATGTTATACTCATAAAAATTTAGATGTTACGCTTTATAAGAAATAAAAGCAACTGAGAAATTTTTGAAAGTCATTAAGAAACTTGAGATTAAGTAAATATGTGTGTTTGAATTATATTATCTAAGACTATTTGGGTTGTGTAAGTTTGAATTACAAGTTTATGAGATATGTGTTTATATGAAAATTCTGGGCGAAATTTAAAATTTACAGCAATTTTATATTTGGTATATACTTATTTGGGATGTACTTGTAAATAATTAAGTTACGTTAGTTTGGTGACGTAAGATAAAGATTCGATTCAAGGATCTTAGACTAATATTATTATGGGTTGAGATAAGGTTTAACTATTAAGTGTATTGCCTAGGATAGAAGTCGATTAGTAAATTTTGGTGCTAAGATCTCTTAAGTTGAACCCAAAAATGCTAATATTTGGATTTAAATTCTTAGCATACCTTGAGTTCAATAAATTTAAGAAATGAAGCTTTTGGGATTTTAATGTTGAAATATAATAGGTTGATGAACATCTTGGGTATAATATAAGGAAAGCAAGATAAGATAAGTTTGGACCTCCATTTCTAATATTGGGAATTATGAGAAAAATCGAAATTCGAGGTTATAGTAAAATAGAACTAAGTCATCATAGATCGTTTTAAGTCGCGATTCGCAAACGAAGATCTTGAAGGCAAATTTAATTAGGATTGAAGAGACATAAGGACAACCTAAAACTTATTTTATCTGAGTGGCGCAGCGGAAGCGTGGATTATTGGGATACTAAAATTAAGAGTATAAACTTTTTGATTATCGAGGAAAAGTGAATTTCGGGGACGAAATTCAATTTAAAGAGGGTAGATTGTAACGTCCCGAAAATTTGAAGGTCCACGTGAACCACATGCATGCAAGTTATCGAATTTCTTATGTATTTTAATCAAATTTTTTTAATTGCATTAATTAAATGTGGTAGGTATGTTTACATTTTTAAAATATGATACTAGAATGCATAAAACTCTGTTTTAAAGGTGTTCGAGACGCGATCGAGGAACGAAGATCGGAGACCTTATTAAGGGAAATATTTTATTAAATGATTATTTTTAATTATTTAATGTATGGTATATTTTAATTGGTATTTTCGAAAATGACAACTTTTGAGGTGTTTTTACGCGCATAGTCGTATTTTAAACCGGTAAACAATTTTCGATGAAAATAGGGACTTTTTGATAACTCGGCTAATATTTTCACAAATTTTTTCAAGAAAAATATTTTAATTATTATCTAATGAGCCTAATGGACCTACTATACTAGGTTAATGGACCTAAACTTGCACCATGTGTTTATATCAAACTCTAAGCTAAAAACCCTCACCTAAACACACATAACTCATGCACACATCAACAAACACACACTAGGACTCTTCATCAGCCAAACAACACACACACATACGTCTCTTTGAAGGAAATTCACGTGAATTTGAAGGAGATAAGGTGCTTCCCTCGTCAATGTCCTTCGCATCGCAAGCCATTTTTTCGTGCGTAATAAATGCAAAGGCACGCCTTAATCTTCTTTCACTCATATTTCACAACATATTATATGTTTTGATACATATTTTCATGAAAAACATGATACACTTTGTATATTTTCGTTTTTATCGCATAAACATGATAAAACTATAGTTTTCATCTTTTAAAACTCTTCCTTATGTTGCATAAATGGGCTGCCATGATAGGGCTATGGGAAGGGATGTTTTTCAACATGTTTAAGGGCCCTTAGGTGCATGTTAAAGGTTAGACAAGATAGGGCAATAAGATGAACGAAAATTGGTTTGTAAAGGGGTTAGGGTTCAACTAGGGTTCCTTAGAGGGGCACGACCTTAGCTGCTGTTGGGGTGTGACTAGCAGACCTAAAGGGGTTGTATGATGGTTCTAGGGTGGCTGCATGATGGTCGATGCGAAGGAAAGGGGCTGGAACGCAAGCATGACGTCGCACAAGCCTCCTAGGGCATGACTTGAAGGGATGGGCACGTTTGGGGTGTTAGGCTCTGTCCAGTAGCTTGCTATGGGTTCGGTTTAGGTCTTAGGGTCGTTGTTTAGGGGCTGAACATGATGGCTAGGGCTTAGGCTTGAAGAAACTCAAGGTTGGCTAAGCTAGGGTTTTCGAACCATGCACAAAAAAAATTCAGCAAGTGTCCTAGGCTAGTCCGAGGTTTTAAATGGCTTGAATTGGGTGGTATATGGTATGATTAGGTATTAATAAGTTACGGTTCAATTTTGGTAATGTGGTTAAATTTCGAGTTAATTCGGGTTAAAATCGAGATTTACGTTTAAGTTTTAAATATGAATTGGGAAATTAGTCGAGGAGCTTAATTTTACGTCTAAAAAATATTTATGGGTGTATTTTAATTTCTTTTGTTAAGTTTGGATAGATTTGGGTCATCGTTTTAAGGTCTAAGGATAAATTGGGAAAGTTATTGTTTCAGGGGCAAAACGGTCATTTTACCCCTGAAAAATATTAGACGGTCTGGCAATGCCTTGAATGCTGTAATAAACGTTAAAATGTTTTTTTCAAATGTTTATAGAATTTTATGATGAAACGTTAATGCTAAAACACATGTTGCATGTTTGGTTTAAAAGAAAAATGATTTATATATGCATGAATTTTTATAAGTGATGGAAATATGAAAGGTTGGAGGAGGTGAATTAATTGTGACTAATACGATGATATATAAGCTCAAGACTCAGTTGACGGGTGAGAGTGTCGTTGATGTCCCCGCCGTCGGGTGCCGTGGTTATACGTAGATGGATCCATCGACCTACAACTGATACGAATGTCACAATTAAGGATCTGAATTCAATAGAAATAGAAATGTATACATATATAATAAAAGGAAAAAGTATATGATGAAATGAAAATGCTTAAAGTTTACGTTCATGAAAAGCTATTTTAGTAAAAAATATCTTTCACTGTTGCTTGTGAATATATATGTATTACTTGTTATCATGAGTAATGTTAGTGAGTCAATAGACTCACTAGGTGTAATCGATGCAGGTGAGCATGATGTTGATGGAGGACTTGATGGTTGAACTAGTTGGACTGAAGGTGCACATAACCCGAGGACCGTCACTATTTTTTCGCAAAATTATGTTTATGATTCAAGTTTACTTTAAAGATTTTACGACTTTTGAGGGTTTTGAGATGATTTAAAGAGTTTATGCTTTATTTTCAAAAATTCTAAGTTTAGGTTTGGTTGACGTTTTCTATTTCATGTTTCGAATTATGTTTTTGGATTTTCAAGTAATTAGTTGGTTAGTTTATTTTAATGGCAAATTATTTATAAATATACGTATGTGTTATTTTAGGCCAAGAGCAAGTATTTAAAAAAAAAATTCTGGTACATTTTAGAGAAAAACGAGTAGTTGACGTTTCATTGTGTCTCCTCGTTCTAAAATTTATTCGCATCATAGGCATGAGATGAGGAGGCACTGCCCTTTGATTTTTTTCAGAGTCATGATGACACGAAAATAAATCCCAACAACAAAAACTGAAAATCAGATCTAGGTGTTTACCACTTTGAAGAATACCAGATACACGTAAATACCACAACCAAAGCCAAAAGGAATGTTTGTTCACCGTAGAGATGTGGCTTACCATAGAAGATGAAGTAGATCGAAAAAATTGTTCGTCGGAGAAAGCCTTCAATAGTTGGGACGAATAGATCTGTGATGCTCAGGCAGCAGTCATCTATTGGAGGTCGGAAAGTCAGTGAGGCGTTGAGCGAGAGGAGAGAAAAGGGTTGTAATGCTCCAAGAACGTAGATCTGGAAGAATTTTATTGTGGCTCGTGCTTGGTTGTGCTCTATTCTTGCGCGTGTGCGCCCTTACTTTAATTCTAGATTATGCCCAATGCACATAACTAAATAATTCAAAAATAACGGTTCGACCAAACTATGTCGATATCTAGACAAGGCTTTAGTTCATAACAAAATACGGTTCAAAATAAAATATTTTTTTGTCAATAAACTCATAGAAACAAATAACATGAAGAAGAGAAGAAGAAATGAAAGAAGTCGACTCACGTCTCTGTCTGCGGAATATACGTTCTTAAATTTTCGATATTTGTCCTCATCGTCTCGCTCCTTCTCTCGTGTTCTCTTAGATTTTTCCGTGTGTATGACTTCTTTTTTTTTTATCTAGGGTTACGTCCTTTTATAGTCGAATAGGTCCGCAGATATCTAGTTATGCACGCCTCGTCGTACGAGGCTGAACACTATTCTCACACGGGTGCGCGTGTGTTCTTGTTTCCGAGTGCCCCTAGCTCATACGCGTGTGGGTGCACGCTGAGATTGTGCACCTGCGCGCCCACTTCTGCCTTCATTCTTCTATTATTCATCAACTTTGTATTCTCCTTCTAATCCGCATCACATTGCCCCATTATTCATGTAACACCATGATTCCTGTCATGACACTAATTTAACACAAAAACGCGTAATTCTGCCCACAATTAGCATAACTCATAAAGATTTCTAGGCTAATTTAATTGCAAAAATTGCTCTTATCAAATGATGTCAGACACATCATCAATTTTTCTGATGTCATTTCGGTATTTTTCAATGCCAAATCAACATTTTTTGGTGTCACCTCATCTCTTCGGTGAAATTCTAGGAGTGTAAACAATCGAGTCGATTCGAAAATTTTTTGAGTCGGCTTAAAAAATATTTGATTTGCATTCAAATTTATCGAACTTGAGCCGAACTCGAACATATTCGAACTTTATATCGAGCCGAACTCGAGCCAAATTATATTTTTGACCATTCGTGAGCAGCTCATGAATCTTGATGTTTTATTAATAGAACAAATCTGAGCCCTGATTCGAACTGAGTAAGACATGCGTATTTTGGAAAGGAGGTTTCCTCACTTGTACATACCATGTCACTATTATTACCCAAAGATACATAACATCATTATCGAATTTATTTGCAACTCTCGATATTCCAATGATTGCAGATTCAATCGTGATATATGAGTTAAAGGGACCGTACTATACGCTAACCATAACTTAATGTTCTTGCAGGAACTATCAGTGATACCTAGGGGATCATAGAGTGATACTACTAGAAGCTTTTACCTTGATCCAATTGATGTAATCAGACTTGAGTTCTGACGTTCTTGATCAAGGGATTGATAAAAAATGGGGCTAATTAGGGTAAGCCCGAATAAGAACAAATGTTGTTCTGAATCGTCGTTGGATTTCCACCGCAACGCTGCCCTGACATTTCCGCAATGTCACTGGATTTCCGAAATTTCAACGATCCAATCTTAACGCAACTTTCGTTTGGATCTCTAGTACGATCTATACGAGGAACAAAGTTTCTGATCGTAGACCTGATTATGAGACTAAAAAAAATTCGTATGGATTTACAAGAAGAGCTATACTGCCTAAACATCGGGATAGTTACGTTGGAGCTAGCATTTTTAAACATAAAGATAAATCAAATTTAAGCACCTTATGAATGGTTTAAATTATACGATACTCAAGAACGTTTTGAACATCAAAACAAAAATTTTATTGTTACGTCTTGGGTGCGAGAAAACTATATACCAATAATAATTACATGTCCTCAGATACATTCAAAGCCTAACATGTTTTATTACGTTAATCACATCCAAGCGCCACATTTACCTGTGATGATTGATTTTGATTATCATATATTACATGCTATGATATTTGGCATTATTACACATAATAAGCTGCTAATGAAACTTTAGAATAGGTGAAGTTGTTACGCGTACTTTTACCTATGAAGATGGACGTTACAAAATTTAGTTCATTGTGGTATAATTTAATCGTAATTGATATACAGGAATGTAATAAGATAATAACTGAATCAAATTTATCATATTATTTTATATTTATAAATAATATTATTATTACCAAGATATAGATTTATTATATTAATAAGATAAATAAGAAAATGATTTTATAAATATAGAAAATGAGAACTGAAGATGATTATCTCTATTCAAAATTGATGAAATGATTATTCTCATAAATATAAGAATGAATATTATTATCGTAATAGACATTCTCATTTCAATGTCATATCGATCATTACTCCAAGAAATGAGATGGAAATGATCATTCCATTATCACTTTATTCTTTCGTATCATGCATATCCTAAGGATTTGTTTCATAGTATCATGAGTAATGTCCTAAGTATTAATCAACGACGTTTACAAAGAGATCATATTCTTTGTCATATAATGCAATATATCGGCTCAAGTGAAAAATATACGTCACCTTTTCCTAACCTTTGGATTAGGAATTGAGATACTAATTATTATTTACAGTATTTTTATGAGTTTTTATCATTGTTCCCAAACCGATGCAATGAAAAAGGCAAGAATACAGAATTGATGATACAAACCAATTTTGTATGATCAAGAAAAAGTACTCTTTTCAAATAAATACCAAACATAAAAGAAGACATAGCTTTGCCCTTGGAATTTGACATTCATTACATTCCAAAGCAATTGCCTACATATTATATTTATCATAGCAAAGATAACACAGAAATATCAAAATTTACTAAGACTAAACATTTCCCACCAACTTCGTTTACATACACTTCCCACCTTCATACATCATCAACAAACACTAGCAACATCTGATTTACAATCAAGAAAATCCAAGGGAAACCACTTCACAAATTTCAATTAGCCTCAGTTGACAGAATCTCAAGCTCTGCCCACCAAAGATGCGAAACTTTCGGTATAGCTCCATCAGGTCCAATATTCGTTACCTCCCTCAACATTAGGCACACTTCTTTCATGGACGGTCTTCGCCCAGGATCCTGATTAGTGCACATTTCGATCACATTACCAACCAGTTGAAGTTGTTCTTCATGATAAGTTCTTAAAGTCGGATCGACAATTTCTCTTAGAGGTTGAACTCGGAGATAATCAGATCCCCAGTTCTCGAGTGACTCACCACCAACCGAGTATGGTAGCCTACCAGTCATCATTTCAAATAGTACGACACCAAAACTGTAGACATTACTCTGTGTATTGGGTTCAATCCCGTCTAAATTTCCTTCATTTTGGTAGATAAAGTCTGACACTTTGCCAGCATAATCTTCGGTTAAATACACGGATGATGACGTCAAGTTCCTGTGGGCTAATGGAGGTGTCAATTGGTGCATGTGCTCAAGACAGTATGCGACTCCCATTGCTATTCTCAGTCGAGTACCCCAGTCCAAGTGTTCCGCTTCTCTTACTGAAAAAACCACAAGAATTGGTTCATTTTATGGAATGAGGTTTGAAAGAAAACATACTACGAAAGGCAGTAGTTACTTAATCATGAGTAGCAATTATCGTGCAATGGGATTGAACCAATGTCCCCACATGAAATTTTTTCAAAATACGAAGGTTTCACCGAATACGAAAGGTTCCCCGACTCAGACTAACTATTGGCCACTTCTTAATTTTCCACTACATACTGCCTTATAATGAGCAGATGGACTCAATATATAGAACACAGAAATCTTTAAAAATAGAGTCCATTGGTTGCAAACTTTATAATCTAGACGAAAACAACACTAGGAAAAATGGGCGCAAACATAATAACACGAATTTAAGAAAACAATTTAATACTTACTGTGTAAATGCTCAAAAAGAGTTCCATTGGGGGCATATTCAAAGACCATCATTCTTGTGAAAGGCTCCTCTTCCACACAATATCCAAGTAGGCACACAAAATTTTTGTGATTCACTTTCGATAGAGTGTCAATCTGCAATGAAAAGCAAATCATATTATTTACTGGAAAAGGAAACAAGAACAAGGGGCAGCGAATACATTAAGCCTCAATTTGTGATAATATACTTCCATACAATAAGCTCGGTACAACACTAGTTCCCAATGAGCCCGGATCAAGATCGAAATATGTAGAAACTAACATAATCTCAGAATGGAGGTTCCAAAGGTACCTTTTTCCTGAAGTTGGATTCTAGACTATTTGACCATTCCTTTGCAGATGCCACTGCAATAGAAATGACTGCTATTTCTACTCCATTAGACAATGTACCCTTGTACAGATTACATACTGATGAAGAACCAATAACATTGCTGAAATCTTCACAGGCAGCCACAAGTTCAGATCTTTTAAGCTTTGGGACCCCTAAAAGGAACCAAAGAAAGTGTAAGTATAATTGCATTATAGAGTAAAAACAATGTCAAAGTGTATGAGTAAAAAACAAAGTTACCAGTCACAAAAGCCTTCTGAAGCTGTCCACTTAATCCTGTTCTCCAGGGATTTACAGTAGCCATCTTGTTGAAACGAAAAAATAAGATGCCGCCTATCAACAAAAGAATCAACAAAGGACCTCCAATAAATGCTGACAGTACCAGAGTCCGATGGCTACTCATCCAGGAAATTTGACTCGATGCACTAGGTTTTTCAGCAGGGGTGGCCAGTGAAGGTGGAAATATCTGTATATCTGGAGAAGGTAACGGGGATGGTACAACTAGCACATGTGGTGGAGATGGAGATGGAGATGGAGATGGAGAAGGAGCTATATCACGCGGGGACCGAAAAGTACGAGGAGGAAGAGGTACTGATACTGGTGGAGGTGGAGATAGAAAAAAAGGTCTAAAAGCCGGCGTTCGTAATAATTTTCGCCTTGTTACATCTTTTGTTTCCTCTGAATTCCTGTAAAGATAATGATAAATGAACTTAAAAAAGGAGCAAGAAAAGCTTTGAATGCTGATCAAAATTGAAATATGGACACGAGAAAAGGAAGAACCAAAAAGAATTTTCTTGTTAGTATTTCTCGGGTATATGTTCGTGGTTTCTTCGACGCGAGCATTTTCAGAGCAATAGGCGACCATATTTCGTCGGAGGGTGTAAAAGAATTTTGCAAGAAATTTGTCGAGGATTCACATTTGTAGACAGCAAGTCTTGGAAATCGAGTGTACATGGTTTGAGGCAATTTTTCTTAGATTTCTCAAATAGTTGAACATCCACTCAGACATCCCTTCCTTTCACCTTCTATCCATCACATTAGTATTTTTCCTTTATATAATATATAATATAATATAATAAGACTTTTGCTATGTCATATCTTGGGGTCCACCTTAAAACCCCTCGTTCCCTGTTTTCTTAGAAAACAAAACAGCTCAAAAACATCCCCCAAAACCAAAAGTTTGAGTCACTGAGAAGGGCAACTCACTAGAAAGGGGGGAATCCTGGATATTATCAGACACTCAAGAAACATACAAATAAGAAAGGGTTTTTTTTCCAACAATCTACTTGAAAGAACAGGACCAAAATATAAAACCATCTGCATACATAGAAACTATTAATTTCCTACACTGAAAGTTCCTATATTAACTAAATTCTTAACCAGAAGTAGAAAATGCTGAGAAAATTTACCACGAGACTAGCAGACCATTGCAAGATACCATCCGTGCAGCAGTGGATAAAAGGTTGTCCTCAACTTGAACTTCAGATAACTTTTCAAGTTCATAAATTTTGGGATGCATTTTGTCAAGGAGCTCATTGTTGTCCACTAAACTAAAGTAACAAAAATCAAACAATATCATGACCACCAAAAAGGTGTTTTAGACAAAGATAGAGGAAGCCCTGTCGGCTGTCGCAAACTTACAGAAGTCCCGTCGAGAATTTGTCACCAGGATGACAAGGAAGCCGTCCACTGAAGTTATTATATCCAAGGTCTAAAACCTCCAATTGTTTTAAATTTGCAATCTCTATGGGGATGACACCAGAAAGAGAATTATTTCGCAAAATTCTGCAAAGAATTCTCGGTTATAAGCAATTCATCAAAAAATAATTTGGATCTCACCCGATAAAAATCAATTGAGCGTATCTTACATTGATTTCACATGAACCAGGTTCCCTATATCAGGTGCCAGAGTACCAGTTAGACATAGATCTTTCAGGTTCCTGCAGATAATAGGATCAAGAAATTTCAGTTTCCACCAAATGTTCACAATGGTCATCAGCTCCTTTTGATAGTATACCAAGGAAAGTGCCATGTTACCAAAAATTGTCAGTTAAAAAACAGCATTTCTCAAAAACCCACATACGAAGAATTTATCTCTAAATTTCACATAATCTAAATAATGATTAATTCTCTAAATAACCCAAAAAGGTGTTCAATTTATGAAAGATTAATTCTCTAAATAACCCAAAAAGGTGTTTTGAACATAATTAATTCTCTAAATAACATATTAAGTATTCTTATGACTTAAAAAAATGCAACACAACATGGAACTTCTAGGTAGAGCTTTCCCATGACCTTGCCATCATGTCACACTCCTACAACCTTAGCCTTCCGAAATTACAAGTAATTCAATACGATAAGGTGGAGAAAACTTTATGTTACAAAGCTAACTAACAGCGTTCATTTTTTTCAGCTATTATTGGGAAAATCATTCTTGTGAATCCAATAAGATTAAGAAAAATAATCGATATAATACATCTAATCAAAAGCCATCGGCAAAAGACTAACCGAAAAGAACTCCTCCATACAGAATAGCAATATTTTATATCATCAATTCTAAATCGGCTAAAAGATGAACAATTTGGAAACCATTTAACTTACAAAACTACAACATATCCTTCAGAGCATCCAACTCCAACCCAAGAACATGGATTCTCCAATCCAACTTCATCTTTCCAATTTGAAAGAGCCCCATATGGATCACTCGACACTTTCTTTTTTACCCTCAGCAAGGCCAAACCTGACAACACGAAGAAAATGAAGAACTCTATTTTAAGCACTGATTCCTTCTTCTCCACTTCTGAGCAACCAAAAACTGAAAGAAAATTAAAACGAAGTAAAATTAAATTAACCTTCATCATTGAGAGAGCAGCAAAAACGTAAGTTCAGCAGATACAGAGAGCCAATAGCTAATGCCAACAGGAGACAACTTCGAGATCTCCATAGCCCTTCCATTGCATCAAAAAACTAAATAAAACCCACAACTTTTTTCAACAAAACGTACTGATCCCAACACCAAGAACAGTCAGTAGCACAAATTTCTTGAAAATCATCTTCTTAAAAACCTAGTTGACTCAGTCCAGTCCACTAATGCAAAATAACCAGAAAGTTGTGAATAAAAAAATGAAGAAATTTAAAAAGCAAGCAAAAAGATAAAGGTCTGAAAAGAGTGTTCTTGCGTAATAATAATGCACAAAATATACAACAAAGACTGTTTCTTTAAACCGCGTTCTAGTCACATATAATATAATATACGTACTAAAAACCTCACAAAATGGCCTTCATTTGACTTCAAAAATTCCAGTAAACTAATACCCAATACCCAAAAAACCAAGAAACCAAAAGGTTTTTTCGGAATTCCACCTGCACTGATTTTCATGTATATCTGTAAATTCAAATGTGTTTTTTTCATAAAAACAAACAGATGGTTTTTTCTCAGATACCCCGCCGCATCTGACTTTTCAACTGCTGATTCTTACTGCATAAAACCGAAGTAAAATTTGGCATTACATGATATTTTATTGTTGATGCTATAGTATGAAACTTGAATGTAGTTGCGTGAAAAAACAACTGATGTTGATTGCATTCTTTTAATTAAAAAAAGAAAAAAAATGAAAGAAAAATGTTATTGATGAATAAAATAACAATTATGAAAATTGAATGTTGATGTTGACTCAATAAGAAACGAGGAGTGGACGATTTAATGGTGGACTTTGTAATGGCTTGTCTGTGATTTGCACTTCTTATCCTTTGATCCTGTCAAAATAATTGACGACCCTATTAGGCTATGACCCCATGTCCGAGTAGTTAGTCCCGATTATTTCGATGCTTGAACGGGTTAACATCCTCACCAGTCACCGTAGAAATGCATTTACTGTCTGATTTTTGGTTTTAAGGGAGCCAAGTTTAAATGTGGCTGTTGGATCTTTAACAAAAGTGTTTGACATCTCGACACCACTCACTTTACTTTGTGATGCAGGTAACAACATCTCACAAAGTTTGGTTTTCGGACTATCGATATTATCCGATCACCCGAATTTCCACATATTACCCGGGTTTTCTGATAATATTATTAAGTAAAATATCTTAATTTAGACGTTCAAAAACTGACTTGAGTCGATATTTTCCAAAAATAACCTCTTGTAATTGTATGAAATTTCGGAGGTCATTTTCAAAAAAACATATATGTATTTACACAAGCTTACTTGTGCAAATATCTCTATTTTAAAAAATCCAGTAAAAACAAATTAAAATTGGAAGATTATATATCAATATCTAGTCAAACAAAAATTATATTTTGAATCGATTGGGTTATTTTTGAATAAATTTGACTTAGCTAAAATTAAAATAATTTGAAATCCGATCTACTCGATTTATTTATATCACTAAACTACCCACATCTGTATTTTCTATAAGCAATAGCATACGCTGCGCAGAGAAGGGAAATCTGCTTGGCACAAGGGATGTCAAAATAGGATCCGATCTTTCAACTCGAGTCGGATTGACTCGAAAAAAATCAGGTTTGTGTTGGAATTTTTGGGTTCGAGTCAAAACAAGTTAGACCTAATATCTGACCCAAAAAAATAATCGGGTTCAGATCGACTCGAGTTGACCAGAAAATTTTAACTTTTTTTTAAAAATATATATAGTCAATACATATTGTCTATATTTTATATATTTTATGTTTGAAAAATTTATTGTGTATTTATATCATAAATTTTCATCATTTAATATTTATTTTGTAATTTTTTATTTTTTAAAATAATTGTTTATTTGATTTAATAAATATTTTTTAATTTTTAATTATTAGATTTTTCAAATTTAAATCATATGTAAGAGAAGCTTTGTTATTATGTATTCAAATTAAAATATTATTTTTTTTGAATTTTTTAATTATTTTAAAAGAAATCGGGTTGAGTCGGATTGATTGAGTTGAGTTAAGTTAGTCGGGTTCGGGTTGAGAGTTTTCGGGTTGGTTTAGGTTCAAGTTGAGCAGTTTTTTAATATTATCATGTGTCAACCCAACTCGAACACGCTCGAATGGACACAATGTGGGAAAGAAGCTTTCTACCTCACTGGGAAAAATTTCTTTCGATCAAAAAATAAGATAAATTGTAAAATTAGTGTCTTATTTTTCACAAACAAAAAATCACTATATTCTCCGACGATAAAAATAATAAGGTAAATAATATGATTAAGCGTTATCATTAGACAAAAAACTATAGCTGTAAGCGGATTATCATGAAAAAACTTATAATTTTTTTATGTTTATTTTCAAAATGTCATTTTGTCTCAACACTTTCGTTTTTTGGTATTACATGTAACAGGCTATGGCTGATCAATTGTACTCGAACCGCACATTGTTATTAAGTTCAAATACAAAAACTTATATAAAACCGTTATACATCAATTTTGTGAATAAATCTCCAACCCGACTCGGTCCATGAATAGTATTACTTTATATGTCGAAAATATTATTTCTCTTTGTAAATATGGACCAGATCAACTCGTCTTACGAATATAGATATGTGAGACAGTCTCACAAGAGACTTATTCAAGTTAAAAATATTTTGATTTTTCACCATAGATAAACATTTATTAGTTTCTAAAAATATTATCTAATAAACAGAAATAAAAATATTATTTCTGTTGAAAATTAATATTTAAAATGTGTATGTTGAATATTTGAATGTTGAAAATAAGAGTTGTAAATATTGAAAATTAGTGTGTGATGATATAGGTAATGATGATTTTATTTTTGGATTATTTGTAAAGATTTTCTATAAATAGATCTCTCATTTGTGAAGAAAATCACAATTGAGTTGAGAGAAAAATATTATAAAGTGTGTAGTGTGATAATTTTGAGATTTTTAGTTTTTACCGTAAATTTTTACTTTTTCACAACACGTTATCAACACGAAGCTCTAAAAGTCCTCCATACTTTTCCAAGCTCCAAACAGAAGAAAAAGGTAACAAAAGTAATAATATTTATTTTACTGTTTATTTATTTATTGTGTATATACTTAATATATAATATAATGTTATTATAAATAATAAAAATAAATTTTTCAAAAAACTTGTTATAAATCCTGGGAGGATGTTAAGACGACATCCCACACTCCCGGTAAGGGATACGACAAGTATAAAAGCCTATAAGATTTTTAAACAAAATATCTTATGACATTTCATTATAATATTGTGATATGAAATACATAATTATTTAAAACATTACAAATATTATATACACCATAAAATTATAAAAATACGTACATTTATTTTCTTGTACACCAACGGTCATAAACGGTAACAAAACGGCTAGT
>NC_133310.1:7736644-7738599 GCF_012295235.1 Primulina huaijiensis | reverse complement strand
GTATTTGTCGAGCCCCTGAGCACCTTTGTAAACTTTATAAAGAATCATTAAAGGGGAAAGAAAAGGAGACCAATTTTACTGAACACAATGAACCTTTGAATAATTCAACTCATTTTGATGCTGGAGATTTTCTGATTGATTTCTCAGACAATGACCAATTTGCTGGTGGAATAGATATGTAAAAAATTTTATTTTTCCATGTACTTGTATGATAATATTTTATCGTGTGTTAAATTTTAAAATATGTATTGTATTGTATTTTATTTTTATAAATGTATTGTCAGTAATTATATTTCATTGCACATTTTTTTTGAAGTTCAAATATGGAAAATGCTATGAACCAAGCTGAAGTTTGCATACCTGATAGTGGTACAATGCACACTATCCTCCGAGATAAAAGATATTTCTTGGAACTAAAACCAACAAAAACAATGGTGAATACAATATTAAGTCCTGTAGACTTTATTAAAAGATGTGGTAAAACACAATTTTTGTTACCTAATGGTACAAAATTTTTTTTCTCAATGATGCTTTGTATTCACCACAATCGAAAAGAAATTTGTTGAGTTTTAATGATATATATTCCCATGGGTATGATACTCAAACAATGAATGAAGGAAATGAGAAATATATGTGTCTTACCACATATAAATCAGGAAAGAAATATGTGATTGAAAAACTACCAATGCTCCATACTGGATTGCATTATACACATATAAGTCCAATTGAATCAAACTTGGTAGTTGATAATTCTTCAATATTAACCAATTGGCATGATCGATTAGAACATCCTGGTTCAACAATGATGCGAAGAATTATAGAAAATACACATGGTCATCCACTGAAAGACCAGAAGATCTTTCAGAATAATACGTTTCAATGTAAAGCATGTTCTCTTGGAAAACTTATTATAAGACCATCACCAGCCAAAATCCAAACTGAATCACCAATGTTTCTTGAACGTATTCAGGGTGATATTTGTGGACCAATTCATCCAGCATGTGGACCATTCAGATACTTTATGGTATTGATTGATGCCTCCAGCAGATGGTCACATATATGTTTATTGTCAACTCGAAATGTTGCATTTGCAAGATTACTTGCTCAAATAATAGAATTGAGGAATCAATTTCCCGATTATACAATCAAGAAAATTAGACTTGATAATGCTGGTGAATTTACTTCACAGAGTTTCAATGATTATTGTATGTCTATGGGAATCATTATGGAGCATCATGTTGCTCATGTACATACACAGAATGGATTGGCTGAATCATTGATTAAACGTCTGTAAATGATTGCTAGACCAATGATTATGAAAACAAAGCTCCCTATTTCTATATGGGGACATGCAATTTTACATGCTGTTTCATTAATTCACATTAGACCAAGTGCATATCATAAATACTCCCCATTGCAGCTTGCATTTGGTAAAAAACCAGACATTTCTCATTTGAGAATTTTTGTATGTATGGTGTATGTGCCTATTGCACCACCTCAATGAAAGAATATGGGACCTCAAAGAAATATTGGAATTTATATCGGTTATGATAGTCCATCAATCATTCGATATCTTGAACCTCAGACAGGCGACGTGTTCACAGCACGTTTTGCTGATTGTCATTTTAATGAGGAAATCTTCCCAATGTTAGGGGGAGACAAGAAACATACCCAAAAGAAAATTACATGGTATGTATCATCATTGTTACATCTGGATCCAAGAACACAACAATGTGAAAAAAATGTACAGCAAATTGTGCACTTGCAAAGAATAACAAATCAAATACCAGATGCATTTACAGATGCAAAAAGGGTAACTAAATCATATATACATGCTGTAAATGCTCCTGCTCGAATTGAAATTCCAAAGAAACAAATTGAACAAAGTCATGATGTCGTAAAACGCCTGAAGCATGGAAGGCCAGTCGGTTCCAAGGATAAAAATCCTCGAAAAA
>NC_133310.1:7719892-7736208 GCF_012295235.1 Primulina huaijiensis | reverse complement strand
TATCTGAAAATTTAGAAATGCGTCTTATGGATGTTGTTACAGCTTACTTATATGGATCACTTGATAGTAATATATATATGAAAATCCCTGAAGGATTTAAGATGCCTGAAGCACAAAGTTCAAAACCCAGAGAATGTTATTCTGTGAAATTACAAAGATCATTATATGGGTTAAAGCAATCCGGCCGAATGTGGTATAATCGGCTAAGTGATCATTTGATGAAAAAGGGATATGTAAATAATTCAATATGCCCTTGTGTTTTCATTAAGAAAACAACATCCGGATGCGTAATTATTGCTGTATATGTTGATGATTTAAACATCATTGGAACGAATAATGAAATTCATGAAGTTGTGTCATACTTGAAGGAAGAATTTGAAATGAAGGATCTTGGAAAAATCAAGTATTGTCTGGGTTTACAAATTGAATAAAAAGAATGTGGAATATTTGTTCACCATAAAAATTATACAAAAAAGATCCTTAAACGTTTTAATATGGATAAATCGAATCCTTTAAGTACTCCACTGGTTGTTAGATCATTAAACATAGAAAATGATCCATTCCGTCCATGTGAAGATGAAGAAGATATTCTTGGTCCAGAAGTACCATATTTAAGTGCTAGCGGTGCCCTTATGTATCTTACAAATTGTACAAGGCCTGATATATCTTTCGCCGTAAATTTATTGGCAAGATCTAGCACATATCCAACAAAGAGACACTGGAACGAAATTAAACATATATTCCGTTATCTACGAGGAACGACAGACTTGGGACTTTTGTATTCAAATGCTAATCCAAGTATAATTGGTTATGCCGATGCTGGATACTTATCTGATCCACACAAGGCACGTTCTCAAACTGGATATGTATTTACTCTTGGAGGCACAGCAATTTCTTGGCATTCACGGAAACAAACGCTCGTAACAACTTCATCAAATCATGCCGAGATTATTGCACTACATGAAGCAAGCCGTGAATGTGTCTTGTTAAAATCAATGACCCAACATATCCAAATCTCATGCGGATTATCATTCGACGAGAAGCCTGTGATACTATATGAAGATAATGCTGCATGTGTTGCTCAAATGAAAGAAGGATACATAAAAAACGACAGAACTAAACATATTCCTCCTAAGTTCTTCGCATTCACCAAGGAGCTTGAGAAGAATAAATGTATTGATGTTCGTCACATTCAATCAAGTGAAAACTCATCAGATCTCTTCACAAAGGCACTTCCTACAACAATATTCAGAAAGCACATATATAATATTGGAATGCGCAATCTACGAAATTTGTGAAGAACTGTTCGTGTCAACATGAGGGGGAGTTTACGTGACTGCACTCTTTTTCCCTTACTATGGTTTTTATCCCAATGGGTTTTTCCTAGTAAGGTTTTTAATGAGGCAGTACAAAAACACGTAATGAAGACATCATCGTATCATGATCATCATCACAAGGGGGAGTGTTGAAAATTAATATTTAAAATGTGTATGTTGAATATTTGAATGTTGAATATTTGAATGTTGAAAATAAGAGTTGTAAATATTGAAAATTAGTGTGTGATGAAGTAGGTAATGATGATTTTATTTTTGGATTATTTGTAAATATTTTCTATAAATAGATCTCTCATTTGTGAAGAAAATCATAATTGAGTTGAGAGAAAAATATTATAAAATGTGTAGTGTGATAATTTTGAGAGTTTGAGATTTTTACTTTTTACCGTAAATTTTTACTTTTTCACAACAATTTCTTTCAAATAGAATATATTATACAGATTTATACGATTATTTGTGTTATTTTAAATATATATATATATATATATATATATATTTGCTATTCGTAATATGAAATTTGATGCCTCTAAAATTTTCACATCTAGACGGATTTAAGCCCATCTCAAAACTAGCATGGCCCTAGTCTGAACCCATTCAGGTGGTCGGGAAGTCCGAGCCCTAGTGCGGCTAGGGAATGTGAAGACTTTCTCATCGATAAATAAGATGTCTCGATAAATACGAGATTCAATCAAATCTCATCAAGATAAAGCAAGAGTCACAGCCGCCAACAAGAATCCTAGCTGCCATGGTTAAGGATACATGTCAGCTAAGGTTTCCTATATTTGGTAGATTTCTATCTCAACAAGGACTCTACTCCTATAACGTAACTAGCAAATCCTGCATTTATAAATACCAGTTATTTGTTATGATTTCAGACACATTCTCCTTGCTCAGTTACCATTGTTACATTTCTTTTAAATGCTGCTCTCCGGACTGACTAAAGCATTGAAGGAGTCATGCTGGGAACTCTCCGACGCCCCCAACCTTTTTTCTGTCTGTTTGTGCAGAACTTAGAGCCCCGACCTAACCCAGTCAATTGTGAAGATTTGAAAATCCCCTCTCCAGACCGAACTCGAGGTAAAATTTTGGTATCTTCAATTGACATCGCCTGTTGGAATTTGAAGAAAAGAGATAAGATGGTGAATACTGAAGATACTGACAGTGGGAATGAAGGAAATCAAAGCAATAATGGTAATCAGAGCCTCACTGTGGCCGAGCTGACACAATTTATTACTGCCATAGTGGAGCAAGTGTTGGCCATGTGGGAAAGAATGGATCCACCCCCACCCTCCGAACAAGAGCATAGTTAGCCGAGATGAAGATGATGAGAGAGGAAATCGAACAGTTGAAGGAAAAACGGAATGGGAATCTACTTCTAGCAACTCGGGCCATACCATTCTTTGCAGAGATACTAGCCGAAGAACTCTCTAAAAACTTCAAGTTCCCAAATATCACAGAATATGACTGGAAGAGAGACCATGAGGACCACCTTTCATGGCTCGAAAATGCGTCACTCCTCCACCAGTACTTGGACCCTATCAAGTGTCGGGTCTTCTTTACAACCCTAATAGGGTCAGCCCAGCAGTGGTTCAACTTGCTCCGGCCCGGACACATCAAAACTTTCCAGGATTTTAGTCGAGTCTTCCTCCATCAGGTCTCTAGCAGCAAAAAACATCCAATCACTCCTTTCAGCCTCTTTGCCATGAAACAGCAGGAGCATAAGAGCTTATATACGAAGGTTTGGCGATGTGGTCATTGAAGTGCCCTCCACCATGTCCTACTTATTGGTAAGTGCATTTATTCAGGGGCTCTCTACAGAGGATTTGTTGGAACATTTCATGTTCGCAATCTTGATTTTGATGTTAACAAAACTTATTATTTTGTTTCTAATGATTTACCGAGTGTACAGATGTTGTGACTGATCAAACTGATCAGTTACCGAGCCTAAACTGAAGCTATCAAGGCGCAAACTGAAAGTGTCAACTGAATGATCGAACTGAACCAGTACAACTGAAGTATCAAGAGCAGTTCAACTGATTGTCCAGTTGATAGGTGGTTCAACAGAAGATCTTCAGAAGCCCGATCAGCTGAAGAAGTGTTCAACTAATGAAGAGCCCAATTGACCAGTTCAACTGAATCAGTGAAACCAGTTCAGTTGACGAGTCAACTGATTTCACCTCACAAGTTTAAGACCAGTTCAACTGACCAGTCAAAACATCAGTTAGGAGCGAACCAATTTGCAGATACGACAAGCTTAATCCAGCTATGCACAAAGGTACAAAAGCATTGTACGATCAAGGTACAATAAGAGACGTTGCAGCAGTGCTTAAAGTTAAATGTTCCAGATATCTATTTGGAGGAACAAATTCAAACAGCAACGGATTCATTCACTGAGTCTCACTGTACGTTCAGCCAAACACCTATAGATAGAAGCTGAAGATCAGTGAAGAAAGAGGATGATGATACACACATGATATACACGATACATATACAGAGAGGGTGTTCATCAAAAAGAAGAGAGGGCACGCATATTGCATATCTGCTTTGAAGAAACAATCAGCCCAGTCGAGGGAACACTTCAAAGTTATATCAGCTTAGTGTAGAAGCTTATTTCCCTCCACGTGTGAGAACACCTTCGGGTTGTTATCATTGTTCAGTTCTCACACACACCACCACCACCCAAAATACAGTCTTGCACCAAGACAATAAACTTGTGTATGTAGTCTTTCTCACATAGACGTAAAAGAAGTGTTGGCTGGAAGGTGCTGCCTTCAGTCTAGTATAGGAGTTCAGTTAGGCAGTTGTGTAAGTCCTAAACTATGTAAGATTTATACAATCAGTTGTATAAATCTAATTTTTCTAGTGTATCCTACCCGTGGAGGTAGAAAGGGTAACGTTGGAGCAGTTGAAGTCTCCGAAGATCCATAAACATATATTGTGTTATTTCTGTTTAACTGCTTGTTTTTGTTCTTAACTGTTTTGATCAGTTCAGCTGATATCAGTTCAGTTATGTCCATAACTGAGCTGATATAAGCTCTAACTGATTTCCTGTATTTCAGTTATTCAGTTGCACATGATATAAAATCCATCAGTTTTCTTAACGAAGGATTACTTCAAGTATTTTCTGCTTGGCTTAATGCAAAACTTGATATAATTCATCGGTGTAAATATTCTTAGAACACGAGCTATTGCAGCTCATTGTTTTATTGTGTTGAAAGCACCTCAAAGGTGCCGAGCACACGATCCATCAGGATTTCTTGAAATCATTAATAAAGAAACCTGCAAATAATTATGATGAACTACTGGTTCGGGCAGACAAGTACGTTAATTTTGAACAAGTTCAGCTCGCCTGAGCCCATCAGCGGAAAAATCCAACCAATAGCCCCATAAAATCTAAGTCTATCAGCTTGCAACATTTAAAACTAAACGAGAAGTAAGATAATAAATATCGAATAATTTTTCATTAGCATCATTAAAAAATTTTAAAATTTCTCAAATATTAGTGCATATGTTCCATTACTTCGAAAATAAATAAATATCACGAGCTTGAACATGTTGATGAAAAATATATATAATAATCTTTATATTCAAAAGATGATAATAACAATTTTTATGTTGAATTCCAACGAGTTATAACATCCAAACCGTTTAAGCATCATACCATTGATTTTGCAAAATTTTCCTCATTATTTCATACTTTGGGGATGTGTCCATATATATGAATTGCGGTTCTAATAGGTTTAATATGTGATTCTAAGTTTTTTAGTCCATCTTGGACACATAAATTTAAAATATGACATGTGCACCTAATATGAAAAAATATACCGCCTAGTGATGGTTTACATATTTTAGCAAGCTCACTAATACTTAAGTATTTGCACTAGCATTATAAAAAGAATTGAAAAAACTTGAGAAGTAAAACATATTATTCTAAAATAATAAATATAAGTTGAGAAATATTTTTTGTTGTATATGATTCGTTAAAACATCTATATGCAAACAATATTTTTTTGAATGTTCCATGAAATACCAATCTAATGATATGTAATACATATATATAAACAGCTTTGCCAATGATCACTCCAAATATCCGAACACAAATAAATTTTATTATGTCAACTAGCAATTATTTAATTAAGTCATTTTTTTGTTTAACAACTAATTTTTTAGGTACGCGTTTGAGTTTATTTCGTGGAATACATCAAATAGAAGGATTTGTACTTATTGAAAGTCAATTTTCAAAAGATAAATTTTCATTAAAACTAAAAGAAATTTATTCAATCACACAATATTTAGTCGTTTCTTTTCTAAATTTATATTCGAAAAATTTAAATTGTTGAAATCAATTACCTGTTTGAGACGAGAATGCTAGAATTTGAGTTTGAGAACGATCAATACCAATTGCACCAGATGATTTTTCTCGGCATGTCGCGTTAAAGTTTCATAACCACCTTTTTGTTGAAATTTGTAATTTTTCAAACAATATTTGTATTTGGCTTGTAATTCACCGGAATAAAAAGTCACTTTATTGAAATATTTGGTGAAAATATTGATTTGTGGCGAGACATCGATCGGGTTCAGGCACCGTTAGATTGCTCATGTTTTCTTGACTTTGATGATGATGATGTGTTTGTTGAGTAGTGTGATATCATTGAGCCATCAAACTTAAATTCCTACTTCCAAATATAACGAATGTAATGGTGAGTATGGTCGAACCCACGAGGAACGAGAGATTTATTTCTTTTGAGGAAATATAATAAAAAAAATTTGTTTGATAAAAGCTAAATAAAATAATAGAACTAATTTCACATACAAGAGGAAATAACTAATCAATATGAATAACTAATGAAATGTAAAATTTAATATTATCAAGCTCTGATTCATGGGGGTTCTACTATTCAATTGTGTCACTGTTCATTGGCTAACATATTATTTATTCATGCAGTTACAAGCAATTAACCTTAGAATTATAGGAATAGCCGCTAAAATCCTTGTGTTTTCCTAAACTTATCAATAATCAAGTGGGCATGATAGTGTTCCATGTTAATAAAAAATAACATTTTCGTTTTGTGAAAACAGTTAATCCTAAAATCTAACAACCGAGATAGCTGTAAGTGATAGATCCAGTTTCGTTGATTTATTTAGATTAAATATCCTATGATAGCACAACACACCTAATCTATCGTTACTCATATACCAATCATTAATGACAATTACGGATCATTGAATTCATGGATAGCAATAGAAAATTATATATCGAAATAAATTTTCAGATTAATTAGCATACAACTTTCATAAAAATAAATCATAAATCAACAAATACTTGAACAAAACATAAATATTAAATTAAAACGCAAAAACCTCACAATGATAAAATTGAAATAGTAGAAATATCTCTTGAATCAAAAATAAAACTTAGTCTAGAGTTGTGTTGATAAAGAATGAAAAGTTCTTACGCCTATTTCTTGTTCTTCACATTGAAGAGAAGAAGGGAGAAGAGAGAATTCTATCTTCAATTGTTGTGCCTCTCATTTCCTTTGTAGGTGTAGATTGTTTTTAACAGAGCCAAGAAAAAAAAGCTCATCAACTAAAGAAACCCTAGTGTAAAACAAAAAGATAACAAAAAGGAGTATAAAATTTTTATGGATTAAAACTCTATCTTATATTTATTTCTCCCAATAACAAAATCTCTCTCCAAATATTTTTCACAAGTCAAACAACATAATTAGGAGTCTAAAATTTGGTATTATTTTTGCAATTTTTGAAACTCAGATTCAGTTGTTCCTGCAGCTTGCGCACGCCTTGTGAAAAATCCACTTTTGAATTTTTTTTCTATTTCAAGTCCTCCAAAAAGTTCATATTTTCAACTTTAATTGTGATATAAAATCACATTTTTTAGCCCATATTTATCCCAATAGCAGAAAATTTCCTCCTACAACAAAATAACACAAAAATTGTATCAATTAAGTATGTCGGAAGTGGTAACAATTAGAAAATGACAACAAAAATAAAAATTATTACGAGCCTATCATTGAGCCTATTGTTCTTGTTCTTGATGTTGTTCCTTATCAGAAAAATCAATATCATAGCCGTCGATATTGAATAAAGGAAAATCACGATCCGCGAACTCGGACATGATGCTCTTTCCCTTTCCCTTAACACACTTACGACTTGATCCCACCATTTTTATAAATATAAAATTGAAATAATTAAGAAAATAAATGAACAATTGACAATAAATGTGGGGCCATGGGTCCTACATCTAATATTAATAATTATAAATGTAACAAACCAAATGATTTAGTAAAACGCTTAATATGTGGTTCACAAACCGACATAAACATCGTCAAAATAATTTAAAGATCTCAAATGTTTGAAATATAAATTTTAACATGCCAAAATAAACTAGTGAGCTAAAGTAATCCAAACATCATCACATAGCTCTTAAGACACGAGAATCACACTCTAACTCGTATCTCCTTGCCTAGAGTTGGACTCTGGCATCCTAAGCCTCGCCTCACCTACCGTCAAGCACATGAAAACAATAGGTAGCCGACATGCTGGTGAGTATAAACCCAGTATGATACAATCAATAACATATGAGAATTAAACTGACAAATAGTTCATATGAAAATCATAAAGATGCAATATAATGCTATGCATGATCAGAAGCTGTGGGCTATCAATAAATCTCAAGATCAAGTGAATCATCTGGTCATAGGGTATCCAAGGGAAGAGAATCCCCCAACAACATTCACCGACTCATCCGCTCGGGTGGGGTGCTATGTTCTACAATCCCAGGACTATAGTGCACCTATAGAGAGTGTTCAGGCCATAGCAGCGTCCTCCGCATACACAATGCCAACTCAACTATAGCCTCATACGTCCAACAAATTAATAAATCAAGACGACCTCCGCCATATCAAATCTGAATCGAAAAGAGGCTCAATGTGCAATGTAATTCTGCAAATTCATATCATCTTCTCGATATCATAATAAACTCATCTCAAGATAACAATCATCACCAAATCACAAGTAATTCATCAAGCCATAGAATTTTTCAATTTAAATTAAAAATGATACTTTTACCTCGTATGTTACTGACCGTAACATACCTTTCAAATATTACCAAAAGAAGATCGAAATGTGTAGTTGAGAAGTCTTGAACCTCTGAAGTCTACTATAACTCAAGAACTCGGATCATTTATCAAAACAGAGCAGTTTCTGTACAAATTTCATAATTAATTCAATACTGCTTCAAATCAAGATCCGCAAATTGGATATGCAAGAAAACTCAAAGTCCAACAATTATTCTTCACAAAGTTTTGTCAACTAAAGTTATTTAGCCAGTTGTTGATAATCCGAAACATACAATGAAATTCGATCGAATTCTACATAAGTACACATCTGACACATTTTAGTATTTTGAACATAACTTACTCAATATCCAATAGAATCAAGCGGCATCATTTCGAAGACACGACAATGTTGTATAACTTTTATTTGAACATCAAATCTAGAATTTGAATAAACAGAAGGCATGCACACAAATCTGCACTAACTCAGAATTCCAGACCAGTTTTAGTAAAAATCAAATATCTCTTTCAATTCTTCCTGGAATTGAGTGATTCAAGAACAAAATCGAAGCTAACTCGATGATCTACAAGTTTGATGAAGACCCTAACTCCAAAATACAAACACAACTATCCCATATACACGAAATACAGAAGGTTTAAATCTGTTTGTGCATAGAACAAGAAATTATGCTCATATCCCTTTTAAATTCAAACTAACTCAAATACAACATCTTCAACATCTTAATATCTCAAATATCAACTCAAATATCAATTCTAAACTTCAAAAAATTTCCAAACTTGAATAAAAATGGGAAATACTTACATCATCTTGAAGCCTGTGATGAGAGAATCACAAATCTACATTCATTTCATATTTTTCTTGAGCGAATCACCCATAAAATGAGGAAGAAGTTCGAAAATGGAGAGGAGATGGATGTGGGTTTGCGTGAAGGAGGAGGAAAAATGGAGATAATGACTAGATGAGGTGAAAATGAGTTTACATATTGATTTTTCGCGTCTGTAGCGACGCAGCGCCACTTTCTAGCGCCTCAGCGCCAAAAATCCCGTAGATCTAGAACCTAGGCGCTACTATTCTAGCGCGGCAGGACTTGAATAGTAACCTGATCAACAGTAACTTTTTTTAAAAAAAATTCGGGCATTACAATTCTTCCCCTCTAAAAATAGATTTCGTTCTCGAAATCAAATCATCAATTTCAAGTTTACGATGTAATGATCAATACTGAAAGTAAGACCGAGAATAGAAGCATTGAGGTGAAAGTGAGTTTACATATTGATTTTTCGCGTCTGTAGCGCCACATCATCACTTTCTAGCGCCTCAGAGCCAAAAATCCCGCGGCTCTAGCGCCTAGGCGCTACTATTCTAGCGCGGCAGCACTTGAATAGTAACATGATGAACAGTAACTTTTTTTTAAAAATTTCGGCCATTACAATTCATCCCTTCTAAAAATAGATTTCGTCCTCAAAATCAAATCATCAATTTCAAGTTTAGGATGTAATTATCAATACTGAAAGTAAGACCGATAATAGAAGCATAATTCATTTGAATAACTCTGGACATTTATGTCTCATTTTGTCTTCTAATTCCCAAGTTGCCTCCTGGACACCATGTCTGTTCCACTGTACTTTAATCAACGATATCAATTTATTTTTGAGTTGCTTATCTTTTCTGTCTAGAATCTGAATCGGTCTCTCTATATAGCTCAAAGTCTGATCTAACTCAACATCGTCGGGTGGAAGTACATGAGAAGGATTTGGATGATATTTCCTCAACATAGACACATGAAAAACATCATGAACACCTGATAATGCAGGAGGAAGAGCTAATCTATAAGCCGAATCACCAACATGTTCCAAAATCTCATACGGGCTTATGAATCTCGGTGATAATTTACCCTTCTTTCCAAATCTAATTGTACCACGGAAATGAGATATTTTCAGAAAAACTCTGTCACCTTTCTCAAAAATCAACGGTCGTCTCCTGATGTTCGGATACTTAGCCTGCCTATCCTGAGCAGCTCGCATACGACTCTGAATCAATTTCACCTCCTCTGTCATATCTCTTATCATATGAGGTCCTACAATTGGTGCTTCAGATAAATCGTCCCAATACAGAGGATATCGACACTTCCGGCCATATAGTGCTTCAAATAGTGATATTCCAATGCTTATTTGATAATTATGGTGGGAAGGAGCATCAGTAGCCCTGAACTTGGTTACGCTGAGTTGGACACGCTTCACGGAGGTATTTTACTCCAAATATTTTACTGATGAGGTGCGTTCGTGTTTGACCAAGAAGTTTATGACCCTGAGGCAGGGAGAGCTGACTGTTACGGAATTCATCCGTAAGTTTGAGAGGGGCTGTCACTTTGTGCCTTTGATTGCGAATGATGTGGGTGCCAAGCTGAGGCACTTTCTTGATGGACTGCGGCCGATCTTACGCCGCGATGTTAGGGTTGCTGGCCCTACTACTTTTGAAGTTGACGTTTCTAGAGCTCTTGCCGCAGAGCAAGATCTGATTGACATTGAGAGGGATCTCTTGGGTAAGCGACCAGTCCAGGTACCACACCGCCCTCCTCCTCAGCAGCAGAACAAAAGGCCTTTTCACGGGTCGCCTAGAAATAGAGGTCAGCAGCAGCAGCGGGGACGCCCAGCCCCGAGGACTTTTGAGCACCCAGTTTGCCCTAAGTGCTCTCGTCGCCATCCTGGAGCATGTATGTTTGGCTCAGGAAAGTGTTATAAGTGTGGTAGCCCAGACCACGTGCTGACGCAGTGCCCTCAGAGGAACCTATCTATCCAAGGCAGGGTTGTTTGCTCACCATGCAGCGGAGACGAACCCGGAGACCATGCTTTTGACAGGTACCTTTAAGCTTTAAATTAATATTTGAATTTCAATGTTTCGGGAATCGGAATTAAGATTTTGAACTTAGAAATTGCGATAGGATTGCATGCTCTACTCAATATTGTTTTGGGGAAACTATGCTAGAAGAACTGTGACCTTCGCATGTCTATAAGTTAGTCCTTGTAAGTATTGGGTTAGCATGATATTCCAACCTTTCAGGGAGAATTTTTATAGTTCGTTCCGCTACGAAAGCCTTGATAGATTCAGGGGCTACCCATTCGTTCATCTCAGAGGTCTTTGCGAATTTCCTCAAACTTAAGACCATCGGGCTTGATACAGCGTTTTCAGTGGTATTACCCTCTGGAGAGGAGATGACAGCTACGAATGTGATCCGAGACACAGACCTCGAGCTCCATGGCAATCTTGTTTATGCGGATCTTATTGTATTGTCGATGCCAGAGTTTGACATCATTCTGGGAATGGATTGGCTACTGAGGAACAGAGTTTTGATCGACTTCCAGCGGAGATCTGTTCTAGTCCGACCGCCAGGGATGGAGCAATTCCTATTTGAACCAGACAGGTACTTTCCTTTACCGCGCATTATACCTTATGTTCAGGCTAGGAAGCTCATGCATAGAGGGTGTCGGGCATTTTTAGCAACCTTTATATCTGTCCCCAAAGCACCCAGTCAGTCAGCCGTAGATGTTCCGATTGTCAGAGATTTCTTAGACGTTTTTTCCGAGGACGTCTCTGGTATGCCACCCGAGCGAGCGGTGGAGTTTTCTATTGAGCTTATGCTAGGTACCGCACCGATATCAAAAGCACTGTACCGATTAGCACCGACAGAGATGGCAGAACTCAAGAAGCAGATTCAAGAACTTCTTGACAAGGAGTTCATCCGCCCGAGTTGTTCACCATGGGGCGCGCCAGTTTTGTTTGTGAAGAAGAAGGATGGCTCGATGAGGCTCTGCATTGACTACTGAGAATTGAACAGGGTTACAGTGAAAAACAAATACCCACTCCCGCGGATTGAGAATTTATTTGATCAGTTGCAGGGAGCTTCAGTATTCTCCAAGATTGATCTGCGTTCTGGTTATCACCAGTTGAGGGTGAAAGACGCCGATGTTTCGAAGACTACTTTCGGGACTCGTTATGGCCACTATGAGTTCATTGTGATGCCGTTCGGTCTAACGAATGCGCCAGCGATCTTCATGGATCTCATGAATCGCGTATTTCAGCCGTATCTTGATCAGTTCGTGATAGTATTCATAGACGACATTCTTGTCTACTCAAAGAATCACAAGGATCACAGCAGACACCTGACCACAGTGTTGCAGACCTTGCAGAAGCACAAGTTATTCGTCAAGTTCAGTAAGTGCGGATTCTGGTTAGAGAAGGTGGCGTTCTTAGGCCACATTGTTTCTAGCAGCGGTATTGAGGTAGACCCAGCAAAAGTTGCAGCAGTCAGAGATTGGGTTGTGCCGCAGAATGCATCTGAGATCCGCAGTTTTCTTGGGTTAGCAGGATATTATCGGAAATTCATTCAGGGATTCTCCTCTATTGCCGTTCCACTCACATCATTGACCAAGAAGAATGCTAAATTTGTGTGGAGCGANGAAGGATTATGACTGTGACATTAGCTACCACCTGGGTAAAGCTAATGTAGTTGCGGATGCATTGAGCAGAAAAGTCGCAGTGATGGCTCATTTGACGATTCAGAGACCTCTTCAGTCTGAGATGCAGAGGTTTGATCTAGTGACATATCCTCGAGGTAGAGTTCCCCGTCTATCTACCTTGACTATCCAGTCTTCTCTCATTGACCGTATTCGCAGTAGTCAGCCAGCAGATGAGCAGTTGGCAAAGTGGAAGCAGCGAGATGAGGCCAAGGGCAGTGTTTTGTATACAGTTAGTGACGGTATTGTCAGATATCGGGACAGGATATGGGTTCCTAGCAGTGATTCTATCCGATCAGATATTCTATCAGAGGCCCATATGTCGTCGTACTCGATTCATCCAGGGAGTACGAAGATGTACAAAGACCTGCAGTTATTGTACTGGTGGCCAAGAATGAAGAAGGATATCAGACGTTTTGTATCCGAGTGTCTGACTTGTCAGTTAGTGAAGGCAGAGCATCAGAGACCAGCAGGTTTGCTCAAGCCTCTCCCTATTCCCGAGTGGAAGTGGGAGAATGTTACCATGGACTTTGTGACCGGTTTATCGAAGTCAGACAGAGGATCTAATGCTATCTAGGTGATTGTCGATCGTCTTACCAAATCAGCGCACTTCTTGCCTATCAAGACGACTTTTACCATGGTTCAGTATGCAGAGTTGTATATCCGGGAGATAGTCCGACTTCATGTTATTCCAGTTTCTATCGTATCTGACAGAGACCCCAGATTCACTTCCTCGTTTTGGAAGAGTTTGCATTCGACGATGGGTACGAAGTTGCTGTTCAGCACAGCTTTCCACCCTCAGACAGATGGGCAGTCAGAGCGAGTCATTCAGATTTTGGAAGATCTTCTCCGTGCTTGTGTTATTGATTTCTCCGGGAGTTGGGAGTCGAACTTGCCATTAGTGGAGTTCACCTATAACAACAGCTTTCAGTCGTCTATAGGAATAGCTCCGTATGAAGCATTGTATGGTCGCAAGTGTAGATCTCCTGTTCATTGGGATGAGGTAGGAGAGAGAGCCGAGCTGGGTCCAGAGATTATTCAGCAGACTGTCGATGTAGTAGCCCAGATCCGTGACAGGATGAGGACTGCTCAGAGTCGACAGAAGAGTTATGCGGACCAGCGGAGGAGAGATTTAGAGTTCTCCGTGGGCGACCATGTCTTTGTGAAAGTGGCACCTATGAAGGGTGTCATGCGATTTGGGAAGAAAGGGAAGCTCAGTCCGAGATTCATTGGACCATTCGAGATCCTTGACAGAGTTGGGACGCTAGCTTATCGTGTTGCTCTTCCGTCGAATCTGGCCGGAACACACAATGTGTTCCACGTCTCTATGCTGAGGAAGTACATGGCAAATCCTTCGCATGTCCTGAACTTTGAGCCGTTGCAGCTTACTCCAAACCTGTCTTATGAGGAGAGACCGGTGCAGATCTTAGACAGGCAGGAAAAGAAGCTTCGGAACAAAATTGTACAGCGAGTCAAAGTCAAATGGCTTAACCATTCAGAGGAGGAAGCTACGTGGGAATCTGAGCCAGAGATGAGGAGCCGGTACCCAGAGCTATTCGGTGAGTTTTAATTTCGAGGACGAAATTTTGTAGAACCCGTAACTTGGACTGCGTATAAGCCATGGATAATTTCTAGTATTTAAATTAAAATGATTTTTATTGCATGAGTATTTAAAGTCTTTTCTTTAAATTTATTTATTTTACGTAGTAGTTTAATTGTCACCCTTTTCAGTTAAATAAGTGAGGCCGGACTGGAGATGGAGTATTGAGATAAGTTAATAAAGACTTATTTAAGAAGTGGTAATTTAGCATGTTAGTAAATATAATTTAAAAAGTTGGCATGCATGCAAGTTATTAAATTTCTTTGGTATTTTATTAAATTCTTTTAAAGCATAAAATGCATGTTTATTTTATTAATTTGTTTTTAATTATTTTCATAAATTTTAGGCATAATTATTGCATGATAGGGATTTATTTCATGAATTTTATCATTTCATGCATTAGGATTTCTAGATGCATTTTAATTAATTAAAAAGAAAATTTTTAAATTTTCCGCAAATTTTCAAGTACGTATTTAAAGGCCTCTACACTGAACTTACTACAATGAGCCTCACGCAAAATCTGTATCCTCAACTCTGAAATATTAGGAACTACAATACGATCATTCACAAACAAAATACCCTCATTATTGACCTGAAATTCTGATCGATGTCCTGATCTGACGAGTTCAACTGATTTTCTGAATGCTTTGATTCAACTTTTGGGCCTCTCTAATTTTTACAAACAACTCTGACTCTGCCTGAATCATAAATACTCTTATAGTTTGATTATCTACCACAAAATCCAAACTAGAAAGACAACATTCTTCTACTAGATCAGATATACTGCTAGTGATCAAGGACATATTGCATACTTTTCTGCTCAAATCATCGGCTGTTGCATTAGACTTTCCTGGAAATTATTTTATTTCGCAGTCATAGTCTGTTGTCACTTTGATTGTTGCACTCCCAAGAGCAGGTTGTCCNACACACAATGTGTTCCACGTCTCTATGCTGAGGAAGTACATGGCAAATCCTTCGCATGTCCTGAACTTTGAGCCGTTGCAGCTTACTCCAAACCTGTCTTATGAGGAGAGACCGGTGCAGATCTTAGACAGGCAGGAAAAGAAGCTTCGGAACAAAATTGTACAGCGAGTCAAAGTCAAATGGCTTAACCATTCAGAGGAGGAAGCTACGTGGGAATCTGAGCCAGAGATGAGGAGCCGGTACCCAGAGCTATTCGGTGAGTTTTAATTTCGAGGACGAAATTTTGTAGAACCCGTAACTTGGACTGCGTATAAGCCATGGATAATTTCTAGTATTTAAATTAAAATGATTTTTATTGCATGAGTATTTAAAGTCTTTTCTTTAAATTTATTTATTTTACGTAGTAGTTTAATTGTCACCCTTTTCAGTTAAATAAGTGAGGCCGGACTGGAGATGGAGTATTGAGATAAGTTAATAAAGACTTATTTAAGAAGTGGTAATTTAGCATGTTAGTAAATATAATTTAAAAAGTTGGCATGCATGCAAGTTATTAAATTTCTTTGGTATTTTATTAAATTCTTTTAAAGCATAAAATGCATGTTTATTTTATTAATTTGTTTTTAATTATTTTCATAAATTTTAGGCATAATTATTGCATGATAGGGATTTATTTCATGAATTTTATCAGTTCATGCATTAGGATTTCTAGATGCATTTCACGCTCGAACGAGGATCGGAGACCGGAGAATTTTCAGGAAAATTATTTTTATTACACGATTAATTTTTATTAATTAATATAAGATGTTTTGAAGGTATTTTTCAAGAATTGGGATTTATTGGGTATTTTTA
>NC_133310.1:7643554-7719125 GCF_012295235.1 Primulina huaijiensis | reverse complement strand
ATTTAATTAATGTACAATTTTTATGTTTATCACACCTCCCAACCAACTTATTGCTAGTCCCTAGCAATTTAAGCGTTAATAATAATACAAAACATATTGATTAATTTAAATAAAAATATAATCAAAACTATCTAAAATTTGAAAACTGTCAAAGTTATATCAAGATCATCATAATTATAATTTATGAAATAATTTGAGATGATCAATTCAAAGCTTATTTCAGGTAGTTAAATGTACACGGCCTTCAGAAATTCCTAGTAAGAGTCTCAACTCCATATCCTCACAGGTTAATAAATGTTTCAATTTATGGCAACGATTTCTCTCATGGAGTTGGAATACAGATAAATGCTCAGAAAAATGGTTTACAGAATGTAGACAGACAAACGAGCCAGACTAATCAAAAGATAGAAAATCCATTGATTCAAAATCTAGTTGTTCTTATTATATATTTTTTCCTGATTTTTTTTTTTCATAACATCATGGAATCAGACTAAGTTTATGCTTCTTGACCACATATTTATTTAATTTGTACAATAAATTTCTCTCTCTCTTTTTTTTTTTTTTTTATGAGAGATATATGGGTCGTAGCATATAACTTAAAAATTACATAGATCTTCAATATCTTTCTTTTTGTATTTTTCTCCTTTTTTTTTCAGGAAATATCATTTTTTTTTCAAAATAAGAACTCAAGATCTAAACAATAGATAGTCTCTCTCATGATCAATAAAGGCTCGAAAGCTGTTTTCTCAGTCCTCTCCACTCACTCACAAAATATGTGTGAGTTTAAAATTTTAGGCACTCTTATAAGGTATATCTTGGGCCATATACTTTAATACCTGATTTTATCACAATGGTTAATCACTCAAAAAGATTTCATAAATCATATTTTTATATTGATCAGAATATTAAAATTGAATTTTTTTTTTCAAATAAAAATTTAAACATTCTTAAATAGATTAATGCATGTTCTAATTTAAATCTTTCAAACATGTAATGTATGACATTTTTGCAAAAATTACTAAGATACAAACAATAAACATGATTTTATTTTAAAAATAATATATATATTTTTTTATTTTTTATTTTTAATTTTTTTTTTAATTTTTTTTTATAAGTTTGTTCTCCCCCCAATCAGAATATGACATTGTCCCTAATGTCAAAATAACTATTAATAAAGAGTACATAATGAAAGAGATATCACCTGGAATTTTATTGAAGATAACAAACTGAAACAAACGCAAACCAATCCACGACTTTTGAATCAATGATCCAACTTCCTTTTCTTATTGCTTGATTGCGACCAATTGATCTTTGTTATCATCGGATCAGGCTTATGAACAAAAGCTTCCAAATCATCAATTAATTGGTCGGCAGTCGAAGCACAGATGAGCATCCTTCGTGAATTTTCTGAAATGAAATTCTGTTCCACAGCTTTATCAAGAAATGTCAACAAACTGTCATAATAATTATTGATATTCAACAAGCCCACAGGTTTATTATGGATATTAAGTTGTGCCCAAGAAACAGTGTGAAAAATTTCTTCTAATGTACCAAAACCACCTGGTAGTGCGATAAAAGCATCAGAATTTTCAATCATTTTTGTGATTCTTTCATACATAGAAGAAACTTTTAATTCCTCACCAATCGTAACACCTGTAATATTTCCTTCAGCTAAAGCTGTAGGAATAATACCCAAAACCTGACTACCTCCAAGATGAGCAGATGTTGAAACAGATCCCATTAACCCAATATTACCTCCCCCATATACCAAGTGAATTTTTCTCTCAGCCAATATCTTTCCAAGATTATTCGCTGCTTCTACAAACACTTCATTTTTTCCAGGACTCGACCCACAAAATACACAAATATTTTTCAATGATTGTGCAGAGGTTCCAGCCATGTTTTTTTACTTTCTTTTTTTTTTTTTTCTGCGAAAATAGAGAGAAAGATGAGAGATTTTATAGGGGTAATATGTTATCAGGACAAAACTATGGGTCACAGTTGTAAACAGAATAAACAGTAAAAACAATAATGACACACATGCATGTAAACAGTAGTGTGATTGTGGCTCACAATTTTCCTCTGGTTTTACGTCCAGAAACGGCTTCAACGCCTTCTATGAGTCGAGGATATGCTTCCCATCCAATTTTCTTATAAATTGGCAAACAGGGTCTTTTTTAGTCGGATTCCCAAGACTATGACGCTCATCTTGGAATTGTTTCCATAAACGGAGAAGTTCAATATGCACATGTCCACTAGAATGCGTCTCAAGAGTCAATAAGATGTTATCTAAAGACTCCTTACTCAGCCCATTCTTAATGAAACCAATTTTATCTTCTCTGTTATTGGAAACACATCCCAAAGATCTGCATCGTTTGTCACAAGTCCATCTTGCACACTTATGACAAACCCCTAAACTTTTGGCCCTTCGTTTTTTCGCATAAGTGCTTTTTCCTAATCCAGGCAAATACCGAATGAGCAATGATTGTGGAACTTCTCCTCCTAATCGGACCTTAGCTTCTATTACAAGACGAATATCTTCTGGAATTCCTTTTTGCATTAGCAATCTCAATCTTTCACACCTTCCTGCATAAATTTTTCTTAGAACATTTTCAGAAACAGAGGGAAAATATTTACAAATTTTTGAGAGAATTTCATCCATTTTGAAAAGAAAAGAAATGATTTTTTTTTATTTTTGTATCAGCAATTATGAGAAACTGATTAAACCGACTATGAGAGTCACAGAGTACCGTTATCCGCCATTTAACCGAGAAAATAAAAAGATTAAGGAAACCTGAAATAAAAACAAAAAAATTAAATGCAACACAAAAAAAAAAATCAAGGATCAGAAAGGGAAATAAACTCTTCTTGAAAGATTTCATCTTCCAAAAATGGTTTAAGCCTTTGTCCATTCACTTTAAAAACATCATCATTTTTAGGATTTTCAATATTAACAGCTCCATAAGTATACACATGCTTTACAACATATGGGCCTGTCCATCTTGATTGTAATTTTCCTGGAAATATATGAAGTCGAGAATTATAAAACAAAACTTTTTTACCAATCTCAAAAGATTTTCTAAGAATTGTTTTATCATGAAATGATTTGATTTTTGCTTTATAAATCCTTGAATTCTCATACGCGTCATTTCTGAGTTCATCAAATTCATTAAGTTGCAATTTACGCAATTTGTTGGCATCATCCATGCTTGAATTTAAAGTTTTGATCGCCCAATAAGCTTTATGTTCCAATTCCACAGGCAAATGACAATGTTTTCCGTAAACCAACCTATAGGGAGACATATTCAATGATGTTTTAAAAGCTGTTCGATATGCCCAAAGTGCATCATTAAGTCGCAGAGACCAATCTTTTCTATTTGAGTTAACAGTTTTTTCCAAAATTTGTTTTATCTCCCTATTAGCTAATTCAACTTGTCCATTTGTTTGAGGATGATAAGGAGTAGTTACTTTGTGAGTAATACCATATTTTTNCCATTTGGAAACATAATCAACTGCAACTAAAATATACAAGTATCCAAACGACGGTGGAAAAGGTCCCATAAAATCTATTCCCCAACAATCAAAGATTTCAATTTCAATAATAGGATTCAAAGGCATCATGTTTCTTTTTGAAATCGCACCCAATTTTTGACAATTTTCACAAATCTTGCAGATTTCGTGGGTGTCTTTAAACAAAGTGGGCCAATAAAATCCACACTGCAGGATTTTTGCAGCTGTTTTCTTTGAAGAAAAATGTCCTCCGCATGCTTCTGAATGACAAAATTTAATGACACTACTTACCTCATTGTCGGGTATGCAACGTCGAAAAATTTGATCCGGACAATACTTGAACAGATACGGATCATCCCAATAAAAGTTTTTTACCTCATTCAAAATTTTTTTTTTATCTTGAGAACTTCATTGCGGTGGCATTTTTTCTGTCACAAGAAAATTTACAATGTTAGCAAACCAAGGTGTAGTAGTAACTGAAAATAGATGTTCATCAGGAAAATTATCGTTAATTGGTGTCATTTCACAAGATGATCATGTTACTAGTCTCGATAAATGATTGGCTACGACATTCTCGGTTCTTTTTTATCTTTGATCACAATGTCAAATTCTTGGAGCAACAAAATCCATCGTATCAGTCGTGGCTTTGCATCGTGTTTGGTCAACAAATATCTAATAGCAGAATGATCAGTAAACACGATAGTTGTTGATCCAATCAAATAAGAACAAAATTTATCTAATGCAAATATTACAGCAAGTAGTTCTTTTTCAGTTGTGGAGTAATTCATTTGAGCATTGTTTAAAGTTCTACTTGCATAATATATCACATAAGGCTTACCGTTTCTTCTTTGACCCAATACTGCACCGACTGCATAATCACTCGCATCGCACATGATTTCAAATGGTAAAGACCAATCAGGAGGTTGCATGATAGGAGCTGATGTTAAATGTCGAATGATTTTATCAAAAGCATTTTGACATTCTTGAGTCCACTCAAATGCAGTGTCTTTTGTTAAGAGGTTACAAATGGGTTTAGAGATTAAACTAAAGTCCTTTATAAACCTCCTATAAAATCCAGCATGTCCCAAAAATGAGCGAATTTCTTTAATGGTTTTTGGAGGGGGTAAATTGGCAATGACATCAACTTTTGCTTTATCAACTTCAATTCCATGAGATGACACGACATGTCCCAAAACAATTCCAGAAGTAATCATGTAATGACATTTTTCCCAATTTAAAATAAGACCTTTTTCCTCGCATCTTTTTAAAACTTTTTCCAAATTTTCAAGACAATTATCAAATGTATTCCCAAAGACAGTTAAATCATCCATGAAAATTTCCAAACAATTTTCAACCATGTCGCAAAAAATGCTTAGCATACATCTTTGAAATGTTGCTGGGGCATTGCATAATCCAAATGGCATCTTTCTAAATGCAAATGTTCCAAAAGGACATGTGAATGTAGTTTTATCTTGATCTTCGAGTGCAATGGGAATTTGATAATAACCTGAATATCCATCAAGAAAACAGTAGTATGGATGACCTGCTACTCTTTCTAAAATTTGATCCAAAAATGGTAATGGAAAATGATCTTTTCTAGTGGCGTCATTTAATTTTCTATAATCAATACACATCCGCCAACTAGATGGGACTCGACTTGTTAACAATTCACCTTTTTCATTTTTTATCACTGTGATGCCAGATTTTTTCGGAACTACTTGTGTTGGGCTTACCCACTTACTATCAGAAATAGGGTAGATAATCCCAACATCAAGTAGTTTGAGAACTTCAGTTTTCACAACATCTTTCATGTGTGGATTTAATCTCCTTTGTGGTTGTTGAGATGTTTTTGCATTTTCTTCTAAGTGAATTTTGTGAGTGCAAATTAGTGGATTAATGCCCTTGAGATCTTTTAGTGTCCAACCAATTGCATTTTTATGTCTTTTAAGCATATCAACTAATTTACCTTCTTCATCACTTGCTAGTTTGGAAGAAATTACCACCGGATATGTTTCATCTTCTCCAAGAAATGCATACTTCAATTCTTCTGGCAAGGGTTTTAACTCCAATATGGGTGGTTCGTCTTTGTTCTCATATTTTGCATCAAATTCTTTCTCTGATCCTGGTAACGAGTGATACCTGATAAAATCATCAAGATCAATTTCAATATTTTCTTTAACAGTTTCAATTGAACAAATATCTAATTGATCACGAGTACTCCCTTCTTGAATGTTTTCTTCCACAAGAGTTTCAATAAGATTTTCATCTTCACTTTCATCTCCTTTGTCATGTGGTTGCTTACAAAGATTAAACACATTAAGCTCCAAGGTCATGTTACCAAATGACAACTTCATTATTCCATTCCTGCAATTTATAAGAGCATTAGAAGTTGCTAAAAATGGACGACCTAAAATTACAGGAATTGCATTACAAGCTTCGATAGGTTGTGTATCTAAAACTATGAAATCGACAGGATATACAAAGTTATCAACTTGGACCAACACGTCTTCTACCATACCTCTTGGCACTTTAACAGATCTATCAGCAAGTAAAAGTGTTACCGAAGTAGGTTTTAACTCGCCTAGATTGAGTTCTTGATAAACTGAATATGGAAGTAAATTCACACTAGCTCCAAGGTCAAGCAAGGCTTTTTTAATCTTTCGTTCTCCAATAATACAAGAAATAGTAGGACAACCAGGGTCTTTGTATTTCAAAGCATTATTATTTTGAATGATTGCACTTACTTGTTCGGCTAAAAATGCTTTCTTTTTCACATTCAATTTTCTTTTCACAGTGCACAAGTCTTTCAAAAATTTGGCATATGATGGTACCTGTTTTATTGCATCTAATAAAGGAATATTAACTTTTACTTGTTTAAAAATATCATATATATCAGAATTCAAATTTGATTTTTTTGTATTTTTCAATGCATGAGGGAATGGTGGTGACACTGTCTGTTGAACCTCCTCTTCGCAAGTTATGGGTTCCACTTCCTTACCCTTTGGAGTTGATTTATCATCATCTTCACAAGGTTCAAGAATGGATTTTTCCACAACCTTACCACTTCGAAGGGTAATAACAGATTTTACCTGATCCATCGGTTGAGTTCCAGAAGTTCCAGTTTGTGAATGATGATCCTTGGGATTAGGCAGAGGTTGTGAAGGAAATTTACCTTTTTCATGAACATTAAGTGCAGATGCAAATTTAGCAAGAGTATCTTTCAAATCTGTCATGGTTTGAGCAGTTTGAGTATTGATAGACTCTTGCTTTGCAATGAAAGAATTCAATATATCTTCCAAATTCCTTTTAGGTGGAGGAACATAAGGTGCATAATTTTGAAAATTTTGTTGATTTTGGAAATGTGGTTGTGAAAATTGTGCAGCATTATCATTCCTCCAACTAAAATTTGGATGATTTCGCCAACCTGGATTGTAACTTTGAGAAAATGGTTCAAAATTTGGCCTTTTGAGATTGTTTAAAACATTGGCTTGTTCATGGAGACATTCTTTAAAAGAAGGCAAAGTGGGACAATCTTTTGTAGAATGATCACTTGTATCACAGATGTGACATGCAATTTCTTGAACAGATTTTAATTGACCATTCTTTTTCAATTCAAGTGCCTCAACTTTTCTTGCCAAAGAGGTAAATCTAGCTTGAAGATCATGTTCATCTTTGAGAGTGTACATACCTCCACCAGATGTAGGAGATTGAATCTTGTTTGATGGTTCGATTGTACCTATAGTGTCCCAATTTTGAGCATTTTCAGCTAATGAATCGAGATACTCAATTGCCTCATTTGGATCTTTATCTTCAAATGTTCCATTACACATAAATTCAACCATTTGCCTATCTTTAGGTGTTAAGCCTTCATAAAATTGAGAAACAACTCTCCAAATTTCAAAACCATGATGTGGACAAAGATTAAGCAATTCTTTATATCTATCCCAACACTGATAAAAAGTTTCTCCTTGTTTTTGAGTGAAAGTGATGATTTGCCTTTTGAAAGAATTTGTTCTATGAGATGGAAAAAACTTTTTCAAAAATTGTTGTTGCAATTCATCCCAAGTTCGAATGGATCCCGATCTAAGATTTTGTAGCCAAGTTTTAGCTTTATCTTTTAAAGAAAAAGGAAAAAGCTTAAGTCGAATGGTGTTCATGCTACAATTTAGATCATTATATGTGTTGCACACTTCTTCAAACTCTCGTAAATGCATGTATGGATTTTCAGAATCTAAGCCATGAAAGTTGGGTAAAAGTTGGATAATACCAGGCTTAAAATTGAAATGAGATGCATCAGGGGGAAAAACTAGACATGAAGGTGCACTAGTACGTGTAGGATTCATGTGATCTCTAAGTGTTCTTCGTCTATCATGATCATGTTGAGATTGAATTTCATCTTCATTTTCTTGGATGGGTTCTTCCGCCATGTTTTGTGAAAATAAAGGGTTATTTCGAATGAGTCGACCACTAAGTGTACGTGACCAAATAATGCTCATGCAAATGCAAATGCAAAAGAATAAAAACACACAAAAGCAATAAAAATTCAAATAAAGAAAAATAAACTATAAACAAAATTAAATAGACTTGAAATTAAATTATACTTCCCCGGCAACGGCGCCAAAAACTTGTTGTCACTTTGATTGTTGCACTCCCAAGAGCAGGTTGTCCACAAGTAGTATAATTCGGTGAGTCCGATATCGTATCCACAGGGAAGCTAAGGTAATTACAAGTCCACTACAATGTCTTTTTGTTTTGTTTTTGTTTTTGTTTCTTTTTAATTTTAATTGTTTGAATCTTTAATGGGTAAATTTTAATTGTTCAAATTTTAATTTAAGTAGTTGAGATTAAAGGATCCACTCTTGGTATTTTAATAAAGTTAACATTAACGAACAATATTGAAATCCACTTAATAAAATGGTTCCAATATATTAAATAATCATATTTATATTATGTTATAAATTATTATCTTATAAGTATATAATATATACCAAAACTTATAAATGTGGTCAAGTATTTATTGTGCTATATATATTTGTAAACACTAAATCAAGGTTCCCACTTTAAATGGTTGGTAAAACCAAACAAACATTTAAATGGTACCAATAAATTAATACTATGATATATTCATATATAATAAATCAAGGAATCCAAGTTAAATGGTTGGTAAAACCAAACTAACATTTAAATGGTTCCAAGAATTTAATATTATAATATATTTATATATAATAAATCAAGGCATCCACTTTAAATGGTTGGTAATACCAAACTAACATTTAAATGGTTCCAAGAATTTAGTGTAACATATAGCAACAATAAATCAAAACTCCCACTTATAAGTAGGGTATAAAAATGCTTAAAGAAATAAATATAACATAAACAATAAATAATGATTAAATAATATAAAACATAGATTCTTACCTTTTAATAACCTTATTATCATGCCAAGAGTTTCACCTTATCATCTCAACTTTAGGAAGTTAGCTATTCATTATTCAAAGTGTAAAACTTTGAATATGAAATTAACATGCTAATTGTATTTAAATGAAGAAATAAAGGAAAAATATAGAGAGAAATATTATGAACTCAAAGGTTTGTTCATAGAATGAGGGATATCTCAATACATTACAATGCACCCCTATTTATAGCCAAATTTGGGGAGACAACCACAAATAAAATATTATTTTTTTACACATAAGTCTTCATTGGTGTTCCAAGATATTATATTATATTACACATCACTTTTGAAAATCTTCTTCTCCGAATTTGCTTCTTCACATAAAAAGAAACATGTGGATAATTGAGTTGTCTAGTTGTGGTATTTTTTTCAAACCATTTGACCAAGTAATTTGAGAGATATGGTCAAAATACTAGAGCATGGTAAAACTGCCACTCCTTTGGTAACTTTATTTGTTGCTTAATTTGATCCCAATTGTGAGAGGATTTTTATCTCATGCTTGTCAACAATATTGTAGATATTATAATCAACTTTCTACAGGTCCAAGAATCATCTTAATCCCATTTGCAACGCCAAGTTTATTCTTGTTTTATCAAACCTGTAAAAAATAGTAAAAACTTGTAATTACACAACAACTTATATTTTATATAATTTATTATAAAACATATAATATTTAAAAATTTAATAAAACAAAAACTATATATTTATATTATAAAACATTTAATTAATGTACAATTTTTATGTTTATCATAGTCTTTCAACAAGTCTAGCCAATGCCTCTGTCTCATGTTCAGCTCCACTTGTGAAAAGAGGTATTTCAAACTCTTATGATCAGTAAATATCTCAAATGTCTCCCCATACAAGTAGTGACGCTAAATATTTAGGGGAAAAATCACTGCTGCTAGTTCCAAGTCATGCACTGGGTATCTAGACTCATGTGGCTTCAACTGTCGTAAAGCATATGCAACAACACAGCCATACTGCATTAATACACAACCCAGTCCTCGATGTGAAGCATCAGTGTGCACTGTAAATCCTCCTACACCTGATGGGATAGACAGAACTGGAGCAGTAGTCAATCTCTGCTTAAATTCAACAAAACTAGCCTCACATGCCTGTGACCAAATAAATGGTACATTCTTTTGTGCCAGCTGGGTAATTGGCCTCGCAATTTGTGAGAATCCTTCAATAAATCTGCGATAATAGCCTGCCAAACCCATAAAACTACGTACCTCAGGAACTAATGTTGGTCTAGACCAATTGATGACCGCCTCAACTTTACTCGGATCAACTGATATACTAGTACTTGAAATCACATGTCCAAGGAAAACCACTCTATCCAACCAAAACTCGCATTTGGATCATTTATCATACAACTTTTCAGTTCTCAAAATCTGCAAAACAGCTATCAAGTGCTCGCCATGCTCTAATTCAGATTTTGAATAAATAAGAATATCATCAATCAAGATCACAACAAATTGATCTACATACCTTCGAAACACACGGTTCATCAAATCCATAAATACCGCAGGTACATTGGACAACCCAAAAGGCATAACCAAAAATTCAAAATGCCCATACCTGGTACGAAAAGCAGTTTTATGTACATCTGCCTCTTTAACTCTTAACTGATGATATCCGAATCTTAAATCAATTTTAGAATATACTGATGAACCCTGCAACTGGTCAAAGAGATCATCAATCATTGGCAAAGGATACTTATTATTTACTGTGGCTTTATTCAACTGTCTATAATCGACACAAAGCTTCATAGACCCATTTTTCTTTTTCACGAATAAAACCGGAGCACCCCAAGGTGAAACACTTGGTCTTATATTTCCTTTAGCCAATGGATCCTCAAGTTGTTCCTTTAGTTACATGAGTTAAATTGGCGCCATCCTATAAGGGCTCTAGAAATAGGCTGTGTACCTGGCATCAACTCAATGTTGATCTCAATCTCTCGGACTGGAGGAAATCCTGGAATTTCATCTGGAAATACATCTGAAAATTCACTAACAATTAGAATATCTGCTAATTTAGGTACTGACCTTGAAATATCAATTGTATAAACCAAGAAACATTCTGCTCCTTTCTGCAACAAACGAGTCATGGACAAAACAGATATCAAAGAAATCTTAGCTCGAGAACCCTTACCATAGAATGCCCAGTGATATGTCATATCAGGCTTAAACTTAACAACTTTCTGAAAACAGTCTACAGTAGCCTTGTATCTTGTCAATATGTCAATACCAACTATGCAGTCAAAATCAGACATCTCCAACACAATACAATCAAGCTCGATGACATTATCCTCATAAAGAAATTCACAACCACTTATCATTTCAGCTAACCTCATCACTTTGTCCAGTAGAGTAGAAATAGATAATGTAGATGATAATGACATAGAATGCAATGAATGCAAGGAGACAAAGTGCTTAGCTATGAAAGTATGTGATGCACCAGTATCCATCAAAACATAAGCAGGATAACTTGAGAGAAAACAATTACCTGCAATAACATTATCTGGAGCATTATGTGTCGGGCCTGCTGTCTAGGTGGCTGTCATACCTTGAGGCTACCATTCTGTCTGTTCTGATCTGACCGGTTTGACTACTGATAGGAATGAACTGTAGGGGTCTGGTGGTTCTGGTAAGGTGTTTGTCTCAATGATCCCCCCACTCTGAGATATATCACTGCCACGGTTAGGACACACTCGAGCATAGTGTCCCACCTGGTTACACAATTGTCAAGCTCCCGATACTCCTCTACACTGATCAGTATAATGTCTACCGCCACACTGACCACAAGTCGGGCCTGAATATTCAATGCTCTGAATTGAACCGGACTGTCTCGATCCACTAGAACTCGAAAAATTACTGCCATGCCTCTTAAATTGCTTGCCTCTAGCCCTAAACGGCTCTCTTATGTTTCCACTGTTACCGCCGCTATTACCCTGTCTGAACTGCTGTCGATACTGTGGCTGTTGGGGTTGTTTCATATATTGAGAACTCTCTGCATAATGATTCCGATTTCAGCTCCCTTGGCTCGGTCAAGAGCCTCAGCAAAAGTGTTAGGCCTTCTGGTATTAACCAAAGTAAAGATATCAGGGTTAAGACCATTTATGAAGTGATCGGCCTTAGCTTCTTCATCGACTGCTACATGAGGAGCAAATCTCAGTAAATTCGAGACTTAGCAACATAATCCTCAACATTCATATTTCCCTTGTTTAAATTTGCAAACTCAGCTCCCCTGTCTTTCCTATAAGAGGTAGGAAAGAAACGCTGATAAAATTCAGATTTGAAGATATTCAAGGTAACAATCATATCTCGACCCTCTAAAGCTTTCTTGGTCATGATCCACCAACTCTTAGCAACATCCAATAACTAATGAATAACTAACTTGATTCTACAATCATCTGGATACTCAAGAGATTCAAATAACTGATCCATACTCTCCAACTAGCTCTCACAATCTAAAGCATTCTCGGTACCCTTCAACATCGATGGGTGCAAAGACTGAAATCTTGCTAACAGTATCTCCATCGGAGTCGGAGGGATATCCATCTGAGTATGAGTAGCACTGCCCTAATCTTGTGCCACTGGTATGTTCTGTCTAGGTCTACCACGACCTCTACCTCGAGTAGCCATGTCTGATATACAATAGATCAAACACAGATAAAATCACAATATCATAATCATCTCAATCTTGTATCGACCATCTTTGGCTCTCGAGACTCAATAAATCTAAAAAATATTGAATAAAGCTCAACAATATAATATCTCAATAATAATCATGTATTTCACATTATAGCACAGTAAAAATGCTAGCAAATATATCACATGATCAAGCAATTCAAACTGAATCAATCTACCTTATTCCCAAATATATTACGCTCTGATATCACCTAATGAGGAGCCCTGGGTCCGACATCTAATATTAATAATTATAAATGTAACAAACTAAACGATTTAGTAAAACACATAATATGTAGTTGACAAGCTGACATAAACATCGTCAAAATAATTTAAAGATCTCAAATGTTTGAAATATAAGTTTTAACATACCAAAATAAACTAGTGAGCCAAAGTAATTCAAACATCATCACATAGCTCCTAAGACCCGATAATCCCACTCTAACTCGTATCTCCTCGCCTGGAGTTGGACTCTGACATCCCAAGCCTCGCTTCACCTACCGTCAAGCACATGAAAACTAGAGTTAGTCGAAGTGCCGGTGGGTATAAACCCAGTATGATACAATCAATAACATATGAGAATTAAACTGAAAAATATTTCATATGAAATTCATAAAGATGCAATATAATACTATGCATGATCAGAAGCTGTGGGCTATCAATAAATCTCAAGATCAAGTGAATCATCTGGTCATAAGGTACCCAAGAGAAGAGAATCCCCCAACAACATCCACCGAATCATCCGCTCGGGGTGGGGTGCTATGTTCTGCAATCTCAGGACTATAGTGCACCTATAGAGAGTGTTCAGGCCATAGTAGCGACCTCTGTATACACAATGCCAACTCAACTATAGCTACATACGTCCAACAAATCAATAAATCAAGGCGACCTCCGCCATATCAAATCTGAATCGAAAAGAGGCTCAATATGCAATGTAATTATGCAAATCCATAGCATCATCTCGATATCATAACAAACTCATCTCAAGACAACAATCATCACCAAATCACAAGTACTTCATCCAGCCATAAAATTTTTCAATTTAAAATAAAAATGATATTTTTACCTCGTATGTTAGCGACCGTGACATAACTTTCAAATATTACCAAAAGGAGATCGAAATATGTAGTTGAGAAGTCTTGAACCTCTGAAATCAACTATAACTCAAGAACTCGGATCATTTATCAAAATAGAGCAATTTCAATACAAAATTCATAATTAATTCAATACTACTTCAAATCAAGATCCGCAAATTGGATATGCAAGAAAACTCAAATCCCAACAATTATTCTTCACAAAGTTTTGTCAAATAAAGTCGTTTACCTAGTTGTTCATAATTTGAAATATACAACAAAATTCGGTCAAATTCTGTATATGTACACATCTGACATATTTTAGTATTTTGAGCATAACTTCCACAATATATTATAGAATCAAGCTAATTTGGTATCATTTTGAAGATAAGACATTGTTCTATAACTTTTATTTGAACATCAAATCAAGAATCCTAACCAATAAATCCCAGAATTCGAATAAACCGAGGGCATGTACACAAATCTGCACTAACTCGGAGTTCCAGACCAGTTTTAGTAAAAATCACATATCTCTTTCAATTCTTCCTTGAATGGAGTGATTCAAGAACCAAATCGAAGCTAACTCGATGATCTACAAGTTTGATGAAGACCCTAACTCCAAAATCCAAATACAACTGTCCCATATACACGAAATAAGTGCATAGGACAAAAAACCATGCTCATATCTCTTTTAAATTCAAACCAACTCAAATACAACATCTTCAACATCTTAATATCTCAAATATCAACTCAAATATCAATTCTAAACTTCAAACTATTTCCAAACTTGAATAAAAATAGGAAATACTTACATCATCTTTAAGCCCGTGATGAGAGGATCACAAATCTTCCTTCATTTCATATGTTTCTTGTGCGAATCACCCATAAAATGAGGAAGAAGTTTGAAAATGGAGAGGAGATGGATGTGGGTTTGCGTGAAGGAGGAGGAAAAATGGAGATAATGATTAGATGAGGTGAAAGTGAGTTTACATATTGATTTTTCGCGTTTGTAGCACCGCAGCGCTACTATCTAGCGCCTCAGCGCCAAAAGTCCCACAACTCTATCGCCTAGGCGCTACTATTCTAGCGCGGCAGTGCTTGAATAGTAACTTGATGAACAATAACTTTTAAAAAAAATAAATAAAAAAATTCGAGCATTACAATAAATCAATAACCAGGTCTAATATCTGATATTTTGGCATTTATAAGAAAAAATTCGGCCTAAAAAATCAACGGTCGATCCGTCAGTCTGGGTCCGAGTCGACCGTTATACAACAGACACATCATTGTGATAGTTGATCATCCACGACCTCAAAATTGTGGCCGTCCATTTCAAAAGTAGTAATTTTTTTAAAAATATAATGAATCTGTCGGGTCTACGGTTTTTTAACCTAAAATCGTAATCGAACTGTCTTGGATCGGTTATGATCACGGTTCTGGATCAAACTCGTTGACCCAGTTAATTGCCCGTTGATCTCTAGATGGGTCTGGTTGAAACCCGAACCATGGCCATGTGTACCTACAACAACATAATGAGGCTTAAATTCATCCCCAAAACAAAAATACAAAATGGACAATTGAGTGAACGGTAAATACTGAATTTTTATTAAAAGAAGTTTTAGAAACTATATTATTTAAATCAAAAGATCATTATCAAATTTCATGTGAATATATGAAAATTCCCATAAGAGCAATTCAGTCTAAGGCGAATACAAATTTATTTATATATATATAATATATTTAAATGAAGAGATAATTATCAATATTTTAGGCTGAAAATGACCCAATCAATTAGGGTACTCGAGTCCTATGGCTCCCATACAATTAATTATCAACCTCAACGAAAATGGTTTTGACAAAAACATGAATATGAAGGACAATGATATAAAATATGGGAATATATCTAAATAATAAAAACTCGAATCAAATCTAATTTATGGATTTTACTCAACAAAAAACTAAACATACCATTCATTTTTTAAAACCAAAGCGAACCAAACCTAGATTTTGTTCGATTTGGCTTGGTTTGGATGATTTATTTTTTTTCTTTGGAACGAAATATTTTGACTATTTTTAAGCATAATGTAAAATTTTAAACTAGTTACTATAAATAAATAAATATTAGTATGTATACACGTAATAAAGTGGTTTAGTTTCTAAAATAATTCACAATCATCTGCTATCACTTTGTATCAACAAATATATGTTAGAAAATAGTAAAACTAAAGAACTAGATTTAAGAAATAAATAAAATCGATTACAAAAAATATTGCTAGAAATTAAATAAATTATTTTTATAACTGAAAAAAGTACATATTTATAAAATCGAATGGATTTGAATTATTTATTAAACTTTGAACCAACCAAAATTTTTCGGTTTGATTAATTTTAAAATCGATATTTCATATTTTTATTTTCAATAGCAATTTCCTTTATTGTATGTAGTTCATGCACAAGATAATAAATTTCATCACAAAACGAAATACATTTAATACAATTTATTGTAAATAACACCGCCCATTATTCCACATGAGAATAGATGTAAATCATTAAATTAAATATAATAATTGAATCGGAAGGGTAGAAATTGATAAGAATCATTAATACACCCACATCAACAACTATTGTGAGTGAATCTCACGGGTCGTATTTTGTGAGACTGATATCTTATTTAGGTCATCCATGAAAAAATATTACTTTTTATGCTAAGGGTATTACTTTTTATTGTAAATATCGGTAGGATTGACCCGTCTCGCATAAAAAATTCGTGAGACCGTCTCACAAGAGACCTACTCAATACACATATATAAACACAGATATAATATGAACATATATATATACACACACATTACATTTACAATAAAAGAGCCACACAAGCAAAAATAATATTTTTTATCATATAATTCGCTCATTTTTTTATTTTTGATCATGATCACGTTTATTAATTCACGATTTTAATTCACTAATTTATATTTTTTATTTTTAAAATTTTTATCGAAATATTGACGTGACATCGAACATAAAAGTATTTTTCAATATTATATGACAGTATTTTTTCACGTAAACATTTTATATCGTCATATTATTGTTCCGATGAAAAATATTACAAATGAGAAAAAAATACGTAAACTAAATCACAAATTAACAATAAAAATAAAAATATATGTTAATTAAAAGATCAAAAATATCATTATTGTATTGGCCCACCTGCCTTTATTTAGAACCTTTTTCTGCAAGTGATCCGAAACTTCCTACTCTTATCAACCTCACCAATGCCTTCTCCGGTTCCCATTCTCCTGCTGGTAACACTTTTCCTCCGCCTCTCTGCCGCCACCGCCACCGCCTCCCATCCTCCTCCGCCGCCGCACCACCACTCCCGCTTCTCCAAACACCGTCTCCGCCTCCAAAACGCCACCACCAAACCCCAAGAACATTTCGAAATCACCCGCCCTCTGCGTTTCAACTCCCACACACCTTCATGCACGCTCCCCGTTTTCACCGGTGAATTCGGCAACTCAATCGGCCTTCCTCCTTCCAATTCCACCTACTACCCTCCTGTCAACTGCCGCTGGTCAAATGCCGTCCTCCATCTCTCCGCCGCCTCGTCCGGAGATCAGTACGACCGAATCGCCGCCGTGTGGCTCTCCGGAGCCGAGATCCTCCGCACAAGCACCGCCGAGCCGACGGATTATGGAGTATTCTGGAATGTTCGTAAGGACGTAACTAAATACTCCTTTCTCCTCCGTCAATCCAACCTCACTCTCGCCGTCATGCTTGAGAACATTGTTAACGACGTTTTCACCGGCGTTTACCAGGTAAACTTGACATTCTTTTACTACGACATCAATAGTAATGGCGCCTCCATTGCCGGCGCCAACGTCCCTTTATCTCTTTTTCCTCCTATCCAAAGGTCAACTCCATTGAGCTTGAATTACTCGATAAGTTCATTAGATTTGAATGAAAGTCCAGCAGATTTGATTATCCCTATATCTTCAACTGGGGATGAAGGTTTTTGGTTCAGAATTGAGAGTGAATCAGATGTACAACACCAGAGTATATCAATCCCTCTAAACACATACAGGGCTGTGATTGAAGTTTACTGTTCTTTCCACGGGAATGATGAGTTTTGGTACTCCAATCCTCCGGATTCCTATATTGACGTTAATGGTTTGGGAACTAGACGAGGGCATGGAACCTATAGGGAGGTAGTGGTGACACTTGATGATAATGTAGTTGGATCAGCGATCCCATTTCCTGTGATCTTCACAGGAGGGATCAATCCTCTGTTTTGGGAGCCTGTAGTTTCGATCGGAGCTTTTGATTTGCCTTCTTATGAAATTGAATTGACCCCATTCTTAGGATTGTTGCTTGATGGAAAGACACACAATTTCGGATTTTCTGTCACAGATGGCATTTCGTTTTGGCTCGTGGATGCGAATTTGCATCTGTGGGTTGATAAGAATGTCGATAAGGTTCAAGCTCGTCCTGTCCGTCTTGTTAATCCGAGTAGCTGTATCGAACGGGAATTCACGTTTCATGAACTTGATGGGAAGTTTGAGGTTGAGGGGAAGAGGAGTAGTGAATTTTCTGGGTGGGTGAATTCAAGTGCCGGGAATTTTACGACCTATGTTTCAACCAAGCTGGAGTTTGAGAACACGATAGAGTTTAGTAACGGCGGGAAGACGAAGAAAGTGGAGCAGGAAGTGGAGGTGGAAAATGTAGTAAAGATTCAGTCTGATACCCGAGTGCGGGTATTAAGCAATAAATTGGAGAGAAAGTATCCTCTCAGCATTACGTCTTCGACTCAACCTGGATCGACGAATGATATTTACACGTTGACCACGAAGTTGGAAAATTCGATAACCGAGAAAAAGTCTAATGGGAGATTGAAGAATACCTTAGTTAACTCTCAGAAATCCGAGGGGTGGATGGTTGTGCAGGATCATGATGTTCTGTTTGGTTCGGCGAGACTTTATCAAAGTTATTCCGTCCGTGGTGGTTCTGGTTGCTATACTCGAATAGTCTCGGCGGCCGATGGGTCTGTTATAGATGACAATACGAACATTTTCTGTGCATCGAGCTTGTGATCCCATCCCATGTTGCATGGTTTTGGAATTTCAGGAATGCCCTTTTGGGCTGTACCACGTTTTGATGTTAATCAATAATATGTTTTGCTTGAATGTGTACTTCGGTACATTTGAGACGGGTTTGTATATTTATCGTTCGGTAATTAATCCGTTCCGTTTGAATGTACGCTTCGATAATTTTATTTGTGCTGTATATTTGTCGTTGGTGCTCTGAAGATTTTAGTACAGTTTGGCTGAGGTTTTGGGTTAGTTCGATTTAAATATTACACAATCATATCATAAAAATAAAAAAGTGGTTTCCTTGCACAAATTGGATCGATATTTGCGTATTAATCCGAAGGTAGTTTCGAATAAATCCAATTTTTCTTGGGTTCTGCTTATCCATGTTCTATGAATCCATCTGCAGAAGAGAGATTGGAGCATTTACACACCTAAGAACAAGTCAACTTTAAATGCTACATCATTGAATTTTTAATTATTCAAAGACATTACGGCATGCATGGATCATATTATATNCCGTATCCATAAATCCAGCATTTAATATCTCGGAACATGTTTAAATATTATCATATATATTAATTTTATTCGTTGATTATGAAATATGAATAGAATATTTTTATTTTTCAAATAAATAATTTATTTATTATGATTTCATTGTATATTTGTAGGAGATTGTTTAGAAAAAGGTGAAAAGAATTGGCAAGAGACGCTAAAATTACTAATAAATACACAATAAAGTTTATATAATATTTAATTAGAAAAAAATTCACTACCCGATGTCATACTAAAACTAATTAATCTGATATAAATAAACTATCGACTCACTTAATATTTCTTTTTATTTGAAAATTGGCACAATTATAGAATAAATGCAATATGGTCATTGTTAAAATATTAAAAAGGTAAAATGATAATTATAAAATTGTTAATGATAAAATTGCAATTATCAAAATGAAAATGAAAATGAAAAGTAGTAATACTGCGACTAATAAAAAAGTCAGTCATACCACGAGCCACTACAAGCTCATGTTTAATAGATACATTTGTTAGAGATACAGATATATGAGTTGGTGTAATAGTTGATCGGTTGATTGATAATTAAAAATTTGTTTTTTCGTACAAAAATTTTCTCGAAATAGCTTGTTACACATGACTTGTACAATGCGGTTTACATGACTAACTTAGTTTGCATAATATTGCGTTAATCCGAGAGTATAATATATACAGAAGTGTAGTGACCGCGAGTTACCGCATCATAAAAAAAAATAATTATAGATACATGCACCGTGTATAACATATGATGCTAGTTATTATAATTATATTTAGATATTGACTTAATATATGGTTAGCAATCATATATGGTTCAAGTCTTGTAAATCCCATTGTGATCTTTGTGCCAGCTATGAGTGTAGTAAATGGCTGATAGAGAAACGAGAAGATTTGATGGCAAAATTATTAATTTTCGATCAAAAAGTCCAAATGCACATTAACTACAGAGATATTTATTTTGCATTTGATGATATGAATCAAATTCAACATAAAGCAACAATATTTATCGTTACTTTTGGAAATTTTGATCTTCAATAATCTATTTATATTATATTATTATTATAATAAAAATGTGACTTTTCATAGTTTATTTACTAAATTGTCATTGTGTCATATGAGTTAATCATTAGAGATACGTATATTTTTGTATTTTGATAATCATTTATGATATATAATTATTAATTTGGGTGTTTGTCCATATATATTCCTCATCTAATATCATTTATCATCTTTTATCTTTAATTACAAATACAAACAAATCAAACTATATTGGATAAGAGGCTGATTCATGGATTTAGAGATTGAAATTGGATTTTTTAGAAATACAACAAATTATTTATCACTATATCAATTATTCGATTAATGTGTTATATATACCCGCGTAAACATGCTTAGAATACTATGTACATAATTTCCTTCTTTTTGTTATTATTTTGTTTTGCAAGTTAGATGTGTACCTAAATTATTGAAGAAAACGTAATAAAAAAATTTAAAAGTTATTGAAATGAAAGATAATGACTAATGAGGGATTAATGAAATATTAATGAATAATTTATATTTCTCTAATCCAAACGTTTTTGGGATGCCGCTAATAATCAACGAAGAACAAATTTTTTTTTCTTGTTTGTATCCTATTTCAATGGAAATATGATGAGTGGATGCACTTACATGTATGATTTTTGCTGTTATATCGTACTTTTATAATTTTTTTATTTGTCGGATATTAAAATTTGAATTTTCTTCTTTCTTCATTTTTGGTTAGACAATTTAATTCCATAATTACATCTCGAATCTCGAGGTTTAATATCTTTATTATATATGTTGCTTTGGAGATAGACTTAGAAGTTTTCCGACTTCAGTCGTGTTTTAAAAAAACTCACATTTAAATAATGCATAATTTCAGTTTACATTTTTAACTTAAATAAATTTTTATAGACAATGATCATTATTTTCATTTTGGTGTGAATGTGTTGAGTTTTTTTGAGCCAAATGAATTAATGTACTTCGATTTCATAAAACAATGAAAATAGACGAAATCATATTAGTGTTAATCTAATGTGTATTTATTTGATTGATATATGTATAATTAATGGGTTTTCTTCAATTTTTATTCATCTACTTTTTATTATTTGAATACATAGATTTTTATATTAATAAAGATAAATTTAACTTTTTTCATACAAAAATTGAATTAGAGAGTAGCATTCATATGTGATGTTATATTTCTCATCAATAATAAATATATCCCTAAATATGTCTTCTTGTTATTTTAATTTGTGTATTTTTTTTAGAATTTTCAAGAATTCAATCTCTAATATTGTCCTTTAGATTCGAGTCAACTGAAATATAATGTCATTTAAATTAAAACATATTCAAGGTAAATTATTTATCACAAAATTTTCAATTTCTGAAATATCTGATTATAATTATTTATATTACTTCATTTCACAACAATTTTAATGAACACGTTTCAATTAACATTAAAATTTTTTTAAATCATATTTTAATTTCATTTGGATATGTGAAATTTTATCGATAAGTTTTTCTTGGTTTTTTAATGCAACTATAATGCATGTTTTTCTTCTTATTATTCTTATAATGTTGAGACATAATTATCAAACACATTTGAAGGAAAAACTTAAATTACTATTATTTGATTTAGAGTGATGCATAACCTAATATATAATACAACATAGACCAATTTTGATGCTGTAGTATTTGTCATTTTTCTTGTGAAAGAATAAAATATGGAAATAACAGGTTTTTTGATGGAATATAAATACATTAGTACATGAAATAAATGAGAGTCGCGTGAGTATAATATTTGACTTAAATTTTTTGATTATTGTAAATTGTGTGTATGTGTCAAAAAGATAGAGCTAATAAGAACAATAATGTGTCGTTTTGAAAGATGTGGATAAACCAAGTGAAACTTAAAAAAAAAAAGAAAATAAAATGAAATAAGATTTGAAGTGTGAACGACTCAAATAAACAAAATATGAAGTCCATAAGAAAAAACCAATGCAAATATTAAAGATATTAATTAATATCAAATCCGATAATGAAAAAGAAGCATGAAAATCAGATGTGATGATGTGATTGTTGAATTTAATCGAACAAGAAAGCAAGAAAAATAAAAAAAAGACGAAAAAATATTGAATGATTCAAAAATAAAATAAAGAAAATATTGAAGAAATTAAATTATTGTAGTTTGAAATAATATTTATTATTGAACAATTTACAGTACACTCAAGTTCATGTTTCACGTGCTTTGCTAATAGTATACAAAAGATCTCACTTGGAAACATATACGAATGAAAATCAGTTTTCAGCCCAGAAAATGCCAAAGCTTGCTGCGCTTATTTCATTCCATCGCGGTTTAACGTTGCTGGTCATACTCCTGATACCATAGGCCCTTCGGATATGGACATAGGAAACATATCTACTTTGATGATGATGGAAAGCAAGTAGAAAATAATGGTGGGATCTGAACATAATGGTTATGGGTTGAACCCAAATGGGGGTACTCGGGACAATATGCATAAGAAGCTTGGTAAGCATTCGTTTGCCAGCTTATCTAAAGACAACAGACTAGCAGATGAAGCATCTATGCTAAAATTTATTGGAAAGTTGCAAATTGAAATTGACGAAATTGATTCTGTGGAAGAAACTTGCGGGTTCTGCCTTGTGGGCTATGTTATGGGGAATAGGTCGAGTCCATATGCTGTATGGACCTATGTTAAGGGTTGGGGTGACAATATTAATTTTTATTTATACTTAAAAAATGCCTGAGTTGTTTCCTGTTTTTGAAGGAAGATGTGATATTTGTACCAAGTTAGGTACAAATATTTGGTCTTCCGAATGATTGTTGGATGTTAGATAACCAAAAATCCGGGATATTTGGGTCACGTTGCCTAATGGTAAGGATGCATTACTGAAATTTAAATATGAACTTGATCCAAAATTCTGCAATACTTGTAACACATTGGGTCACACTTCGGATGTTTGTGGGAAAGAGCACGATATACATAAAGAACACAGAGGTGGAAAAGATTCCGTGGGAACAACATGGGCAGATCTCAAATTAGGAACTAAGAGTTAGATGGCACGAATAACAACAAAACTGTGGACAAACATATGATTGCCCGGAGTTTAATGGAAACAATGTGCAGGAGAATGCGGGGGGTTATGAAACAAATGAGAGTAAAACACCTAATGTGGCTGTTGAGGAAGGCATCGAAGGTGGACACGAAATGTAGCAACCAAGGATTAACGAACCTACTGCCCCTAATGTTAGAGGAGAATCTAGTGCCCAGGACGTGGAACCTAATGCCCCTAACAGTGAAGCTACAGCCCCTAAAGTCACGAGTAATTTTCCACCATTGTGGAATGAATAGCATGTAGGGGAAAATTCAGACTATGGACATGAAATTATATATGAAGATGTTTAATTCGATAGTGAGGATCTTGAAGATATCCTCTCATTTATGTGAATATCCAAGACAAGGATGAATGTAAAATAGAGCTGAAAAAGAAAAACAAGGACATTAATAAGAAAAGTAAATGGCAGGAATGGGATAAAAACAACTTGGATAGTATCTCAAGTTCATTGGAGAAAGAATGTGTCCTTGATGACCCTCGCTCTAAGCTACAAATTAAGGGTGATGAGTCGAGATTTTTGAAGAATAAATATGTTGAGGTGATGCCACCCAAAACAGCCTCTGGTTCTAATGAAGATGGCCTGCTGGAACATAAGAGGCTTTAACAAGCCTCTCCAGCAAAAGAGTGTACAAGCTATGTTTAAAACACATAAATTGGACATTATTTGTCTTTGGAAACAAAGTTGGATGTCTGTGCGATGGATAAAGTTACGAGACTTCGGTTTTCAGGTATGACATGTCTAAATAATTTTAATTTTTGTGATAAGATTAGAATTCTATTGCTGTGGAATGGGGAGCAGTGAATGTTTATGCATGTGAAAGTTAACTGTTTGAGAGCCTCTACTTCCTTTCTAGTTGCATTTGTTTATGGGTTGAACTCTAATGCTTGTCGTAAACCTTTGTGGAACTCTCTCAAACATATTGGGAATGTTATTTTCAATCCTTGGATGGTGCTTGGTGACTTTAATAGTTACCTTAACCAGGATGACAAGAAAAGGGGTATTCATATTAAAAATCATGAAAATTGATTTTGAGGAGTGTGTTGTGCAGTTGGATTTGGTTGACATGCAAAGTGTTGGTTGTACGCGGATGAAATCGAATGTATGTTCTAAGTTGTATAGAATAATGGTTGATAGTTACTGGCTCATGAATAATGGTTAAAAGTTTCACTGAGTTCTTTGTCTCGGGGTGCATTTCTGATAATTCTTGATGCATTGTTGCCTTGGAAAATTTGGAGGTGAGTAAAAGTAAGTGCTTTAATATGTGGACACTACATGAGAATTTTATTGATCTTGTTAGGAATAACTGGGGTGCTACTGTAGAGTTCTTAGTATCTTATGAAGCAGAACCTTAGTGAACTCAAGCGGCCACTACAATGTCTCAACTATTGTCATTTTAGCCATATCTCTAGTAGGGCTAAAAGGGCTAATGATAAGTCAGAGAGTGTGCAGAGATGTGTTCTGAATTAGGGTAATACTGATATGGATATTAAGTGGTTGAGGGAGAGGTTGAGACTCTGTTGGAAGCTGAAAGATTATTCTTTGCGCAGAAAGCTAAGATGGATTTTCTAAAATTTGGGGACAGATGCTCCAAGTTTTTCCATTATATCATTAAGAGAAACAACAAAAGCAATGTATGATACTATCCATTACCGAAATTGACGACACGATTACATCTAACAGGGAGTCGGGATGATTAACAAATATAATGTTTTTGGTTCTAGCATTCCAGATAATATGAAGGGGGACTCATTCGCCCTGTTATTGCTCAGAAAATTAAGGATGCACTACTTGGATCCCTATTCTTTCCAAAAAGCGTGGGGTATTGTGGGGGACGATGTTGTAGCAACGGTTTTGGAGTTTTTTCGGAGTGGTAAATTAATGAAACAATGGAATAATGCTTTTATTGCTTTGGTGCCAAAGTCTACGCATGCGTCTTCGATTAATGATTATAGGCCTATTTCCTGTTGCAATGTATTCTACAAAATCATCTCCAAAATCCTAACAAATAGGTTGTGCTTGAACATGGGAAACACAGCGGATCTAAAACACAAATGATTTTTTAAAGGAGGCTATGATTGAGATGGAGTTCCCTACTATATTTATTGGACGGATTTTGGAGTGCGTTACTACTACATCTTTTCAATTTCTATTAATGGACAAATGCATTGGTTCTTTAAAGGACAGTGTGGGTTGAGAAAAAGGTGAATGCATGTCGCCATACCTGTTCGCTATATGCTCAGAAATGTTGAGATCACTGAAAATTGTGATTGCTTTTCCTGATTTTAACTTTCATCTAAAGTGGAAGTCGATGGGATTACACACCTAGTGTTAGGATCAGTTGACTCAGGTAAAGTGTTTAGAAGGGAGAGAGTTGAATAAGCAATTAGGATTTTTGAGTTCCCTTTTGAATGTGAGTCAGTTCTTTGAGAAACCGATATCTAAATCTTGTATGCCAATATCGATAAGTTAACTAAAATAGTGGAGAAATAAACTAAAGGATATATTTGAATATTTTGGCTAGGGTACTGTGAATACTGAACCTAAAGAAAAATGAACACAGATTTTTATGTATGTTCCGAGACTTCAAATGTCTCTACGTCACTCCTTCTATCTCAAAGATATGTCTTCACTAACAAACTTTGATTAATTACAATAGATGTAATAATATACTTCAATTTGGACTTAAACGTTGCCAAACTGAAACTCTTATCTTTTCTTACACTTATCAGCTGATAACTGAATTGCTCAAATGAGTAGCCTGATTGCTATGAAAATCAGTGAAGTATGAGCTTGAGATTGCGATTTGCAAATTGGATATTAAATTTTGAATAAATCACAACTGACTTGAAAACTGATTTTTCTTTGAGTAGTTGTGTAACTGATATTTGTGTGAAATTGTCTTTTATTTTCTTGTTCCATAACTTAACTCCTTATCTATTTATAGTCTTTGATCATTTATTTATAGTATTTGATTCTAACGGTCACAATGAATGCATTAATTAATGATGTCTGTTGAGTCGTTTTTGTGTCCATGTAGACATCTTTTTGACAATAGCACGATGTATCATACTGTTAAGTGTCGACTGTTCAGCTCACGTATAGAATGTCAGTTTGTATACTTAGATTCAAATTGCAACTAATGACGTGACTAACTGATCAAGAGTCAAAATGGTCGACTGATCAGTTCAGCTGGTCTTATACTTGGTAATCAGTTCTAACTGATGTCCTTTCAGTTTGAAAGCTCTGTTAGCTTCAGTTTGAATATCTTATTTATGATATACCGGTTTATATTCAGTTATGATCTTCAGTTCTTTTATCAGTCAGTTTGACAATATTCAAATCATCAGTTTTGAGACTTATTTATATTTTGGAGAACTTTAGTTTATTTATTTCAGTTCTATCTAATTCATTTTCAGTCCGATAAGTCTTCTTAAGTTCTGAGATCAGTTCAGTGCTATCAATTTGGTCACTGTTCAGTTCGATTCTTCAGTTCAGTTACTGATTTGTTTGTCAAGCTCCGAAACATATAATTTACCAACACCTAGCATATGTGGATGCATGACCTACTCCTACTACTGATGTCTAGAGGGCATGTTGGGAATGTGAGCATTATGATGGATCACCTGGATAGTTTTATTGGTATGGCTGGCCTCAAGTCGAATGCGATAAAATCGAATATCTTTATTCCTGTTGTTACAAATGAGGTTAAAGAAGAGATTATGAGAAACTGGGTTTCAGCTAGGTGTATAGCATTTGCCATAATTTCTACTGGTCTTCGAAGCATCTGTCGATTTCCTGGAGAAAGGTGCGTAGACCTGTTAAGGGAGGTTGGTTGGGGTTACGTAATCTTCGGGCTTGGAACAAAACACTCATATCTAAAGTGCTATGGAATATTTTTGAGAAAAAAGAAACTATGGATCAAATGGGTCAATCATTTCTATTTTACTGACTTATGGGGATGGAAACCAAAAAGAGATGATTCACCGTTATTGAAAAGTCTAGCTCAGATTCAAGATGAGTTGACGGGTGGTATGGAATCGAAGGAGGTCATGGTTGAGCACTTGCATGAGTTGTTTTCGGGTACGAATAAGTTACATGTGGCATACAACTGGTTCTCTCCAAACCCTATGATATGGCCATGGAAGCCTCTGGAATGGAAACTGGGCATCCTCCCTAAGCACAGGTTGGCTCTTTGAAGAAATGAGAATGAATCTTTTGAGCACCTGTTTTTTTTGTGTCACAAAACAAAGGAGGTATGAAGTAAAGTGAGAGACTGGATGGGGTTAAAGAAACTAATTGGATCAGCCCAAGCTATGCTTCAGCGTTCACAAGCTGCTACAGAGGTTCATCAAAAGCCACAAAGTTTCACATTGCATCTATTGCAACAACTATATCACATTCGAGATATGAGGAACAAACAGTTGTTTGATGGTGAACACATTGACTCAGATGCATTATTAATGAAAATTTAGCTATTGGCATATAGGATACACCCCCAATATGATAGAGTTTGTTTGGGATACTAATTGATTTTGTATTGTATCCGAGAACATATCTTGAGTATTTGAAGATGGAATTCCGGGGAATGTTATGAGTTGTTGTAGCTAGAGATCCATGGTATGCCCCGTAACTTGATTATCGCACATTTAGCCTCTTCTGGCTTCTTCTAATGTTTTTTCCTTGTAATTTAGATGTATGCTTTCTCCTGGGTATGTGTAAGGTCTAAAATTAAGACGACGTAATCCAACTAAATGCAAATCTAGGAAATATGATAAATGACTAATTAATTGATTGTAATTGTTTAATTGATTATGTGACATACATGATTATATGCTAAATAGGATTTATTGTCATTATGCATAAAACTGTATTTTAAGGATTATTCGAGTTGCGATCGAGGAACGGAGACCGAAAGATAAAAAATGTAAATTTTTTTATTAAATAATTATTTTTAATTATTTAAAATATGATGGATGCTTTTTCTTATTTTTGAAAATAAGGGGTTTTGAGGTGATTTTATACGCCGAGACGTAAATTTTATCAGTGTTAGTTTTTCAACAAAAATACGAACGTTTTGGCAACCCAGCTAATAAATTCACAAACTTATTTAAATAAAATTATTTTTAATATTTTAATTAAGCACTAATGAGCCTAATTTACATATTTAATGGGCCTAAGTTTTGTTAATGGTTTAATTAATATTTAAAGTGTAATCAAACCCTTCCCCAACTCACAAACCCACGCCCCACTCTCATAATTCTCCCCAAACTCTCCCAACACATCACGACACACACACACACACAATAATTTGAAAGAAAAAATCGAAGCCTTCAAGGGTTTTCTAGCCAAGGATCTTCGTGTCGTCGTTCTTCAATCATCAACAAATAATCGTGCGTTTAAAACGCAAAGACACGCCATACATCTTCTTTTCTCGTCTATCACATCGTATTATCGTTTTAAATATCGTTTGTATGAAAATTATGATATTCTTCTTATTATTTTCGAAATATTGCATATGCTTGTGATAAACTCATGGTTTGATATTCCAAAAACTTGATTATTATGATCTAATGAGGCTGCCATGGCTAGGCTACGATCAAGGGATGTTTTTACATGAGTTAGGGAGTCTTAAGTCATCACCATACACGCTGCACATCAAGGAACAAGAAGTTGGAAGCAACTTCCGTCATAGGAAACTTAAGTGATCGGTTGTGGACTTGGGCGCTTGGCTGGGTCACGGCATGGGGCCAAGGCTTGGCCAGGGCTGGTTGAATCAAGGGAGGAGCCCTAGCCACGCTAGGGCTCGAGTCGAGAGGGCTTGGAGGAGTCCTAGCTTTCTCGAGAGCCCAAGTGCAATCGCGCAGGGTTGCGCGGCTTGTGCAGGGAAGCTGGATCGGTATGTGGTTCATGGGCTGGGCTAGGGCGAGTCCTTATGGTCCTAGGAAGGTGCTTGAGAGATTGGTTCAGGGGCTGGGTCATCGGCTAGGTCCTAGGCGTGCCAAACAAAGTCCTTATCACATGGAAGTCACGGCCGAGAGCTTGCAGCTGGAGTTGTTGCTCACGGTTGGGGCTAGGGTCTGGTTCATGGAGTCATGGCGGTCCAGTAGGGTCCAAAGAAGAGTTTGGAAGGGGATGGCTCGAGGTGGCTCGGGCTGGGCTCGATGGAATTTCAAGATGGCTCAAGGGTGATCAAGTAGGTTCGGTCTAAGGGTTCTTTGAGAAAAATAATTGAAACATGGCTCATGGGGGTCGAGTCACGGTTCACGAGGGCAAAATAATTATTAAAAATCTAAGTTTTAAATTTAAGAATTTTATATTAAAGTTTGAAATTATTCGAGATTAAAACACCTTAAAAACGAATAATTAAAGATTAGTTAAAAAGTCTAGTATTTAAGCTAAGTAAAATTATGGAAAAATTAATTATGTTTAAATAATTATTTGAGACATGTTAGAGTCAATGAAATTAAGAAAAATGTCAAAAACGTGAAATTTTACGTCTAGGGGTAAAACGGTAATTTTACACTCGAAAATTAGTAAACGTCATGGCAGTGCTCTGAATGCTGTTTTATATACTATTATGATTATTTTAAATGTTTAAGGATTTTTATATGCAAAAAAATGTTTATTTTAAAGGTTTATGGAATTTTATGATTTATTTATGGAATACATGATGAAACGATTAAATTCAAAGATATGTTGCATGCTTGTTTTTAAAAGAAAAGAATATTAAATGCATGATTTTTATAAAGTGATGAAAATGTAAAACATTGAAGGAAGTGAAGTAGTTGTGATTATTGAGGATATGAGGATAAGAATGGGGATATCGTGAGAGAAAAGGCCCGAGAGGGAGCTCATTTATGGGAGAAGGCCCCAGAGGGAGCCCGATGATCGTATTTCCATTCGATGAGGATAGGCCAAGGCATAGTTGACCGGTGAGAGTGTTGCTGGTGTCCCTGCCATCCAGTACTGTGGTTACATGTAGATGGATCCATCGACTTTTTGAGGATGAAAAAAGTCACAATTAACGATATGAATTCAATAAAAAGAAAAATGATTATGATCATGATAAAAGAATACATGTTATGAATGAGGAAAAAGGAAAAAGGAAAAAGGAAAAAGGTTGAGGTTTATGTTATGCATGTCATGAAAATGTTATTTTTACGTAAAAGTATTTTCACTGTTGCTTGTGATATTATACATATTATTCGTTATAAAGATTATAGTGTGTTGAGTCTTTAGACTCACTAGGTGTGATGGATGCAGATGAGTTTGATGGTTGACCTGATTGGACTAAAGGTGCACATAACCCGAGGACCAACGCTTCTACTTTTCCGCACTTATGATTTACGTTTATGATTATGTTAAAGATTTTTACGACTATTTATTTTTTCTTTTGAGAGATTTAGTATGAGCTATTGTTTTCAAATTTATTGCTTCTTAGGTTTGGGAAAACATTTGACGATTTCTAGTTTTGACTATTTCATTGGTTTTCAAATACTAGTTGGTTGGTTTAGTTTTAGAGTGGTGCAAAATATTTTATAAAAATATTTTATATATGTATGCAAGTAATTCGGCCGAAATAGTATGGGAAAAAAAAATATCTAGTATTTTTTAAGTAATAAGATTAGCAGACGTTTCAGTTGGTATCAGAGCAACGGTCCTGTAAAGGGTTGTGCCACCATCAACGCCGGAAAGATCAGTCGTCAAGCCTCAATTTGTAAGTTTTACATGCTTTATATGATTCAGTATGATGTTACCTGCATGATAACATGAATAATGGTTACGATACATGTTTACTAGCTTTTTGAGTATATATGCTTTGCATGCTTAAATTGCTAAATGAGTTAGGATATGTCACATGATTAGAAAACATAGATTTAAATGCATGTTGGTTACGTTAGAATTTGGAAAACATTCAGATAAAATACCTCCTAGACGAACCCCTATTAATGAGAATCAAGCCGATAACAGTGTAAACCATCAAGGGAATGCAGTACCACCACCTCCTCCAGGGGATGCTGCTACTCGTGTGTTAGAGGGGATGGCTCGGTTCTTCGAGCAACAGTTACAGCAGCAACAGTTGCAGCAGCAGTTACAGCAAACACCTAGGCCGCAACATGACATATATGATCAGTTCCGGAGACTAGGGCCAAAGGAATTTTCTGGCACCACCGATCCCTTTGCTGCTGAGAGTTGGATTCGTTCACTCGAGGTACACTTTCGTTATCTGGATATAAGGGATGCGGACCGTGTGAGGTGTACCACTTATCTGTTTAGGTATGGATGGAAATTTCCTCCGAACCCGTTGGAGAATCCGATACCCGACCCGAACAGAAGAGGGTATGGATGGATTTTTAGACCCGATTAAATAATTGGGTAATCGGGTATGGGTATTTTCGGGTTAGGGTATGGAGGCGGGTTTGATATAATCTGACCCACACCCGACCCGAATACCCGTTTAAATTAATATATATAAATATATATATGTATGTATATATGTATATATATAGTAATTATATTTATTTATATTAAAGATTAATCAGTCAATCCACCGATTTTCGGAGTTTTCAATACATATACTCATAAATTTGAAAATTAAAGAAAACGATGCTTTGTATATTAAAAAAGAAGAAAATATATAAAACTTCATTATATATNCGATGGGTATGGGGATGAGGATGAAATTCAATACCCGATGGGTATGGGGATTGGTATGGGGATGAATTTAATAAATGGGTATGGGGATGGAGGTATGAAATCCGACCCATACCCTACCCATTGCCATCCCTATGTTTAGGTATGATGCTTCTTTATAGTGGGAAGGAGCCGAGCATGGTGTGACTCTTGCTATAATTACTTGGGCTCGTTTCAAGGAGATATTCTATGAAAAATACTTTACTGCTAATGTTAGAGGGCGACTGAAGAGGGAATTTATGGGCCTTCGTCAGGGAGCCTCGATTGTTGCTGAATTTGTAAAGAAATTTGATAGGAGTTGTCCATTTGTACCCCTTATTTCGGGGGATCCTGCAGAGAAGTTGAGACACTTCATGGATGGACTACAACCTACCATTCGTAATAATGTTATGATGATGCGTCCTTTGGATTATGCTACTGCTACCACCTATGCATTCTAGTCTGAGCAATCCTTGAAGGACATTGAGTTTGAGTTACAGCGCAAGAGGCAGCACCTTCAGAATAATAATCAGCCAAACAAAAAGCCATATACGGGTCCTCCTAGACCTCAAGGGCCTCAAAAGCCCCAAGGTCAAATCAAGAAGCAAGGACAGCAAAAGCCACCAAATCTTGGAGCACCAAAGCCTGCTGAGAGGCAACCATACAAGGAGTGCAATCGCTTACATCTTGGCAAATGTGAATGGGGGACATTCAAGTGTTTCTATTGCAAGGAGAATGGGCACAAGGCTGGTGATTGTCCAAAAAAGAAAGCACCTACTGTAGGACGAGCTTATGTGATGAATGCTGAAGAAGCTGAGGGGAGGCAGACACTACGCTTATCACAGGTAACCTAGTCATTTAACATTTTTATATTGCTCTTATTTGCATGAAATGTTAAATTAGTTATTAGAATTGAATTGGGATCAAGTTTAACCTAGTAGAAATTAGGTTGCATGTTCTACTTAGTTGGACTAAAGATATGATTTTAGAAACCATAGAAATTGGCATTGAATTTTGTGCCTTATTTTATGTAAAGGATGAAATAATTCCAAATAAAAGTTTTAGGGCCAAAATTAGAGAAAAATCATAATTAAGGGTTGTAAGTGGTTTCTAACTTTTGAAGGGTTCCAAGTGTAATTTTCGAAATTTTGAGGACTAAAATATAATATTCAAAAATTTGGGGACCTAAATGCAATTAACCAAAAGTTAAGGGACCAAAAAGTAATTTCCGAATTCCTAAGGCCCAAAAATGTAATTTTCAAAATTCAAGGGACTGAAATGTAAGTCTTCGAAAATATAAGGATCAAAATGCAAATAATCAAAAATGTGGGTATTAAAACGTAAATTTCAAAAAAATGGAAGAGCTATATATAATTTTTCAAAAAATGCTTAAGTTCAACACGCAATCTTCACATAACTTCGGGAAATTAATGATAGAAATTCCTTAAGCTTCAACACGAAAAGATTTAAAAGACATTTTTGCCGTATGGAGGATTATCATTCAAGGGGTAGCTACCTATGGACTGCTAGATTCAGGAGCTACACATTCATTCATATCTGAAACCTTCATCAAAAGATTGAATATTACTCCTCAAGATATGAATTTGGGTTTCAAAGTTTCTATTCCTTCTGGTGATCAAATGCTCACGAAAATTGTCAAGAATCTGGAGCTTCGTTTATTCAAGGATGTGGTTCGGGCATATCTTATTGTGCTTCCTATGCCTGAATTTGATATTATACTTGGGATGGATTGGTTATCAGCTAATGGAGCTTCGATTGATTTTCGTCAGAGAACAATGTCTATTCGACCGCCTAGTGGTAAATCTTTTGCCTTTGAGGCGACGAGAAACAAGCAAATGCCGCTCATTATCTCTTGTCTATGTGCGGAGAAGCTTATTAAACATGGATGCCAAGCTTTTCTAGCATGTGTCACTACCACGCGTGCTCCTATCGGTTAGAAATTGGAGGATGTGGATGATGTCAGAGATTTTCCTAGCGTCTTTCACGAGGACGTTTCTGGTATTCCACCCGATAGTGAAGTAGAATTCTCTATTGAGTTAATGACGGGCACTGTCCCTACATCTAAAGCACCTTATCGTCTAGCACCCGCTGAAATGAAAGAATTAAAAGATCAAATCCAAGAATTGCTAGACAAGGGTTTTATTCGCCCTAATTACTCTCCATGGGGCACACCGGTATTATTTGTGAAGAAGAAAGATGGTAATATGCGTCTTTCCATTGATTATCGAGAGCTTAATAGGGTCACTAACAAGAATAAGTATCCACTGCTAAGAATTGAAGATTTATTTGATCAGTTGCAAGGCGCATCGATATTTTCAAGGATTGATCTTCGATCTGGGTACAATCAGTTGAAAGTGAAAGAGTCGGATGTTCACAAGACATCATTTCGTACTAGATATGGGCACTACGAGTTTTTGGTCATGCCATTCGGTCTGACTAATGCGCCAGCGATCTTCATGGATCTCATGAATCGCGTATTTCAGCCGTATCTGAATCAGTTTATTATAGTCTTCATTGATGATATATTGATCTATTCGAAGAGCATAGTCGTCATTTAAGGACAGCACTGCAAGTACTGCAAGACAGAAAGTTTTATGCATAATTCAGCAAGTGTGAGTTTTGGCTTGATAGAGTGGCATTCTTAGGCCACATCATTTCTAGTGATGGCGTTGAAGTTGATCCAAGCAAAGTTGAGGCAGTGAAAGAGTGGCTAGTACCGAAGAGTGTTACCGAGATTCGCATTTTCTTGGGACTAGCTGGTTATTATCGCAAGTTTATTCAGGGGTTATCATCTATAGCGGTACCCATGACCGTCTTGACAAAGAAGAATGCAAAGTTTGTATGGGGACCCGAGTGTCAAGACAGTTTTGACAAGTTGAAGCAAGCCTTGATTTCAGCGCCAGTGTTATCTATGCCATCGGGGCAAAGAGAATATGTTCTTTATACCGACGCTTCTAAACTTGGTTTGGGCGCAGTGCTGATGCAAAATGACCGAGTTATAGCTTATGCGTCAAGACAGTTGAAAATTCACGAGAAAAACTACCCTACTCATGATGTTGAGATTGCAGCAGTAGTTTTTGCATTGAAGATTTGGAGACACTACTTATATGGGGAGAAGTGCAAAATATTCACCGATCATAAGAGTCTGAAATACTTCTTCATCCAAAAAGAATTGAATATGAGACAGCGAAGATGGCTTGAATTGGTAAAGGATTACGACTGTGAGATTTGCTATCATCCTGGGAAAGATAATGTTGTGGCAGACGCATTGAGTAGGAAAGCGGTAGTTATCACTCAATTATCACTTCAAAGACCGTTGCAATCCGAGATACAACGGTTTTAGCTTACCGTTTATGCTAGGGGCGATGCCCCTAATCTTTCCACATTATCAGTACAGTCGACTTTGAAAGACCGAATTCATGATGGGCAGTCTACTAATGAGCAGTTGAAAAAGTGGAGAGCTAGATATGAAGCCAAGGGCTGGAAATTATATTCTGAGGTGAATGGTATAGTTCATTATCGAGATCGTTTATGGGTTCCTAGTAATGATTCCTTGAGAGATCTCATTATGAAGGAAGCTCATTACACACCACATTCCATTCATCCGAGAAACACGAAAATGTACAAAGATTTGCAGTTGTTATATTGGTGTTCAGGCATGAAGAGAGATATCCTGATATTTGTATCCGAGTGTTTGACTTGTCAACAAGTTAAGGCAGAGCATCAGAGACCAGCGGGGAAGCGTAAGCCACTTCCAATTCCCGAGTGAAAATGGGAAAATATTATAATAGACTTTGTTGTGGGATTGCCGATGGTCATTAAGGGATTCAGTGCTATATGGGTGATAGAGGATCCTTTTACGAAATCAGCGCATTTTTTACCTATCAAGACGACCTTCACCATGATTCAGTATGCAGAGTTAAATATTTGAAAGATAGTTCGTCTGCATGGGATTCCTGTATCTATCGTTTATGACAGAAATCCGAGATTTACGTCATCATTCTGGAAGAGTCTGCATGCAGCGATGGGGACCAAGTTATTACTCAGTACAGCATTCCATCCTCAAACCGATGGTCAGTCCGAAAGAGTTATTCAAATTTTGGAAGATCTACTGCGAGCATGAGTAATTGATTTCCAAGGCAGTTGGGAACAAAAATTACCTCTAGTCGAGTTCACCTACAACAGTAGTTTCCAATCATCTATCGGGATGGCTCCGTTTGAGGCACTTTATGGAAGGAAATGTAGATCTCCTATTCTTTGGGGCGAGGTTGGGGAAAGAAGAGAGATTGGTCCGGATGTGATTGAAGAGACTGCCGAGCTTGTAGTCAAAATTCGTGAGAGAATGAAGACTGCACAAAGCCGACAAAAGAGTTATGCTGACAAGAGACGAAGAGACTTTGAGTTTGCAGTGGGAGACCATGTGTTTGTGAAAATAACACTTATGAAAGGTATTATGTGCTTTGGCAAGAAAGGCAAGCTTAGTCCAAGATTTATTGGTCTGTTTGAGATTTTAGAGAGGATTGGGACACTAGCTTATAGAGTGGCATTGCCACCAATACTTTCTGGAGTTCACAATGTGTTCCATATTTCGAAGCTGCGAAAGTACATGCCGAATCCATCACATGTGCTAAATTATGAACATCAACAATTGACTCCAAATATGACATATAAAGAAATACCTGTCCAAATCTTGGCAAGGCAGGAAAGAAGACTCCGAAACAAAGTCATTCCAATGGTCCAGGTCAAGTGGCTGAATCATTCGGAAGAGGAAGCTACTTGAGAAACCGAGAGGGACTTGAAGAGCCGCTATCCAGAGCTATTCGGTAAATTCTAATTTCGAGGATGAAATTTTATTTAGGGGTAGAGGAATTGTAAGATCTAAAATTAAGACGACGTAATCCAACTGCATGCAAATATAGGAAATATGATAAATGACTAATTGATTGATTTTAATTGTGTTGATTATGTGAAATGCATGATTATATGCTAAATAGGATTTTATTGTCATTATACATAAAACTGTATTTTTAAGGATTATTCGAGTTGCGATCGAGGAACGGAGACCGATGGCTGAAAAATGTAAAATATTTTTATTAAATAATTGTTTTTAATTATTTAAAATATGATGGATATTCTTTCTTATTTTTGAAAATAAGGGGTTTTGAGGTGATTTTATACGCCGAGACGTAAATTTTATCAATGTTGGTTTTTCAACAAAAATACGAACGTTTTGGCAACCCGGCTAATAAATTCACAAACTTATTTTAAAAAAATTATTTTTAATATTTTAATTAAGCACTAATGGGCCTAATTTACATACTTAATGAGCCTAAGTTTTTTTAATGGTTTAATTAATATTTAAAGTGTAATCAAACCCTTCCCCAACTCACAAACCCACGCCCAACTCTCATAATTGTCCCCAAACTCTCACAACACATCACGGCACACACACACCATAATTTAAAGAAAAAGTCGAAAGGGTTTTCTAGCCAAGGATCTTCGTGTCGTTGTTCTTCAATCGTCAACGAATAATCGTGCGTTTAAAATGCCAAGGCACGCCATACATCTTCTTTTCTCGTCTATCACATCATATTATCGTTTTAAATATCGTTTGTATGAAAAATATGAATTCTTCTAATTATTTTCGAAATATTGCATATGCTTGTGATAAACTCATGGTTTGATATTACAAAAACTTGATTATTATGATCTAATGAGGCTGCCATGTCTAGGCTACGATCAGGGGATGTTTTTACACGAGTTAGGGAGTCTTAAGTCATCCCCATACACGCTGCACATCAAGGAACAAGAAGTTGGAAGCAACTTCCGTCATAGGAAACTTAGGTGATCGGTTGTGGACTTGGGCTGGGTCACAGCATGGGGCCAAGGCTCGGCCCAGGGCTAGTTGAGTCAAGGGAAGAGCCCTAGCCACGCTAGGGCTCGAGTCGAGAGGGCTGGGAGGAGTCCTAGCCCTACCCGAGAGCCCAAGTGCAATCGCACAGGGTTGCACGGCTTGTGCAGGGAAGCTGGCTAGGTCTGTGGTTCAGGGGCTGGGCTAGGGCGAGTCCTTAGGGTCCTAGGAAGGTTCTTGAGAGATTGGTTCAGGGGCTAGGTCGTCGGCTAGGTCCTAGGCGTGCCAAACAAAGTCCTTGTCACATGGGAGTCACGGCCGAGAGCTTGCAGCTGGGGTTGTGGCTCACTGTTGCGGCTAGGGTCTGGTTCAAGGAGTCATGTCGGTCCAGTAGGATCCATAGAAGAGTTCGGAAGGGGCTGGCTTGGGGTGGCTCGGGCTGGGCTCGATGGAATTTCAGGATGGCTCAAGGGTGATCAAGTAGGTTCGGTCAAGGATTTTCTTTTAGAAAAATAATTGAAACATGGTTCACGAGGGTCGAGTCACTGTTCACGAAGGCCAAATAATTATTAAAAGTCTAAATTTTAAACTTTGGACTTTTGTATTAAAGTTTGAAATTATTCGGGATTAAAACATCTTAAAAACGAATAATTAAAGATTAATTAAAAAGTCTTGTATTTAAGCAAAGTAAAATTATGGGAAAATTAATTCATGCTTAAATAATTAATTGGGATATGTTAGAGTCAATGAAATTAAGAAAAAAGTCAAAAACGTGAAATTTTACGTCTTGGGGTAAAACAGTAATTTTACACTCGAAAATTAGTAATGTCATGGCAGTGCTCTGAATGCTATTTTATATGCTATTATGATTATTTTAAATGTTTAAGGATTTTTATATGCAAAAAAATGTTTATTTTAAAGGTTTAGGAATTTTATGATTTATTTATGGAATTCATGATGAAACGATTAAATTAAAAGATATGTTTATTGCTTGTTTTTAAAAGAAAAGGATATTAAATGCATGATTTTTATAAAGTGATGAAAATGTAAAATGTTGAAGGAAATGAAATAGCTGTGACTATTGAGATATGAGGATAAGAATGGGGATATCGTGAGGAAAAAGGCCCAGAGGGAGCCCGACGATCGTATTTCCATTCGATTAGGATAGGCCAAGGTCCAGTTGACCGGTGAGAAAGTTGCTGGTGTCCCCGCCGCCCAGTACTGTGGTTACATGTAGATGGATTCATCGACTTTTTGAAGATGAAGAAAGTCACAATTAACGATTTGAATTCAATAAAAAAGAAAATGATTATGATCATAATAAAAGGATACATGTTATGAATAAGGAAAAAGGAAAAAGGAAAAAGGTTGAGGTTTGTGTTATGCATATCATGAAAATTTTATTTTTACGTAAAAGTATTTTCACTGTTGCTCGTGATTTTATACGTATTATTCGTTATAAAGATTATGGTGTGTTGAGTTTTTAGACTCACTGAGTGTGATTGATGCATGTGAGTTTGATGGAGGTCTTGATGGTTGACCTGACTGGACTGAAGGTGCACTAACCCGAGTACCAGCGCTTCTACTTTTCCGCACTTATGATTTACGTTTTTGATTATGTTAAAGATTTTTACGACTATTTATTTATGTTTTTGAGAGATTTTTGAGAGGTTTAGCATGGGTTATACTTTTCAAATTTTTTGTTTCTTAGGTTTGATAAAACATCTGACGATTTCATGTTTTGACTATTTCATTAGTTTTCAAATATTAGTTGGTTGGTTTAGTTTTAGAGTGGTGCAAAATATTTCATAAAAATATTTTATATATGTATGCAAGTAATTTGGCCGAAATAGTATGAAAAAAAAATTCTAGTACTTTTTAAGCAATAAGATTAGCAGACGTTTGAGTATGCCTAGTGTATTTGTACCAAAAATTATTTACCCCTTTTAATAGAAATTCTTCATTAAAAAAAATATTAAACAAGGCATTATACGAGGGATCTGTACATACTCGTTTTTTATCCGGGACGTCAGAAGCCTTTCTTTTTGACAAGAAACTGTTCTTGGTGTACATTTATAGACCAATTAAGGGATTTCAGAATTGGGGCAAGCTTGTTAATGATTTCCATGGTGTCTTGATCCAGCAGGTACCCATTCGCCTGGTCCGTAATACACGATCCACCTCTGCGGTTGTTTCTATTATGTCACATCTGGAAAAGAATGTCACGGCCAAAAGAAGTAACCCTTTTGTAAATTGAAATCGTTCAAAAAACTTGAAGAATACGAGGAAAAAGCAGCTTAAGTGGAACCTTTTGGTCAGATTTCGGAAGAGGAAGCTGGAATGCAGTAGATCATATGTGGGTAGGTGTTCAAAGATTCACACCAGTCGTGGTAAAGAATGATTAGCCCTATATCGAAAATATCAGATAAAGTGTCTAGTTCATGAATGGGAACAATGTTCATCACCCACAATGGCATATTAATGAGGGAAGAAGCACACCTGGCACGAGCATGGGAAGGAACACTAAAGATAAACAAAAGAAAGATACCTGATGAACATCTTGAGGTCGACAAGATGAAGTGAAATATTGGTCTTACCCTCCGTAATGTGCATTCATATCCATCACGTTCCTCACACTCGATCAATTTATAGCAAGATCTTCGAGATAAACTTATGAGACAAGCGCAGACTAGTGTCTGGTATCCGCTTTAAATGTTTATTCAGCACGGGTGCAGAAGATAGAATTGGAAGTATATCAGTAAGTTCTTCTGGCCAGTATGATGGCCACTTCTCTGAGTTTTTTTGAAGTGGCACAAGGAAACTATCGGCAGGCGAGTACCTATTCGCGGGAAAACAAATGATAAAGGCAATAATGAAGGTAAATTTGATGAAGATGATGACCATTACAATTTTGGAACTTTACCCAACTGTGCACAAAGAACAACCCACTACATTATTTTCTCATCACTACTGAAGCAGTGAAGCTCTAACAATGACCATCGACGTTATTTGCACCAATCGTTATATCTTCTCGAATGTAAATATATGATGAATTTTAATCTGGCCATGGATTTTTCTTTTGTAGAAACTAATGAGGAAGTGTAATGAAAGAATTACATTTCCAGACATTCTGGTCTTTTTCATTGTCTCTATAGACTGGTACAGCTGACCATATGAAATATCCTCCAGGTCTTAGAATTATGTTCAGCTACATCAAAGGTTTTCCACATGTAATTTTCATTTACGGACCATATCACAAAAATGCACCGAAAAAAACTCAACACTGAAATTGTGGAAAGAGTGTAGTACCGTCGACACCCCAATGAACCCGACAACGTGCACAAAGAATCAAATCATAAGAATTATCAGTAAATGTTAATTTTTGTGTTCCAATAACAGAGAGAGTAGCAAGAGTTCCCCGTTCAAGAGCAAATTGTATTTGAGCGTCATGCTCATCCTTTGGAGCAAAAGACACAGCGAAAACATTTCTTTCTAGTAGAGTACAGCCAAAGTTAGCAACACCATAGCCAACATCTAAAATTACCCTTTGTTTTCTTTCCCCATTCAATCGATGGTCAAGTCCGGAGTACATAGAAAACCAAAGTTTCATGATCAATTTTCTTTTATGCTATTTTATTTTTACACAATATCGATATCAAATCATGCAAAGCCTCTAACAAATGGTATCAGTGACGGGTAAACCTTACTCATCCAAGTTTTTCATGAATACTTTCCCACAACTCCATATATAGCCCAAAGTTCCACGAGATTTAAGCATCATTTCACCATTTAACATGAAAAAATAAATGGAAATAACGTAACAAAGATAAGTACATGACAGAAAATCAATTGAGAACCATATATTGAATGCAATAAACAAAAAAAAAAATCAGGCATAGTCATTTTCAAATCATATCCAGAGTCATTTTCAAATCATATCCAGTCAACTAAATTTATATGTGCCAGTACGCGTTCAAGAAATTCCTCGGTGCAAGTAAAGAGGACGAGGGAAAGAATGCATAAATTGTTGCCATGTCAATTAACTCAGAATAGACTATTAGCATGACGGAATTGATCACATGGACACTCCTTTGAGTTAAGATCAAAGTGCATGTACACTCATGATTGCAAGAAAGCTAATTGATACGTGTTAACTCTATAGTAATGTTTGAGGGTTAACATAGCAGGGTTTCACTATAGGTCTTCCTTTTATTTACTTCATACTCACACCCCAATCAAACCTACTATCACAAGAACTGTTACAACATTGATGCAACTTTGGATGGTAAAGCCTCAGTAGATAACTCAACGCATTACTTTTTGAAAAGATTCAATATACTGATAATTTGCATCCTTAAATTGTGTGCCACCACCAGGAAAAATAAAATAGTCGCCCAATTTCTCTACCCAATGCTGATACTTCTTCTATTCAACAAGTTTGGGATGAGGAACATGCGTGGAGCAATTTGAGATTATAAATATGAAAATAAAGAATAATTCGGATACCGATATTTGGTGAAAAACCCCTAAAAATTATTAGGGTAAAAACCACGGGCAAGATGAAAAGAATTCCACTATAATATTTTTATGTGTACAACCTACTCACTGTATTTCCAAAGAGAACACACACTCTCTTAATACAGGAGAACAAAACACCTCACAAATATTATAAAACTAATATGAGGAATAAGAAAACTCAAGAGGAAACTTGAGAATGAGATGATTATGAAGTGCAAAATGAGTACCTATTTATAGGTGCATGGATATTTGTGAACAAGGAAATTGTCGCAAAATTTCATCACCCAATTCCCCCCAACTTTGTTGACCAATGCTTTCCCACCTAAGTTGATCATCAATTTTGCCGACAGAACATTGTTGTACCATACCTGAGAAGCAAATAGATAAAGGGTAAAGCACTCCAAATTTTCATCTGATTTAAAGCCCAAGTCAAAGTAATATTGAAACAACAGCTGATTTAATGGACCCAAAAATGACAAGAAAACTGCATCTTACATGTAACAAACTCCCAAACAATAGCTATAAACCATAAAGCAAACTCAATATGCAAAGAAACAACTAAAGCAACTGACATTGTGGTTAACGTCTGAAAGCCATTTCTCAGATTTAGCAAGAGTTTCAAGAAAGATCCTCTCAGATTTTTTGTGAAAATGGGATCTTGATTCTTCAACCACTCTGCAGATGAGGTAATATAAATGGTAAACTTACATATTTTTAAAAATAAAATTAGTTTTTTATGTAAGAAAAAATGAACAAGAAGAATAAACGTGTAGAAAATGACGACGACCATAAGTCTCAATTTTTTACAAACGGTACATGCATCGCCTCAACTTTAGAAAATTGAGACACACATGAGCCTCTTCTTTTGACTCTCGAGCTCTCGATAAACTCATAGATGGTATGAGAAATGCCTAAAAATAGCGGTGATTGAGGTCCCTAAGCACACACCTCATAAGAACAAAATGCACCATCTACAGAGAGTTGTAGTGCTTAGAAAGCTTCAATCGGAAGAAAACAGAAAACTTAAAAATTATTCGATGGCCAGAGGTATGCTCGATCCGCTTCCACATATTGTTTATCATATTCACAGTTGTGTAAAAACATGATTTTTTGAGAAAAAATTCTAACATTTGGTATAAGAGCCGTGATACATCTGTTTTGAAAATATTTGTTTTCATTTTTTGAAAACCGAATATCATGAAATTTTGAAAAATATTATTTATGGAAGTTTTGCGTAAGAAACTTGAAATTCGAACATAATAATATTAAGAAACTTACCTGAGAATTTTGTTCTCAGTTGCACCTTGAAGTCTTGAAAATTAAATTAAGTTTCTAAATTTGAAAATAAAATGAGAATTTTTGAGAGCAAAAAATTCAAAAAGAGAAGTGGCAGAAGAATACTTTAAAGATGAATTGAAAAGTTGTGATTGTCGGCAATTGCATTCAAAAGCTAAATGAAATAGCTTGCATTCAATTATTCAAACAAAACGTTCAGTGTATGAATTGAATAATGAGACCCACGAAGACTTCAATTGTGTGGGTATCATTATTCAATTCATACTCTGAACGATTTTCTGAATAATTGAATGAAAAAAAATTAACATAATAATAATAATAATTAAATAATAATAATTAATGTGTTATTAAGTTATATGTATAATTAGGTATACATATAACATTTGGATAATTTATATACATTAATTTAATTTGTGCATAAAATTTTTATTCTATTATATGTATGTATAATTTATAGTTTATGTATATATAAGCAATATTAAGTGAAATAATATTAATACATTGAAATTAAAATCATAAATATTTTTTATGCTTTTGATATATGATTTCAAAACATTAAAATTCATATGTTCATATTAAATTATATAAAGTTGTTTATAATTTTAATGAACATATCATGTAAAAATCTGAATATAAAATTATTTAATAAAAAGTTTTGCCTTATAAAGATTCACATAAATGTGGACAATTAAGTTAAATAATAGTTATAAGATGACTTAAGAAAATATGATCTAAGAGAGTTCTTCATAGATCGATTTGAAATGCCTTGACTTTTCACTGGTATCCCTGAAGAACGTTGCTCTGTTTAGGAGTTAGGTATTTAAAAGGCCTTAGTCCTACCTATCTTTCCTGATAGCACTCTTGGAAAGTGTTGATTGTGTCAATAATAATTATTATATAAAGCATTAAGTAAAGCCAAAATTTTGTTCAGTGAACCGTATAATTTTAAATAATTGAGGAATAGCAACAACATCCTTTGTTATGAAAAATTATGTATTAACTGGATTCGGATTGCATACTGAACATAAATTATAATTAATTATATAAACATATTAAATTTTATCACACAGAAATTTTTGTTATATTTATATAACTAATTAAGTTAAAATATCAAAATTATATATATATTTTTTAATTTACCCAGATGAGTTAAGAGAAAATATATTTTGATAGTTTTATTGTAAAGTTCCAGAAAAATCTTACTGAATTAAAATTTTAGCCCCACATGCAAAATTTATGTCACTAGATTTTTAAAACATGATTTACATTGGTAAACATGATATTACCTCAAAATTTTAAAAATAATAAGCATATTATATTTTTATGCAGTTATGCAACCTGCGAGTTTTTCTGATATGAAATGTGACATTCTTGAACTTAAGGGCGATAATTATAAAATATAGAAAGAAAGAATTCTTCTTCAATTAAGGTGGATGAATATTGATTATGTTATACGGAAAGGCGATCCATTTGCTATTATTGAAAACAACATTCCAGATGATGTCGATCTTTATGAAAAATGAGAGCGATCTAATTGATTCTGCATAATGTTCATAAAGACCAAAATCTCTGCTGGCATGAGATGTTCCGTCGATCAGCATAATAATGTCAAAGAATTACTAATACTATTGATGAACAGTTTCAGTCTTCATATAAGGCACATGTCAGCACCTTAATTATGGAATTATCTTCATTAAGGCTCACCAGTGTGAGAGGTGTACGAGAGTACATCATGAAAATGTGGGACATAACGGCTCGACTCAAGACACTTGAAATGGAAATGTCTGAAACTTTTCTTGTGCACTACATTTTATGCACTCTTCCACAATAATATGGAACCTTCAAAATTTTCTATGACACACATAAAGATAAGTGGTTAATAAATGAATTAATGACCATGTGTGTTCAAGATGAAGGAATGTTGTTAATAGAAACGAGTGATAATGTATTTATGACTACACAATAAAAGTATAAAAAGCAATCCAAAGTCAAGGGAAAAGGGAAAGGAATAATTCCACCCCAACCTGACATCAAGAAAGAATCCAAGTGTTTCTTCTATAAAAAGACGTGACGCATGAAGAAGGATTGCGATAAATTTAAGGATACGTTTGAAAATCTATTTCATTTGTCTGTTACGAATCTAGTATGGTTGATATGATTTATAACACATGGTGGATTGATCCTGGTTCTACAATCCATGTTACAAATACCTTGTAGGGTATGCAAAACCCAAGGAAACCTCTAGGAAATGAGCGGAACATCTATTCAGGAAACAAGATGTCTTCACATGTGGAGGATATTTTGACTTGCTGTCTTATATTGGATAGTGGTTTATTTTATGTTCTTAGTTTTTCTCGAAATTTAATTCCAGTTTCAAATCTTCTACCCCTTGGTTTTTCCTTTTAGTTTTTGGATAAATCAATAAATTTATTTTATAAATCAAATATTGTTGGATGGAAGCTGAGTTCGTAGTTTGTTTTAAGGCAACCTCACATAGTGTATGGTTGAAGAGTTTCATTTCGAGGCTTAGAATTATGGATTTTATATCTTGGATATTAAGAACATATTGTGACAATTCAGCTCATTAGCACTGAATTTGATGATTGCAGATCCTTTGACTAAAGGCATGCCATCATTGAAATTTAAGGATGATACAGAAAAAATGAGACTTGGTTCCTTTATAATTTGTTGTAAGAACAAATTAATGAAACTATGATGTGATATTTTCTTATATTTATTGTGCACACATTCATTGATTCGAGAAATATCAATAAAATTGGACTTCGAATAAACATAGGGTTTATTCATTTAGTTATACAGATTTGAGATACATAATGCATTGTAATACATAAAAGATAATAATCGCTTTTAGAGGACATATCGCCATGATTCATGTGTTTTTGTTTTCTCGTATGGTAAATGAGATATATGGGCCAAGTGGAAGAATGTAACAAAAAGTGATCCATATCAGAAGAAGAATAAACGTGTAAGAAATGACGACGGCCATAAGCCTGAATTTTTGACAAACGGTACATGCATTACCTCAATTTAAGAAAATCGAGACACACATGCACCTCTTCTTTTCACTCTCGAGCTCTCGATAAACTCATCGATTGTATGAAAAATGCCTATAAATAGCAGTGATTGAGGTCTCTAAGCACACACCTCATAAGAACAAAATACACCATCTACAGAGAGTTGGAGTGCTTAGAAAATTTCAATCGGAGAAAAACAAAAACTTAAAAATTATTCGATGGCCAGAGGTAACGCTCAATCCGCTTCCGCATATTGTTTATCATGTTCATAGTTGTGTAGAAACATGATTTTTTAAGAAAAAATATAACATTTTATATTTATTTCTAATCTTTTTAGGGATAAAACGAGGCTTGGTGCATGATTAGATGGAGGATAATTTTATCGTAAAAAAAAATAAAAATTGATTTTATCTATTGACTAACTACATTTGAGTTTTAGGTAATTGATCATTAAGAAAAAATAAGTTTAGTAATTTATTGGTAAATTAATACACAGAGAAATACTATTTTTTTTTTTAAAAAACAACACACATTAGAAATTAAAATCCGATTGGCCGTAAGTCGTGCATGTGCGTGCGTCGGCTAAAATTGAAAGTTACTATCCGATAACTCTCAAATAAGCAACAAATTACTCATTCCCCACGGAGGTTTAAACTGGGGACTCGGACCTCCATTTGTTGGGTTTTGATTTTGATTTTATTTTTACGCTCGATTCGTTTAAATTTTCAAGAATCTGATCTAAAAGATGGGTTCACCGCAGTCTCTACTCTCTGTTCGAACACTTTCATTATCTGAAGGTAGGTGAAAATCTTGCCAACCCACATAATTGTCCTCAATTTGGTGACTCTTTTCTTTTGGTAATGTCTGCCGAATCTTGTTGTGGGCGGAGGAGTTTTAAGATCCCGGATTTTGAGATCTCGTTTGGCCTTTACGATTTGGGTTGGCGTTGGGGGGGGGGGGGGGGGGGGGGGGGGGGGAGGAGAAATTTATTTGGAATTTTATTGTGCAAGTGATCTCGGTATGCGGAATCGATGGATGATGCTTGATTAGCTATATGGAATGTGATATCGTTGTTTCTTGCGGAGATTGGAATTGAGGTGAAATTGGAATGGGATTGACACTAGTAAATAGGATTTATGGATTCATTATAGATAGTAAATATTAATGAGAAGCTGTTTTTGATTGAAGTAATAAATTTGGTAGGAAGTGAAGTTTTGTAGAGTACTATGAGTTAACAATTTCTCGGGGCCAAATTCTTTAGATGTTTGATCTTCAATCTAAGTTGAGTAATCTAGCTAGTAGTTATGCTTGTAGAATTTATTGCGATCTAACCTATCTTATTTGTTTTATGTCAATGTCTCTGCTACATTATTGTTAAGCTAAAACATTCAACATTCATCGGTGAATGTTATGATGTGTCGTACTTATTCATTCATCTGATAAGTTTTACTACATCAAATAATGTTGCTTGTCTTTCCATTTTGAATCTGCAGGACATGTTTTTTCCAATTCACCTAGTTCTTCACGTTGTATGAATGCGGAACGTCAGTCTGCTATTGTGTTGTACCTTGTGAAAGGATAATCAATTGGGAGGCTGTATGCCATAGCAGGGCCACTTGTAATTTTTGTAATAATGATATTCAATAAATTTGCAGAATTATTTTCCCCAGTAGCAACTCATCCTTCAGCCCCAAAAGCGTCTAATATTCCATATAAACAAACTGGATTACCGCCTATTCATGGTTCTACACAAGGTCCGACTTTTCCCGGCCTAGGAAAAAAGACCAACTTGAAACCATCTTCTTCCCTTCAAGATTTGTCTACTTATAGCCGACTTGATCTAGAAGGTGGTGGTGTTATCCCCGGGTCAGAACAAAGTTTTTTCTTTGAAAAAGATAATCTTGGATCAAGTTTTCTTAAAGAAAAGGCATCACCTGGAATTACATATGGACAAAAAAAGTGGGTGCGAGTCATCTGTGTTCTCTTGTTTTTATTTCTGTTTGCTTGTCTTGCATTTGCCCTGCAATTTCTGTACTCAACTTGGTTTAGTGGGCAATCCAAATTTTATGTTGTTCTTGATTGTGGTAGCACTGGAACCCGTGTTTATGTATATCAGGCATCTGTTAATCACATAAAAGATGGAAATCTTCCTATTTTTTTAAAATCATTGCCTGAAGGTCTACAGAGGACCCAGAGTGGGCGAGCTTACAACAGAATGGAAACAGAGCCAGGATTTGACAAATTAGTGCATAATATCTCTGGGTTGCGCAATGCGATCAAACCTCTTATCCAATGGGCTGAGAAGCAAATTCCTAAAAATTCACATAAAACTACTTCTCTCTTTCTTTATGCCACAGCAGGAGTTCGCAGGCTGCCAAATTCAGAATCTGAATGGCTCCTCGGTAATGCTTGGTCGATTCTGGAGAGTTCACCTTTTTTATGCAAAAAGGAGTGGGTTAAAATTATCACCGGCATGGAGGAAGCTTATTATGGATGGATTGCTTTAAATTATCACACTGGTGCCTTAGGATCTATTCCTAAGGAAACATACGGTGCACTTGACTTGGGTGGCTCATCGTTGCAGGTTACATTTGAAGACGAGCAAATTAACCATGATGACACGAGCCTAAAATTGAGCATTGGCTCTGTTAATCATCATCTTAGAGCATACTCTCTTGCCGGATATGGGCTTAATGATGCATTTGACAAATCTGTTAGTCATCTTCTCAAGCAACTTCCGCAGATCACTAATGAAGATTTGGCTGGTGGAAATCTTGAAATTAAGCATCCATGTTTACAGACTGGTTACAAAGAGCCATACTCATGTTCACGTTGCACATCTATTCAACAAAAGGATGGAAGTCCTCCAATCAGTGGTAAAAAACTGAGTAAAGGAGGAAAGGCTGGAGTTCCAGTTCAGCTAGTTGGAGCTCCAAACTGGGAGGAATGTAGTGCACTGGCTAAAGTTGCCGTTAATTTGTCTGAATGGTCAGATCATAGTCCAGGAATTGATTGTGAGCTGCAACCATGTGCACTTGCCAGTAATCTGCCTCGTCCCATTGGTCAGTTCTATGCCATGTCCGGCTTTTATGTGGTTTACCGATTTTTTAACTTGAAGACCGATTCTGCTCTAGACGATGTACTGGAGAAGGGCCGTGAATTTTGTGAAAAATCTTGGGATTTGGCTAGAAACAGTGTTGTTCCTCAGCCTTTTATTGAACAATATTGCTTCAGGGCACCTTATATCGTTCTCCTTATGCGAGAAGGATTGCACATTACAGATAGCAATGTAATTGTCGATTCTGGAAGTATTACTTGGACACTTGGGGTGGCTTTATATGAAGCTGGAAAGGCATTTCCGATTGGGGGAAAGATTCTTAGTTATGGATTGTTGCGAGTGAAGATGAATCCATATATTTTTTCTGCCATTTTGTTTGCTTCCCTGTTCATCCTGCTATGTGCACTTACTTGTGTGGGCAGTTGGTGGATGCCCAAATTTTTTCGAAGGTCGTATCTCCCACTTTTCAGGCATAATAGTGTACCATCCATGTCGGTTCTCAGTATTCCTGCTCCTTTCAGGTTTCAGCGCTGGAGTCCTATCAATACAGGTAATACTCTTCTTTTATACTCATTTTATGTTGCGGTCTGCACTTAATGTATGAAATATATTTTGTCATATAATATACTTTCTAAAACCATATTCATACTATTTCAAAAATCCAGATTTATTGTCAGTTTTAGTTGAACTTACATTTTCTTTTGTAATTCACATTCGGGTTTCCACAACAAAAATTCTTGATTCAAACATAGATTTGTGGCCTCGGAATGAACAAGTAGGAACTAATGCCATCCAAAATGGAAATATCTTAGGTATATTAAGATATGGTTCTTGTTGTGGGTATGTTAAAATTTAATTGAATATATTTGGGTTAATTAATATTTTGATAGTACTCTGAGTGTATTAAAATTTAGAAATATTAGCTTATTGGCTAAAATATAAAGCAAATATTTTTGGGATTGATAGAAGGTTAAATTTAAAAATACTGATGCATTAAAATGTACTATAAGGAAATAATTTGAAAATGGGAAGTAAACTTGTTTTCCATATCTGAATAAAGGGAAATACAACCAAGCATAGGCTTAGAAAGTCTCCAAGATTAAATTTGCTTTTATCAATTTGTTTTAGACAATTCTCGCCTTTGTATTTAGAGAAGACGTATATACATCATCAGTCTAAAATCTATTTTTGTGTTTTCAGGAGATGGAAGATTTAAGACATCCCTAAGTCCAACAGCTGCAAGTACACAGAAAAGACCATTCGATAATGGACTTGGTTTCGGTGGTGCAACCATGCAGTTCCCTGAATCGTCCTTGTATTCTTCATCTAGTAGTGTTGCACATAGTTATTCGTCAGGCAGCTTAGGACAGATGCAATTTGACAACAATAACCTCAGTTCGTACCGTACTTCCCACAGAAGTCAAATGCATCTCCAGAGTAGAAGATCTCAATCTCGGGAAGATCTTAATTCATCAACTGTTGAAGCACACGTACCGAAGATCTAAGGGTTCCGTTGATTAAAGTAACTATCTTGGATGATCAGCAGCTTCAAGATATGGTTTCAATGGCAGTATAGAAGTTGGCTTCTCAGAACTGGGTTTCACCTTTAAAGAGGCCTCAAATATTGGATGAAACCGTGTTTTGGTAGACAAGATTTCAGATTCTGTAAATACTTTAAGTTAAAGCTTCACTGACTCGTTCTAACATTGTCACTGAAGGTTTAACCGGGGCGACAAGCGCAAAGTGAGTAGTGACAGCATTACTGAGAGCTGCAGCATTATATACGGAAGTCGACTTTGTAGCATGTAGTATAGACGAGGGACAACATTCAGTTTAACTTAAAATGATTTTATTCACTTCATTCATCTTTGGATTCGGAATGGAAAGTTGAGACGGTTTATCATTTACAAATTCTGGAAATTGAGACGAAGTTCGTGCATTGCTCCTGGAAAAGTTTTGGAAGGTGAGGCTTCTGTCTGACAAGGTGATGTGTTTTTTTGATTTTTGGTTCTTCAGCTGATGCGAGTAAAAAGATATGTTTCATTTTGTATGAAATATGAGATTATTTATTAGATGTTTTTAAATCCTTCTATTTAAATATTTCACGAATCCTTATTATACAAATCATTTTATTATTTTCTTCAAGTATATTTGCAAGGTTAAAAAACATCTAGTAAATATTTTTATAGAGATTTGATCTAGATATCAGTTTTAATAATGTGGACCGTTATGGTTTCGCATTCGAATTGGCGGGACGTAAATAAAAATAAAGGTTTTAAGAATATTTGGGTTTTGGTGGAATGAATACTCGAGTTTGACTCGATTTAAATCTTGTTAGATTGAGCTCGACTTGAACTCGATCAAGTATTTAATTTTAAGTTCGAATTCGACTCGTGAAAATATCGAATTACTCGAGCTCGAAAAAATTGTAGCATAATTTTAGAATTTAAATTTTGTCTTTATACGCACAAAAAATCTCGACATCAAATGAGAATTTGATCTCCAATTTTAATTAGTTAAAATGATATAAATGAAATTCCTAAAATGACATATTTCGGTAAAAATTTGGTAGTTATACATGGAATATTTTTATAGGAGTGTAGATAGCCTCGTAGAATACAAATTTGATAGAGGCATCGAATATTTTCACAAGCATGGATACAAGTAGACGTCATTATTTTTCTTTTTACTTGAATGTTGAATTTTTTTAAATTGTTGATTGAATTAATTTTTTTTTTAATTAGTCATGTTAACAATTTAGAGTTCATCTTTCATTGCGCAGTACTCTTACAAAGTATTTGCTTGAGTTGTTGGTTGGCCACGCCAGATTCTCTTATGGGGAGGTTTTGGTGAGAGTTCCAAAGGTTTAAACTCTGGAATTTAATAGACATGATTAATTATTATCAAATTGAAACGCTTAACATGAAAGATAAACACACAAAAATAACATTCAAAAGTAATATGGTGAACTATTCTTAAACAAAGCAACAAGATGTTGATCTTGATGTTGTTTCTTCACTAACAAGAGTAGGTCTCTTCTGAGACGGTCTCACGAATTTTTATATGTGAGACGAGTCAACCATAACGATATTCACAATAAAAGGTAATACTCTTAGCATAAAAAATAATAATTTTTCATGGATGACCCAAATAAAATATCTGTCTCACAAAATACAACCTGTGAGACCGTCTCACACAAGTTTTTGCCCACTAACAATTGTCATTAGAACTTAATGAATTAAACCATTGCTTAGTAATCACATTAATTAATAGATTATCTGGACAACAATATGAAGTTATTGTTGAGAAAGCTAGCTAATGAAATGAAACAAGCACACATTAAACTCAAAGAGGGAAGAAGACAATGCAGTGTTTTAGCCTAAATCACCCCAAACAAATTAAATTATGCCAAATTTCTTATTTTGCTTTTGGTCCACGGTAAGCACTAGATGAGTGTAACACCCCACATCTTCTAGATATGCAAGCCCTTGCCTTGTCAACTTAACAACACAAATGGCGAAGAAAAGCACCTTCTTAATTTAGCCTTTACAGCTTGCTCCATCGACTGAATGACATCTTGAAGTAATGGCCCTCTCATTCGGTAATTTAAGGAATTTCCATAGCCTTTCAGAAAGAATAACTCCAGATCTTCTGCCCACTCCAACAAACCAAACCTACTAGTAATACATTATACAGAAAAGCTGTAGAAATCATGATGGCATTTTTTTCATCACTTAATCTGAAGAATAAACTTCAAAAACTTTATCAGATATAGACTCCAAGGAAGAGACGACGCACCTTAGCATGAAGTCAGCTCATACAAAATATATAACAAGAACATATAACAAGTACCCCCAAGTTAAAAACGAGGAAATGAAGTGTAATTACCTCAGATGGACTGAAAATAGCACAAGTTTGATCAGTTGTATTTAATAAGGATGCTTCCTGGTACAAGTCTAAGAAATAATGCTGATAGCCCATAGTCCAATTAAAAAAGGTAGCATTCAACATTCATCAAGTCTAAGAACATAATCCTCATAGCTCTGCAAACATAGTTCTTCAAAATGGTATGAAATAATCTACCTTGTACTTTTGACAACAATCATGGAATCTCAACAGTATATCACTTGCACAGCTTTCACCGGTCACTGCAAAAGCTCGATGGCGTCCTGGTCCAAGGATTCCTTGCCCATTAAAAAGGCCCATCGCAAATGCTACAGCACTAGCTGAAGCTCGAGAAACCTATAATTATAAAAAACACATGCAAAAGCTGAAGCATGATTAATATAATAGTACGGTTAGACATAGAAGGAGCACAACAGTTATCGATCATATCCATAATCTCTAATACATAAGCTTCGCAGAAAGATAATCAAAGCAGCAGATAACGCATCTTGTTTATAGATTATGAGATGCATATTAGAAAGAAAAAGAAAACGAGATTGGAATGAATTTCTTAACACCTTCAAATTTTTTTATTTGGTTCTGCTCCTCATCGTAAGAAGCTAGAAGAAATATGTTCCACACAGAAGAGAGATTAACATGTTGCATGTTTCATACACGAGTAACGATCAATACTGCAATTATTAAAGGAAAACCTGAGTTACTATAATTGGATATAAATCAGGGTGGCAATCCTCATGAAATAGTTCTGGAAATTTCTCTCTAGTTCTAATCCCTAGCTAATACATGGCGGCAATTAATGAGATGGGTGGTGTGTTATGGTTGGTGGTTTGTAGATGTCATCATTATGACAACCACAAACCAAATATTAAGGAGCTCTATAGATATCCATTCCCAACATTTTAATCATCCCAAAATTCATCCAGCTCTTCTCTCGAGGATCTCTTCTTCTTTGAGTGTGTAGTTCTATAATATTTGCGAATTGTTTTATTATCCTGTATTAAGAGAGTGTGTGTTCTCTTAAGAAACACAGTGAGAGGTTGTAACCTACAAAATATCATAGTGAAATTTTTTCATCTTGCCGTGGTTTTTACAATAATAATTTTTAGGGGTTTTCCACGTAAATCTCGGTGTCTAATTTTATTCTTTATTTTATATTTATATCTCAAGTTGTAGCATCTGAGACCAAAAAGTGGTATCATGGCTTTGGTTTAAAATTTCTTAAAATTCTGAATATGCCTATGTGGTTGCAGACTATAATGATCTTCCCCATCAGAAAACTTTTATTAAGGCGTAATTATTTTGTCCAGTCTATTAAATTATTGTAGACATAATGAAGAACATGTACGAAAGAGAAAAGTTCAATGACAGAAATTTTATGCTGTGGAAAATAAATGTACAAGCAGTTCTAAGAAAAGAAAATTGTCTGGCGGCTATTGGAGAGAGAACGCGGAAATGACGGACGATGGAAAGTGGAATAATAATATTGTTGCCAATTTACACTAAGCTATAGTAGAAGAATTACTGTCAAGTATCTATGAGATAAAGACGACAAAAGATATTTGGGATACTCAAACAAAAATGTACGAGATCAATTCATTGCACAACAAGATTTTCCTAAAGTGAAAACTTTATACTCTTCGGATGGTGAAATTCTCATTGATGACCGATCATATCAACAGACTAAATACTCTATTTTTCTAACTCACCTCTATGAGGTATAAAATAGAGGAAAATGAACGTGCAGAGCTTCTACTTCAAAGTCTACCATATTCATATGATCAACTTATAATAAACTTAACCAACAATATCTTTATGGGATCTTTAAAATTCGATGATGCCTTAACTACGGTTCTCAGAGAATAAATCCAACACAAGAATAAGGAAGATATGTTTGTAACTTCAAAGCAGGCATAGGCTTTACCGACGATAAGAGAGAGATTTGTGGACCGTGACTCTAATGGGAGCCAAAGGCGAGATAGATCATAGTCAAGAAGTAAGAAAAAAAATATTTACTGCTTTAAATGTGGCGGTAAATGACACTTCAAGAAAGAGTGTACGAGTATCGAGAAGTGTTTTCAAGGGAATGTGGCCAGTATTTCAGGTAGTGATGAAATATTATCCAACGATTCAGCAACAGTTGCAGAAGGCAGAAACAAATTTTGTGACTAATGGATTATGAATTCAGAAGCGCGACGTGGCACATGATGTCTCGGAGAAAATTGTTCGATCAGTATGAACCAATCTTAGGAAGAGTATTCATGAGAAATGATCATGTCTTTGAAATCTCTATGGTCGGTACCATCAAAATAAAAATGTTTGATGTCACCATTCGCACTGTACATGAGGTACGACATGTGAAACGGCTGACGAATTTGTCCTTAGGGAAATTGGATGATATAAGGTGCAAAACTCGTATTAAGAACGTGAACACGAAAATCGCGAATGACGCACTTGTGGTGATGAAAGCTTAAAAAGTTGGTGCAAAAAAAGTTGCTTCAAATCTATATGTACTTTTGAGATAAATACACAAAGAAGCGGAATTATCGATTAAATCGATTGGTGAAGAAAAAGAATTAACAGTGTTATGGTACAGAAAGATCGGGAATATATCAGAACGAGAGTTGAAAATTCTCTCAAAACAGAAGCTACAGCTGGGGCTTACAAAAGTGTCACTATCTTTTTGTGAGCATTGTGTACCAGTAAACAATACAAATTAAAGTTTGGCACTCTATTGCCAAAAGAAAAAGCGTATTGGAGTTGATTTATTAAGATGTTTGGTAGCACCAGTTGTATCATTAGGTGGAGAGAGATACTTTGTCTTGTTCATAAATGATTTCTATAGGAGATGTTGAGTCTATCCAATCAAGAAGAAATCAGATGTTTTCAAGATCTTCAAAAGTTTCAAAGCGCTGGTTGAACTTGATTTTGAAAAGAAAATCAAATGTTTGATGAATTTGAAGCATTTTGCTAAAATGAGGACATCAAAAGACAATTCACGACGGCTTACACACCTCAACAGAATGGAGTGGCGGAGCCGATGAATAGGACCTTGTTGGACAGAGCAAGAGCCATGTTGAGGACAGCGCGTTTAGCAAAGTCATTTTTGGCAGAAGTAGTCAAGAAATCTAGTTATATCATTAATCATTCTCCTTTAATGAAGATTGATTTGAAGACTTTGATGGAGACGTGGACCGGAAAGCCAACTGATTATTCTCATTTACATACATCTGGAAGTCTTGTGTACATTCTGTACAACGATCCAAGAAGATTTAAGTTGGATTCAAAATCCAGAAAGTGTATCTTTTTGGGTTGTGCTGATCGAGTAAAGGGGTTTCGCTTGTAGGATCCTAATGTCCACAAGCTTGTCATCACCAGAGATGCTATCTTTGAGGAAGATAAAGTAAAATGAGACAAAAGCACACTGAATTTAGAAACTACTATATTTCAGGTGAAAATTAAGTCAAACGAAGATCAAATTTCTTGTGAATCAGTACCAGAGCACAAGGAACAAGAACATCACTACAAGAAAATATGCCTTCAACAACACTCAAAAGACAACAGTTTTAGAAAACCGTTATGTTTTTACTTTTTACAACGGTTTTAACAAAAATCGTTGTAGATTAGCGTGTTTTTTGGACAAACGACAACGGTTTTTGTTAAAACCGTTGTAGATTAGCGTGTTTTTTGGACAAACGAAAACGGTTTTAGAAAACTATTGTGGATTAGCTTGTTTTTTAGACAAACAACAACGGTTTTAGCTAACCGTTGTTGATTAGCTTGTTTTTTTTTTGAGAAACGACAACGGTTTTAGGGAACCGTTATTAATTAGCCACGGTTTTAGAGAATATTTAGCGACAGTTTTATTTAAACCGTTGCTACTTTAAAAATAGCGTCGATTTAAACAGAAACTGTCGCTAATAGTGATGGATTTTGAACCGTCGAATAGCGACGGTTATTTGACGATTTTTCTTAAATTGTCGCTATTAGAGACGGTTTAGCAATAGCGATGGTTTTTGCTAAACCGTCGCTAATAGCGACAGTTTTACCAAAAATCTTCGCAAATTGTCTATAAATATCACCGTTTTTAGTCCATTTTCTTCCACACCTCTTCACATCTGCAATAAATTTTTCTCTCTTAAACGATTTTAGTTTCGATATAAGGTAAGTTTTTTCGCTTCAATTCTTGATAAATTTCTAGTGTTAGTTAAGATAACGAATATTGTTAACTTAGTCAGATTGTAAGTTTTTTTGATAGATTTATTACATTATAAAAGTAATTTTTTTATTTTACTGAAAATATTAGCGACGGAATATGTCTAAACCATCGCTAAAATCAGCGACGGGTTTTTGACTAAATCCGTCGCTAATTTCAGCGACAGTTTAAGACGGCTTAGTCAAAACCCATCGCTAAAATTAGCGAAGATTTATGATAATTAGCGACGGTACAAAAATCGTCGCAATATGATAGCTACGACAACGGTTTAAAATCGTTGTCGTTGAACGCACTTTCAACAACACTGTCAGTTACAACAGTTTTAAATGAGCAACGACAACGTATTTTATCTGTTGTCGTTTAGTGTTTTGGTTGTAGTGCATGTTTGAATATGAGGTTTTCAATATGAGGCAATCAATTCGAGACAGAAGACCACCAAGTTGGTTTTTAGATCATATTACTAAAAACAATATTGCATATTGTGTACTATCAAAGGATGGTGAGCCATCAAGTTTCCATGAGGCTACTCAAATCTCGGATGTATCTTTGTGGATGACAACAATGCAAGAAGAATTGGAGGTGTTAGACATAAATAAAGCTTGGGATCTTGTTACACTACCATGAGTGAGGAAAGCCATTGACAACAGATGTGTTTATAAGTGTGATGGCAATAATTAAGTCTAGCGGTATCATGCTAGAATGATGATAAATAATATGCTCAGAAAGGAGGCATTGACTTCAATTGGATATTTTCTCTTATGTATCAGCTTATAACAGTTAGAGAAGTATTGACATTGTGTCTAGTGCTTGACCTACATCTAGAATAGCTAGATGTGAAAATGACATTTCTTCATGGAGATCATTAAGAAGAAATCTATATGCTCCATACAGAAGGTTTTGCGAAAAAAGACAAAAATAACTTGTTTTGCATGTTGAACAAATCTCTATTCGATCTCAAATAGGCACTGATGTGTTGGTGCAAGAGATTTGATTCCTATATCATAAGCCTTGGATAAAACAGACTTAGTGCAAACCCTTATACATATTTTAAGAGGTCCATGATTATATCATTTTGCTGTTATATGTGGACGACATGTTGGTAGCAGACCTCAACAAAGTTCGGGTTCAAGAATTAAATGTACAATTGGCTAGAGAATTTGATATGAAAGACTTGAGACTAGCAAATAAGATTCTAGGAATGCAAGTTTACTGAGATAGAAGTAACAGAAAGATTCGTCTTTCCCAGAAAAATTATTTGAAGAAAGTCTTGCAACACTTTAGCATGCAAGATAGTAAGCCAATCTCGACTCATCTTCATGTTAACTTCAAGTTATCCTCCGAGATGTGTCCTACTAGTGAAGCAGAGAGGATGAAGATGTCTTGAGTACCATATGCATCAACAGTGAGAAGTTTGATGTTCACCATGATCTGTACAAGACCAGACATTTCTAAAGCAGTGTGGGGTGTAGTTAGTCGGTATATGGCGTATCCTGAACAAGAGCTTTTGAGCACTATTAAGAGGATCTCTAGATATATTACATGTAACTCGAATGCTGTATTATGTTATGAAGGATCAGATTTTACAATAAGAGGCTATGCCAATTCAGATTATGCAGGTGATCTTGATAAGAGAAAATCTACTACTGGTTATGTGTTTACACTTGCAGAGGGAGCCGTAATTTGTGTTTCAAAGCTTCAAATAGTAGTGGCGTTATCTATGATAGGGGCATAATATATGATAGCTACTCAAGTTTGCAAGGAGGTAATATGGATTAAAAGGTTATTAAAGAGATCATCACAAATAAGAGAAGGTTCCTTTGTTTTGTGATAGTTAGAGCGCCTTGCACATCACAAGGAAGTCAGCATTTCATTCCAGGTCTAAACATATTAGAGTTCTCAATTTCACTTTGTTCGAGAAGTAGTAGTAGAAAGAAGCGTGGATATGAAAAAAATCCGTATAAAGGATAACATAGCTGATGTTCCGACCAAGCTTGTGAACACTGATAAGTTTGAGTGGTGTAGATCCTTAAGTGGCCTAGTGAAAGCAAAAGCAGCAAGGAATGAAAAAATTGAATAGATATGTAGAGATATGTTTGATTCTCAATCAAATCTCCAAGTGAGAGAATTGTCAACAATTAACGGGGTGGGTTGTGCCTAATGGTTTGTGGTTGTCATAATTATGACTACCACAAACCAAATCTTTAAGGGAGCTTATCTTCTCATTCTAATAATCCCAAAATTCATTCAGCTGTTCTCTTGAGCATTTCTTCTTTTCTGAGTGCGTAGTAATATAATATTTGTGAGGCATTTCGTTCTTCTATACTAATGGAGTGCGTGTTCTTTTTGAAACCACCATGAGAGGTTGTAACATACAAAATATTATAGTGAAATCTTTCAATATTGCCCGTGGTTTTTACCTTAATAATTTTTAGGAGATTTCCACATAAATCTTTGTGTCTAATTTTATTCTTTATTTTCAAATTTATATCTCAAATTGTCGCACATGAGACGAGCAATACAGTTCATTTTCTCTTTCATTTATCAACTCTCCACCTTTGTGCTTTCCTGCCCAAGGAGAATTCATCCCCATAACCATGAAGTAATCTTCTGTGCGGATGATTTGTCATGTTTAACTTTTCAAATAGGACTTCCGGGCGAGTCTAAAAGTCCACTAAATCTTTCAATTATTTCTTCGTTGTAGCCCGAGCTCCATGCCTGCCTGCCAATCCAAATAAAGCTCACGTGCTAATTTGAAAGTGCAAGAATACATGCAAGGAAATTAACTCATTAGAATGGTCTACCTGAAATGTCTAGCACACACGCCCTCACCCTTCCAGCAGCCACTCGTGAGGTTCCAGCGGTTATTGGCTTCGATTTTCAAAGAAAATTCAGTGAGGTTATTGTCCCGTCCTTCTGGTGTTCGTCCCTCGCCCCGTTCGTGTAGATTTTTGAGCGCATATACGCAAAGGCATGCTCGATACCCTCATTTTCTTGTCTTTCACACCATAATACATGTTTTTGATTGATTATGCATGATATATTGTAGATCTAATGTTTTATGTGAGTTTCAAATACGTGTACATGAAGACAATCGAATTTTATGCTTTGATTCTCATGTTTTTGGCACATATAGCAAGGGGCTGTCAGGACCGATGGGTAGAAGGCTCAAAAATGTCAAGATGAAGGTGCTTAGGCATGAGAAACAGATCTGGAATGAGCCCTGTTTTGTGGCCGATCGGGTTTGCAAGTTATGGCTTGTTTTGGGTTCAGTTAAGGCTCGACCGAGGATTAGGTGTAGGGCGGCTATGTGAGGGTTGAACCAAGCCATGGTGCAGACATTGTGGGTCTGAGTCACGGTCCAGGGCGGCCAAAGTGCAGCTGGTCGCAGCCCAAGTCTAGATCGTGAGCCCTAGGTCAAGCAAGGGGTCACGTTTTGGGTGTTCCGGGTGTTTCATGCACGGCCACGTGCATGGAACTCTAAGCCTTAAATCTATCTATCCAGTCACGTCCTAGGATGGTTTGGTTCGATTCTGGTCCTTGCTGATTGGGCGTAGGATTGAGTTTTTTCTTTTAGGTTGTAACTGGGGTTTTTGTTCGTGGGGGGATAGCGCCGCTGTGCTAAGAGTTCGGCACTTGTAGCGCCGCGGTGCTTTTCAGCCAGCACTGAGGTGCTTGTCTATGGGTTTGGTTTCATATATGAGTTGGCCTAGGCGTTTGTCTATCGTTTTGGTTTCGTTCCTAGGCTCGAGTATACGTCTAGGAAATGATTATAAGTATGTTTTAAGGTGTCTTGTTAAATTCGGATGGATTCGGGTCGAAGTTTTAAAGTCCAGGTGTAAAATGGTCAAATTAGGGTTTCAGGGGCAAAATAATCATTTTGCACCTGAATTTAGTTAACAGTCCTGACAGTGTCCTGATAACTGAAAATGCATATTTAAAATGTTTATGTTAATTATGAATATGAATTTTTATGATAATGCTGAAAAATACGTTGCATCATTGGTTTTAAGAAAATGCATGTATATGCATGAATTTTACAAGTGATGAATACAATGACATGTTTTTGAAGGAGATGAGTTGGTTGTGACTAATACGAACATGAACACAAACATGTAAGGTCAATGCTCAGTTGACGGGTGAGAGTGTCGTTGATGTCCGCGTGGTCGGGTACCACGGTTATATGTAGATGGATCCATCGACCTAGAGCTGATACGAAAGTCACAACTAATGATCAGAATTAATAAAAGAAAATGAATACGTATATGATGATATGATATGAGATGACTTGATATGACCCGATATGTTGATGTTTATGTTTATGCTTTGTAATATCACGAACTTACTTTTGTTACAATACTTTTCGTTGTTGTATTATATGTGTATGTACTTGTTATAATGGTTCAGGTGTGTTGAGTGTTTAGACTCACTAGGTGTAATTGATGCAGGTGATCATGTGGATGAGGAGACGGGAGGCACTGAAGATTGAGTAGGCTGAATTGGGGGTGCACGTGAAAACCCGAGGACCTTGCATTTCTTCCGCACATTTTGATTTTTGAGACATGGGTTAAAACAATATTTTTAAATGTTTAAGAATTTTTAATACGAAGTTGATTTGACTGATCTTTGGTAACTTGTTTGAGTTTTTCTTTTAAAACAGTAGACTCTGAGATTGATTACATTTTCAAGATTTGATAATTGCAGTTATTTTATTTAGTCGTTGGATGTCTTTTTTTGTACAGTGTAGGTTTCGAATTTTTCTTGGATTTACGTGGTTATGGTTTTGGCCATTACTTAAAAAAAAATTCAGTAGAATTTTAGCACTAGACGTTTCAGTTGATTTTAGCACGAGATGTTTCAGTTGGTATTAGAGCAAGGTTTCTTGTAGAGGGTTGTGCCACCGCAACTTTCAGAAGCTCAGTCGTCAAGCCTCAAGTCTGTAAGTTTACATGCTTTGAATGTTTTTAATGCCATCACCTGAATTTTTACATGATATATGTTTTACAGCACATGTTGATCTGTTTATATGCTTTGAGGTTCAATGTTTTAAAAACTAGATTGAATTGCATGTTGGTTACATTAGAATTTGGACTATTTTCAGATAATATGCCTTCTAGAAGAGCTCCAAGTTCAGACAGGCAGGATGACACTCCTGGGGGTGACCGAGTTTTTCCACCACCACCACCAGAAGATCCCGCAACCAGAGTTTTGGAAGGGATTGCACGATTGTTGGAGCAGGCTCAGCAAACTCCTAGACCCCAGGTGGACGTTTATGAGCAGTTCAGAAGGCTCAATCCGAAGGAGTTTGGTGACACCACTGACCCGTTTGTGGCCGAGGGTTGGATTCTATCACTTGAGATGCACTTCCAGTACCTGGACATGAGAAATGTGGACCTATAAGATGTGCTACTTATATGCTGAGAGATGATGCATCTCTATGGTGGGAGAGAGCAGCACATGGGGTGAATCTGGCTACTCTCACTTGGAACCAATTCAAAAATCTTTTCTACAATAAGTACTTCATTACAGACGTTAGGGAGCGCCTGACCCGAGAGTTCATGTGTCTCCGATAGGGGACTTGACTGTTACTGAGTTTATTAGAAAGTTTGATCGGGGCTGTCACTTTGTACCACTTATTGCGAGGGATACGACAGAGAAGTTGAGGCACTTCATAGATAGCCTCAGACCTACCATTAGGAGAGATGTTATGCTGATGAGGCCGAGGGATTATGAGGCGGCCGCCGCTTGCGCTTATGAGGCGGATCAAGCACTGAGGGATATAGATGTGGAGATGCAAAGGAAGATGCATTAGGCACAACAGAGTTCACATCCCAGTAAGAAGCAGCTAACAAGGCCCAGACACTTGGGGCAGCAGAAGCCTAAAGGTCAAATCAAAAAGCCGGGGCAACAGAAGTCCTCTCAGAATTCAAGTGCCCTGAGACAGGAGGAGAGGCAGCCATGCAAACAATACAACCATTTTTATTTCGATAAATGTATGTGGGGGGACGTTTAAATGCTTTATCTGCAAGGAGGAAGGCCATAAGGTTGCTGATTGTCCAAGGAACAAAGGGCGTCCTACTGGGAGGGCCTACGTTATGCATGCAGAGGAGGCAGAAGCAGAGCCAGACACGACATTGATCACCGGTAACCTATTTGCTTAACATTTTTAAATTGCCTTTGTCACGTCCCGATACTTGGGTGAGTTGACATCCGGCGTTGTTTTAAAATTATTCAATCGTAAATCAACAAGCCTCGTAGTACAGTGTACAACCAAACTAGTCTTTTTCATAAAACATATATTGTCTTTACAACGTAATCAACTTAACAAACGAATGCGGAAACGAACAACGTAAAAATAAAAGATAGCCAAATTCCAAAGTATGTCTTGATCAACTGAAACCTTGTTACCAATTCCAGAAATTCATTTGCTCTTCTTCTTCAACTTGTTTTTCATTCTTGTCTGGGAGTGAGAGGTGTAAGGGTGAGTATTTTGTGAAATACTCATTTGCTCTTCTTCTTCAAATTGTTTTTCATTCTTATCTGGGAGTGAGAGGTGTAAGGGTGAGTATTTTGTTAAATACTCAGCAAGTGAGGGCCGATCGATCATAATAATACAAAGATATACATAGATAGATCTTAACAATTCGAAATTTGTCGTGTGTCAACAAACGTCGGGACAATAAATAGACAAAATGATAGATATGACATAACTTATATATATTTATGTAAATATTAAATGAATTTCATGTCACAATAATAATTCATATCAAAAGTCAAGACCTGATATTAACCTTGAGCAAACATAATTTATCATATGTATATAGACATATCATATATTATTCGTATTGCACTGTTACTTCATCTTATTATCCATGGTGTTACTGATCAGTCCCCTATATGTAATTCCTCTAAGGGTGAGGCCATATATCGGTTATTATTACCCACTGCATCAGGGCTATAAACTTGTCATATCTTATCATGTTTTAGGAAAATTTTCCTTTTTACCATTTCTAACTTGAATCATAACAGTGTCTTTAAACATAATTATTAGAATACACCAAACTGGTGTTTAAGAACATATATTAGAATATAACATGAAACGAAGACAACATAATTTTGAAACGAAAAGAACATGCACTTGAAATTGATTTAAACATGCTTAACAATTTATCGAAAAGAAATATTCATATATAAAATCGAAGGGACATATCATGTCGATCGAATTTTTGAAAACATACTTAAATAATTTAAAACATAAGCCCACTTAATGAAAGGTGCTCCTAATTTATGGAAGAAACAAGCTGGAAGGTAACGTCCGAAAATCCGTAAAATTGCTAAATTCGCTTGAATTCCGAGCAGTATTCTTGCAGATATGTTGCCCAGAAATTGAACCGTTGGATGAGGCTGAAAGTTGGATAAGATGTTTAGAACATTTGAAAGTGTATTATGAACGGTGGAGATTGGATTCTGAGGTCTGAAGTGATGGGACGAATTTCCAGAAATATAACAGAATTCTTGCTCCTAAATTTCACTTCAAGGAAGGTTGATGATTGTAAACTTCAAGCTTGCTCTAGATGGAGAGGTTTTGGTGTGATTTTCCTCAAATTCAATAAATCTATTTATAGGCAAGATTTGAAAACAATTCTCACAATTTGATGCATACTATAATATATTTTATTTATTTTAGTCAAAACTTTGGCACTCATGTTTTGTCAATGTTTTGCACTCATGTTTTGTCAATGTTTTGCACTCACGTTTTTTTTTTCAATATTTTGCAATTATGTTTTTCAATGTTTTACACTTCATAATAGTTAATAATAATAATAAAAATAATAGCCATAATAATAGTAATAATATTCATAATTCTTACATTCCTCCCTCCTTATCGGAAGTTTCGTCCCTGAAACTTGAGTTTTCTAGATTTTCAAAAAGACATGGATATTGCTTGAACATCTTCTCTTTTAATTCCCAAGTAGCTTCTCTTTCGGTGTGATTAGACCACTGTATCTTGACATAGGAAATGTTGCGTCGCCTTAGCACTTGTTTTTTTGTGTCCAAAATTCTAATTGGAACTTCTTCATATCTTGTCTTTTCATTCAGATTTCCTTCTATCAGAAGTGGTCCAGTTTCAAGAACATGATTTGGGTTCGGGATGAATTTCTTCAATTGTGAAACATGAAACACATTATGAATCCTTGACATATCCGGTGGCAATGTTAGTCTGTATGCCAGTGTTCCGATTCTTTCCAAAATTTCAAAAGGTCCTATGTATCGGGGATGTAATTTCCCAGCTTTATTGAATCGAACAACTCCTTTCATGGGAAAAACTTTTACGTAAGCTTTTTCTCCAACTGTGAACTCCACTGGTCTCCTCTTTAGATCAGCCCAACTTTTCTGTCGATCTTGAGCAATTTTGAGCCTTTCTTTAATGATTGTTACTTTGTCCACGGTTTCTTGGACCAGTTCAGGTCCAGTTATGGATTTCTCTCCTACCTCATCCCAGTATAGAGGTGATCGACATTTTCGGCCGTACAGAGCTTCATATGGAGCCATTCCAATACTGCTATGATAACTGTTATTGTAAGCGAACTCAATTAAAGGTAGATGTTTACTCCAATTACCACTGAATTCTAAAGCACATGCTCGTAGCATATCTTCAAGGGTTTGTATTGTTCTCTCTGTTTGGCCATCAGTTTGAAGGTGATAAGTTGTACTGAGAGTAACCTTAGTCCCCATAGCTTGTTGAAAACTTTTCCAGCACCGAGATACGACTCTTGGATCTCTATCAGACAGCATGCTTGTCAGAACTCCATGTAATCGCACAATATTGTCCATGTATATGGTAGCCAATTTTTCCAGATTATAATTCATGCGGACAGGTAGAAAATGTGCAGATTTTGTGAGTCTATCTACGATTACCCATATTCCATTATGACTTTGTCTAAACTTTGGTAAACCTACTACAAAATCCATGGAAATATGTTCCCATTTCCATTCTGGAATTTCCAAGGGTTGAAGAAGTCCTCCAGGTCGTTGATGTTCAGTTTTAACTTGTTGACAGACCTGGCATCTAGAGATGTATTCTGCTACATCCTTCTTCATTCCGCTCCACCAGAAATTTTTCTTTAAATCTCTGTACATTTTTGTACTGCCGGGGTGGACTGAAAATTTTGATTTATGTGCTTCAGACATTACTCTCGGTCGAAGATTCTCGATGTTTGGTACACACAATCGTCCTTTCATCCACAAAACTCCCTTCTCGTCTATATGAAGATCTTGTGACTTCTTTTCTTTGACTTGTTCTTTAAGTTTTGTAACGCCCGAGATTTTATCCTGTTAATTTGAAATGAATAATTGATTGATTGATATGGTTATAGACAGAGCATGTCGAGATGGGCTTGGAAATGTTGAGTTGAGAATATGTGCAAGAATTATGTGTGAGTCCCGAAGGTCTCGCTCATATGCACGGCTGGTGGGCCCGCATATGCACGAGCTTAGTGATTCCAAAAGTTGCCGAGACGAAGGTCTCGCGCATATGCGCGACAAGAGGCACGCATATGCGCGAGTTGTCCAGAGTAGTGGGCGCATATGCGCCGAGAAGGGGCGCGCATATGCGCCGGTAGATTAAATGGTTATATGCCGAGACAGTAGGTCTCGCGCATATGCGCCGGGTGAGGTCGCGCATATGCGCGAGACGTGCAGAATGAAAAATAAGCCAAGTGTCCTTGCCATGCAATATAATGTGATATGCCTTCAACATTCCTTCGAGATTTTAGCAGGCAGTGAGAGAAATTACAGCAATTCCTTCAAACTTCATTTCTCCTTAGACATTTGATTTTGAAGAATCTAACCATCCGATTTTCGATCCGAGACTAGATTCGTGCTCCTCTCTTCAATAGCTTCAAAAGGATGTAAGTATTGTTCATTTCCAGCATGTTTCGAGATATATATGTTGGAGGAATTGTGATTTTATCAGAGATATATGTTCTCGAGTAGCTAGAGATCATAACGCCGTAAAAGGATCGATTATCGGATGTCGTATGCAAAGTGTATGAAATTCCAGCATGTATTGAGTGGAAAGTATGCAGATTTTCAGAGTTTGAAATGTTTATGATATTGATTATGAGTTGTGATTTAGTATCGATTGTTGTTGAGTTGATTGGTATCGCAAGATTTCGCCGTTATGCCGTCGAATTGTATCGAGATTTGATATTAATCCGTATATGTATTGCTTGAAGTTAAAGATTGATATGGTGCATTGTATATATGTCATTTCAGATTGGGTTTGACAGATTCGATATCAAGAATACGAGACTTCGACTTGTTCAAACCCAAACTACGACAAGAAAGGTATAATTCATGTTGATTCGGGGAGATATAACTCGAATTAGATCTGATTTGAGTTTCCCAAAATCACATACTAGATTGTTATCTTTTTATATGTTGATGCTTTGTTTATAGATATGTATTCAAGCATTTAAGATAGGAAAGACATTGGCAGACTTGCCAAGCTAGACGTTCGGTGATATCGACGCATAGGAGCAGAATTGCCTCCGATTGTAGATATTCGATACAGACATGACCGAAGTCTAGGAATAAGACGTACCGTCACCCCGATTGGGAGGGTAGGTGGCAGACTGTGACGTCTTATTCACACCGGGATCCCTAGAGTTAGAGTCGAGCCGAGTCAAGATATGATTTCGATTTCATTTGCATGCTGATATTGATTTGGTTTAATAGATTATGGAACCTATTGCCATTGATTCTAGTCCTGATAGCATGCTTCATGATTTATATGGTGTATATGCATGTGTACCATGTTCTATACTGGGATTTGTTCTCACCGGAGTATCCGGCTGTTGTTGTGTCTGTATGTGTGCATAACAACAGGTGGGGCAGGATCAGGGTCGAGACAAGGATGATTGAGAGGTGATAGCGTGGTGATCACGGGCGTAGCAGAAGAAACTAGTTGTTGTATTAGACATGTATTAATACTTTTAAACACTAGTTTGATTGCATGAACGAAACAAGACATGTATTTGCTTTTCAAGAAATGTAATAAAGTTTATGTATGTATAGTATGTTAAAAGCAAATTTTTGACCCACATTTTTTAACAAAGATCCAATTAATCCCAAAGATAATCGAGTTAGAGCCCGGATCCCCACAACAGGTGGTATCAGAGCGATAGATCCTTTAGATTGAAATAGAATAGAATGAGCAGTAGGTTCTGTATAGACTGAGATAGAAGAGAGTGAGTGGGGTAGATCGAGTCGTCTTCCTTGCTTATATCATGCTAGCACACGTCATGATTTATTGCTTTCCCTATGATATGTTGTATTGTTATGTGAGTTGATTACAGCATCTACTTGCCAAAACTGAATCAGAACCGATTCTGGATCAGAGGTATATGATCAGAGGAGGACTGAGACAGATTGTATAGACTGTATACTAATCCGTTTGATAATCAGATATGCCTCCTCGACGAGTACCGCAACCAGTAGCAGGTCGGGCACCAGAACAGGGCAGTACTTCCAATGATCTGATGGATGTGACCGCTACACCGATGGAGACCTTGTTAAAGCGGTTTCAGTCGTTCCGACAACCGACACTAAAGGGTACAGAAAATTCCGTGGAATGTGAAAGTTGGCTCGATGACATCGAAATGTTTTTTGAATCTCTTGACTATACCGACGAACGACGAGTTGAACTGATTGGGCATCAACTGCAAGAAGTTGCCAAGAATTGGTGGCTTACCACAAAGAGGGCCTTGGAGCATCGTTGTACAGAGGTCACTTGGAAGGTGTTCAAGACAGAGTTCTATCAGCGATTCTTTCCCGTCTCCTACCGAAAAGACAAAGGTGCTGAATTTGCCAACCTGAGACAGGGACAGCTGAACATCGAGGAATATGTGGCTAAGTTCTCCACATTGCTCAGATTTGCTCCCCACGTTGCTGGGAATGATGAGGTCGTTGCAGATCAGTTTATCAATGGCCTGAATCCGGAGATATTCACCTTGGTAAACACGGGACGACCCAACACTTTTTCTGATGCCTTGAACAGGGCGAAGGGAGCAGAAGCCGGGTTGCTTAGGCAACGAAGCACTTCTTATACAACTCAGACTCCTAGACCACCCCAGCCCTCGGGTCAGTATCAGCAACCACCTCCCAGATTCGAGAGTGGTGGTAGCAGCAGCGGGAGGAAAGACAGTTTGAAAGTGAAGGGGAAGCAGTTCAAGAAATCAGGGAGCAGTTCGTCGAGCTCCAGTGGGCCGAGACAGACAGGGTCGGGCCAGAGATCAGAGTATACAGGGGTTTACTGTAGTTCTTGTGGAGGTAGACATGCCACCGAACAGTGTCAGGGCGTGATGGGTCGCTGCAACATTTGCAGACAGCAGGGCCACTTCGCCAAGGTCTGTCCACAGAGAGGTGCACAGCAGACTCAGAGTGTAGGAGCATCTGGCTCTGTAGCTCAGCCTGAGAGGCAAGCTTCATCTGTTCATTCATTCCAGCCAGCCCCTGCATCTACACAGCCCAGAGCTCGAGGTGGCCAGACAGTGAGCCAACCTCCCAGACAGCAGGCTCGAGTGTTTGCGCTGACAGAAGAGCAGGCTCAGGATGCCCCTGATGACGTGATAGCAGGTAATTGTTCGCTTTGCGGTTATCCTGCTTATGTTCTGATAGACACAGGTGCATCACATACATTCTTATCTGAGCGTTTTGCATTGACATATGCATTGCCTATTGAGTCGTTGTCTACTGTAGTGTCTATCTCTTCTCCTTTGGGGACAGGGTTGATATCAGTGACATCTGTTAGATCATGTTTACTACAGTATGATGGGCATGAGATAGATTTAGACTGTATTGTACTTGGGTTATCTGATTTTGATTGCATTATTGGTATCGACATGCTAACCAAGTACAGAGCGACAGTAGACTGTTTCCACAAGATTGTTAGATTCAGACCAGAGATGGCTGAAGAGTGGAAGTTCTACGGCAAAGGGTCTAGAGCTAGGATTCCTTTGATTTCAGTATTGTCTATGACTCGATTACTACAGAAAGGAGCAGAAGGGTTCCTTGTCTATTCAGTTGATTTACTGAAATCGAGTCCTACCTTGGCAGATGTGCCAGTGGTTAGCGAGTTTGCAGATGTGTTCCCCGATGAGATTCCGGGATTGCCTCCAGTCAGAGAGGTAGATTTTAGCATCGACCTAGTACCAGGTACGGTTCCTATTTCTCGAGCTCCTTATAGAATGGCACCGATAGAGTTGAAAGAATTGAAAGAACAGCTTGAAGATTTGCTGGCCAAGGGATATATCAGACCGAGTGTATCTCCTTGGGGCGCACCAGTGCTATTCGTGCGAAAGAAAGACGGTTCGATGAGATTGTGTATCGATTACCGGCAACTGAACAAGGCAACAGTAAAGAACAAGTACCCATTGCCTCGCATCGACGATTTGTTTGATCAGTTGCAGGGATCCTCTGTCTATTCCAAGATCGATCTGAGATCTGGATATCACCAGCTGAGAGTTAGAGATGTTGATATACCGAAGACAGCATTCCGAACCAGGTATGGACATTATGAGTTTATTGTCATGCCTTTTGGTTTAACGAATGCGCCAGCGGTGTTTATGAGTCTGATGAACCGTGTCTTTCAGAGGTATCTGGATGAGTTTGTGATTGTTTTTATAGATGATATTTTGGTTTACTCAAGAAATGAGACTGATCATGCTGAGCATTTGAGAATTGTGTTGCATACGTTAAGAAATGAGCAACTGTATGCTAAACTGTCAAAGTGTGAGTTTTGGCTGAGACAGGTTGTCTTCTTGGGTCATATCATATCTGGAGACGGTATTTCTGTTGATCCGAGCAAAGTCGAGGCAGTGATTAGTTGGCCTAGACCAACTTCTGTGCCAGAGATACGCAGTTTCATGGGTCTAGCAGGGTACTATCGACGATTTATTAAAGATTTCTCCAGTATTGCGAAGCCAATCACTCAGTTGACTCAGAAGAATGCGCCTTTTATCTGGTCAGAAGCATGTGAGTCGAGCTTCGTAGAGTTGAAGAAGAGATTGACTAGTGCTCCAGTCCTGACGATACCTTCAGGTACGGGTGATTTCGTTGTATATTGCGATGCATCACACAGAGGGTTAGGATGTGTTCTTATGCAGCGACAGCATGTTATTGCCTATGCTTCGAGACAGTTGAAGCCACACGAGAGTCGATACCCAATTCATGATCTTGAATTGGCGGCTATCGTTTTTGCACTGAAGATATGGCGACACTATCTATATGGCGAGAAATTTGAGATCTACTCTGATCACAAAAGCCTGAAGTATCTATTTTCTCAGTCAGAGTTGAACATGAGACAGCGTAGATGGCTCGATTTATTGAAGGATTTCGATTGTGAAATCAAATACTATCCAGGGAAATCGAATGCAGCAGCGGATGCTTTGAGTCGAAAGGTATGTTCCTTATCCTTGTCGACGATAGGTGTTTCGAATATGATAGAAGATTGTTGCTTTTCTGGATTAGCATTTGATACAGATAATAGGCCGTTGCGACTTGCCACTATTCAGTGTGAACCAGATTTGATTATTCGCATCAAAGAGGCACAAAGAACATATCAGAGTGTTCAGAAGTCGATTGATATGGTCAGATCAGGACATATTTCTGAGTATCAGATACGTGATCATGTGTTGTATGTGAATAACTGTCTTGTAGTTCCAGATGTTTCAGATTTGAAACAACAGATATTGTCAGAGTAGTCGATTCAGTATTCATCCTGGTGGCAGGAAGATGTACAATGATCTGAAAACACAGTTCTGGTGGAAACAGATGAAGACAGATATTGCAGAGTTTGTGTCTAGGTGCTTGAATTGCCAACAGGTGAAGGCCGAAAGAAAGAAGCCCGGAGGGTTATTTCAGAGTTTAGCTATTCCTGAGTGGAAATGGGATCACATTTCCATGGATTTCGTCACGAAGTTACCAAGATCATCTCGGGGTTATGATGCGATTTGGGTGGTGATAGACAGATTGACCAAATCAGCATGCTTCATTCCTTACAAGATGACATACCGACATGATCAGATGGCAGATATATATGTCAGAGAGGTTGTCAGATTACATGGTGTGCCGAAGTCGATCGTATCAGATCGTGATCCACGATTCACTTCACACTTTTGGCACAGTCTACAGCAGGCTCTAGGTACGACTTTACACTTGAGTACTGCTTACCATCCCCAGACAGACGGACAGTCAGAGCGGACTATTCATACTTTAGAAGATATGCTGAGAGCTGTAGTACTAGATTTTGGTAATAGTTAGCAAGATTCACTAGCTCTTTGTGAATTCTCGTACAACAACAGCTATCAAACGAGCATTGAGATGGCACCGTTTGAGGCATTATACGGGAAGAAGTGCAGATCTCCGCTGTATTGGGATGACATCTCAGAGGCACCAGACTTAGGGCCAGATATGATTCGTGAGATGACTGAAAAAGTAAAGATAATTCAGAAGCGAATGAAGACGGCACAAGATAGACAGGCGAAGTACGCGAACATCAGACGTCGACCGTTAGTATTTGAACAAGGAGACAGAGTATTTTTGAAGATTTCTCATTTCAGAGGTGTTGTCAGATTTGGCAAACGTGGGAAGTTGTCTCCTAGATACGTCGGTCCGTACGAGATTCTTGAAAAGATTGGCGATCGAGCATATCGACTTGCTCTTCCTCCTTCTCTATCTGGGATACATGACGTCTTCCATGTATCAATGTTGCGTAGATATATGCCAGATCGTTCTCATGTCATTCAGCTTGAAGAAGCCGAGCTAGATCAGACTTTGAGTTACGTTGAGCAGCCGATTCAAATTCTTGATCGGAAAGATAAACAGCTCAGAACGAAGACTATTCCATTAGTGAAAGTTCAGTGGAGTCGTCATGGTACTGAAGAAGCTACCTGGGAGACAGAATCAGAGATGAGACAGAAATATCCAGAGTTATTTTTATGACGTGAGTATTTGTTTAGCTTTTGAGTTTATTGCGTCTTTTACTTGCTTTGATTTATTGCCTGCGAGTTCGAGGACGAACTTATGTCTTAGAGGGGGAGAAATGTAACACCCGAGATTTTATCCTGTTAATTTGAAATGAATAATTGATTGATTGATATGGTTATAGACAGAGCATGTCGAGATGGGCTTGGAATTGTTGAGTTGAGAATATGTGCAAGAATTATGTGTGAGTCCCGAAGGTCTCGCGCATATGCGCGGCTGGTGGGCGCGCATATGAGCGAGCTTAGTGATTCAAAAAGTTGCCGAGATGAAGGTCTCGCGCATATGCGCGACAAGAGGCGCGCATATGCGCGAGTTGTCCAGAGTAGTGGGCGCATATGCGCCGAGAAGGGGCGCGCATATGCGCCGGCAGATTAAATGGTTATATGCCGAGACAGTAGGTCTCACGCATATGCGCCGGTTGAGGTCGCGCATATCCGTGAGACGTGCAGAATGAAAAATAAGCCAAGTGTCCTTGCCATGCAATATAATGTGATATGCCTTCAACATTCCTTCGAGATTTCAGCAGGAAGTGAGAGAGAAATTACAGCAATTCCTTCAAACTTCATTTCTCCTTAGACATTTGATTTTGAAGAATCTAACCATCCGATTTTTGATCCGAGACTAGATTCGTGCTCCTCTCTTCAATAGCTTCAAAAGGATGTAAGTATTGTTCATTTCCAGCATGTTTCGAGATATATATGTTGGAGGAATTGTGATTTTATCAGAGATATATGTTCTGGAGTAGCTAGAGATCATAACGCCGTAAACGGATCGATTATCGGATGTCGTATGCAAATTGTATGAAATTCCAGCATGTATTGAGTGGAAAGTATGCAGATTTTCAGAGTTTGAAATGTTTATGATATTGATTATGAGTTGTGATTTAGTATCGATTGTTGTTGAGTTGATTGGTATCGCAAGATTTCGCCGTTATGCCGTCGAATTGTATCGAGATTTGATATTAATCCGTATATGTATTGCTTGAAGTTAAAGATTGATATGGTGCATTGTATATATGTCATTTCAGATTGGGTTTGACAGATTCGATATCAAGAATACGAGACTTCGACTTGTTCAAACCGAAACTACGACAAGAAAGGTATAATTCATGTTGATTCGGGGAGATATAACTCGAATTAGATCTGATTTGAGTTTCCCAAAATCACATACTAGATTGTTATCTTTTTATATGTTGATGCTTTGTTTATAGATTTGTATTCAAGCATTTAAGATAGGAAAGACATTGGCAGACTTGCCAAGCTAGACGTTCGGTGATATCGACGCATAGGAGCAGAATTGCCTCCGATTGTAGATATTCGATACAGACATGACCGAAGTCTAGGAATAAGACGTACCGTCACCCCGATTGGGAGGGTAGGTGGCAGACTGTGACGTCTTATTCACACCGGGATCCCTAGAGTTAGAGTC
>NC_133310.1:7304986-7306004 GCF_012295235.1 Primulina huaijiensis | reverse complement strand
TTACAGCTGGTATCAGAGCAATGGTTCTGTATAGGGTTGCACTACTACTGACCTCGAGAAGCTCACGAAGTCACGTCTTCGGTTTGTAAGTTTTACATTTACGTATTTTATTTAAAGCATGAATTATTTAACAGCATGTTTTCATGAATTATTTTACGTCCTGATTTTTATTGTGCAGTATTTAAATTTAAATTAAATTATGGAATTATGCATGTTGGTTACGTATGGGTTATGTATGGAACAGGATGCCCCCTAGACGCATTCCCGAGAGGACTAGAAATGAGGAGCCTCGCCAAGAGGACAGGGAGGAGCAGAGGCAGGAGGGAGATTTACCCCCTCCACCTCCACCGGACATGAACGCCCAGATGCTAGCTGGGATGACTCAGTTCTTCGCACAGTTTGCGGGGAACCATGCTGTGGTGACCAGGCCGACAGGGCCCGAGGCTGTCTATGAGAGATTCATGAAGATGCGTCCGAAGGAATTTTCAGGGACGTCGGACCCCATGATTGCCGAGGGCTGGATCAAGTCCCTCGAGGTTATTTTCGCGTTTATGGAGCTTGGGGATGCAGATCGAGTTCGTTGTGCCTCTTATCTGTTCGGAGGAGATGCCCGCTTATGGTGGAAAGGAGCTTCAGTAGCCCTGAACTTGGCTACACTGTCTTGGGTACGCTTCACGGAGGTATTCTACTCCAAATATTTGACGGAGGAAGTTCGCACCAAGTTGACCACTGAGTTCATGAGCCTGAGACAGGGAGATATGACGGTTATGGAGTACATCCGTAAGTTCGAGAGGGGCTGTCATTTTGTGCCCCTAATCGCGAATGATGCTAGAGCCAAGTTGATGCATTTCTTGGTGGGTCTACGGCCGATCTTGCGCCGTGATGTTAGGGTGTCTGACCCTACTTCTTATGAGGTCGCTGTCTCCAAAGCCCTAGCCGCAGAGCAGGATCAGCGTTATATTGAGAGAGATCGCTTGGGGAAGCGACCAGTCCAGGTACCACACCGCCCTCCTCCTCA
>NC_133310.1:7303025-7304893 GCF_012295235.1 Primulina huaijiensis | reverse complement strand
TCCGAGACATAGACCTTGAGCTGCATGGAAATCTTGTATATGCGGATCTTATAGTGTTGCCGATGCCAGAGTTTGACATCATCCTAGGGATGGACTGGCTATTGCGGAACAGAGTTTTGATTGACTTCCAGCGGAGATCTGTTCTAGTCCGACCGCCTGGAATGACGCAGTTCTTATTCGAGCCGGACAGGTACTTTCCTTTACCGCGCATTATACCTTATGTTCAGGCTAGGAAGCTCATGCATAGAGGGTGTCGGGCGTTTTTAGCAACTTTTATATCTGTCCCCGAGGCACCCAGTCAGTCAGCCGCAGATGTTCCGATCGTCAGAGATTTTCTAGACGTTTTTCCGGAAGACGTCTCTGGTATACCACCCGAGCGAGAGGTGGAGTTTTCTATTGAGCTTATGCCAGGTACGGTTCCGATCTCCAAAGCACCGTACCGACTCGCACCGACAGAGATGGCAGAACTGAAGAAGCAGATTCAGGAACTTCTTGACAAGGAGTTCATTCGCCCTAGTTTTTCTCCATGGGGCGCGCCAGTCTTGTTTGTGAAGAAGAAGGATGGCTCTATGAGACTTTGTATTGATTACCGGGAGTTGAACAGGGTTACAGTGAAGAACAAGTACCCACTTCCAAGGATTGAAGATCTATTTGATCAGTTGCAGGGAGCTTCGGTATTCTCCAAGATTGATCTGCGTTCTGGCTATCACCAGTTGAGGGTGAGAGATGCTGACGTTTCCAAGACTGCCTTCAGGACTCGTTATGGCCACTATGAGTTCCTTGTGATGCCGTTCGGTTTGACGAATGCGCCAGCGATCTTCATGGATCTCATGAATCGCGTATTTCAGCCGTATCTTGACCAGTTTGTGATAGTATTCATAGATGACATTCTCGTCTACTCCAAGAATCAAGAGGATCACGGCAGACATCTGACCACAGTGTTGCAGACCTTGCAGAAGCACAAGTTATTCGCAAAGTTCTGTAAGTGCGAATTCTGGTTAGAGAAGGTGGCGTTCTTAGGCCACATTGTTTCTAGCAGTGGCATTGAGGTGGACCCAGCAAAAGTTGCAGCAGTCAGAGATTGGGTTGTGCCGCAGAATGCGTCAGAGATCCGTAGTTTTCTTGGACTAGCAGGATATTATCGGAAATTCATTAAGGGATTATCCTCTATTGCTGTTCCACTCACATCACTGACAAAGAAGAATGTGAAATTTGTTTGGAGCGAGGAGTGTCAGAAGAGCTTCGATACCTTGAAGCAAGCTCTTATCTCAGCACCAGTTTTGGCCATGCCGTCAGGGCCCGGCGAGTTTGTCCTTTATACCGATGCTTCGAAGCTCGGTTTAGGCGCAGTTTTGATGCAACATGGGAAAGTGATAGCTTACGCTTCTCGACAGCTGAAAATCCACGAGAAGAATTACCCCACCCATGATCTAGAGTTGGCCGCAGTAGTTTTTGCCTTGAAGATTTGGAGGCATTATCTGTATGGAGAGAAGTGCCAGATCTTTACCGACCACAAGAGCCTCAAGTATTTCTTTACGCAGAAGGAGCTGAACATGCGTCAGAGGCGCTGGTTGGAGCTTGTGAAGGATTATGACTGTGACATTAGCTACCACCCGGGTAAGGCTAATGTAGTTGCGGATGCATTGAGCAGGAAAGTTGCAGTGATGGCTCATTTGACGATTCAGAGACCTCTTCAGATTGAGATGCAGAGGTTTGATCTAGAGTCATATTCTCGAGGTAGAGTTCCCCGTCTATCTACCTTGACTATCCAGTCTTCTCTCATTGACCGTATTCGCAGTAGTCAGCCAGCAGATGAGCAGTTGGCAAAGTGGAAGCAGCGAGATGAGGCCAAGGGCAGTGTTTTGTAT
>NC_133310.1:7286334-7302204 GCF_012295235.1 Primulina huaijiensis | reverse complement strand
GGCAGTCAGAGCGAGTCATTCAGATTTTGGAGGATCTTCTCCGTGCTTGCGTCCTTGATTTCTCTGGGAGTTGGGAGTCGAACTTGCCATTAGTGGAGTTCACCTATAACAACAGCTTTCAGTCGTCTATAGGTATGGCTCCGTACGAAGCACTGTATGGCCGTAAGTGCAGATCTCCTGTTCATTGGGATGAAGTAGGAGAGAGAGCCGAGTTGGGTCCAGAGATTATTCAGCAGACTGTTGATGTAGTAGCCCGGATCCGTGATAGAATGAGGACTGCTCAGAGTCGACAGAAGAGCTATGCAGATCAGAGAAGGAGAGGGTTAGAGTTCGCAGTCGGCGACCATGTCTTTGTGAAGGGGGCACCCATGAAGGGTGTCATGAGATTTGGGAAGAAAGGGAAGCTCAGCCCGAGATTTATTGGACCATTTGAGATCCTTGACAGAGTTGGGACGCTAGCTTATCGTGTTGCTCTTCCGCCGAATCTGGCCGGAGTACACAATGTGTCTCACGTCTCTATGCTGAGGAAGTATATGGAGAATCCTTCGCATGTGCTGAACTTTGAGCCGTTGCAGCTTACCCCGAACCTGTCTTATGAGGATAGACCAGTGCAGATCTTAGACAGACAGGAGAAGAAGCTGCGGAACAAGTTGGTTAAGCGAGTCAAAGTAAAATGGCTCAACCATTCAGAGGAGGAAGCTACGTGGGAGTCTGAGCCAGAAATGAGGAGTCGGTACTCCGAGTTATTTGGTGAGTTCTAATTTCGAGGACAAAATTTCTTTAAGGGGGGGAGAGTTGTAAAACCCGTAATTAGACTGCGTATAAGCCATGCATAATTCTAAATTTTTTTAATTAAATTGACTTCATTGCATGAGTATTTAAATGCATTCTTTGAAGCTAAATATTTTATTCAGTAGTTTAAATTTTATTCTTTTCAGTTCATTAAGTGAGGCCGGACCGGAGTTGGAGTAAAGAGATAAAAATTTAATGCTAAGAAAACATTTCCTAAAATTTATTTAAGATAATTAATAAGTAAATTTATTGTAAAAGAAGGTTTAAGGAATTATTTAAATAAGTGGAGATAAGTAGTAAATAGAGTTCAATAATTAATTCCTTAATTCTTTTAAATATTTAATGAGTAGATAAAACACTAAAGAGTTAAAATACAATATTCAATAAATATTTTCCCTCCTCTTTATTATAATTTTCGGCCCCTATTATTCAATTTAAAAGTTTAGTTGACAACCCATTTAATTAATAGTCTTCCTATCCATTTTTATTGGGAGATAATTATATCACAACAAATCTTCTATGATAATTAATGGAGCAAGATCCCACCCCACCTAGCTATAAAAAAAAATCGGCCATGTTGTTTTTTTTAAAGATTTAATTGTGATTTTTATTTCAACTCATTCTTTATTTATCCCCTTAAATATTCTAGATAGATTTATCCTCCCCAACTTTTAAATCACTACCAAGATTTAATTAAACCAATTCTCCCTTTGCACCTAGACCTTAAAATCGTCCATATGCACCTCTAATATCCCCAAGAAAAATCTTTGATATCATTCTTTGATTTTTGGGAGCACCATTTAATTAATTAACAAGCATTATCCTAACCTAGTCTAGCTAGAGAAATCGGCCACACCCATTAAATTATCCATCCAAAATTTTTGATAGCAAACAACATTTCAAATTTGAAAAGAAAGGTAGACTTGGTATCCCTTTATTAGTGGATCTCCCACTCACTCCCCTAACCACTTAATCCCCTCCTCCATCACCGAAAACAGCAGCCATTTCAGATTAAAAATCGTGACCCTCATAGCCTAGAACAAGAGAGAAAAATCGAGCAAGTAGCAAGATAAGAAAGCGTTCCACTCGTCCGCGCCGTATCGTTCTTCTTTTCGTTTTTCTTTCAAACGAAAAATCCAAGGCATGTATTTATTTCTTTCAAACCTCAATCAAGTCCTATTATCATTTATTTAACATCACATGATCATCATTTATTGCAAAAACCGAAACACACCATGAAATTTCAAAAACAAAAGTGCATGCAGATTTCGGTCCTTCCTTGTGCAGTTCACGGTTTTGCTTGTTTTTGTGCATTCAGGTGGTTGGCTCGACTCCAGGCTCACCAGGCTACATCTAGACACGTAATAGGATGCATTAGGACCATGTTGGTCCATTCAAACCAGCCCCATGCATGATGAAACCCGAAATGACAGCAGCTTTCCTCCACTGCCATTGTGTGCTTCGAAATTTCAGTTTCTGCTGTCATAGGAAAAGATCTGATCTTGGCTGCCCTAAGGGCCTATAGCCATGGTTAGATCACTTCCCTAGCATGTCTAAGACGTGACTAAGTCGCCCTTTTGGTGGCTTGGTCCATGGTGCATCGGTTTTTAAACACAAAGCAAGAACAGCCCCTTCGCCCCTTTTTAATTCTGCATGTGTCCCTCGGTTTTTGATGGTATGGGATGGATCTTGGTTGGCCTATGGCCCTTAGCCACGGTTCATACCATACCCCAAGATGTCTAGGTCGTGCCATGGTCAATGAAATGGCCACTGGAACGACACGAGACAACGAACAAAGCAAAACACCCCTCACGCGCGCAAGGGTGCTATCGGGTGGAACTTTTCTGATGTTGCTGGAATAATTCGAATGGTGGCTGGCCTAGGGCCCTTAGCCATGGTTCAAATCATTCCTTGGGATGTTGTTGAGAGGCTCTGGTCGGTGGTTCAAACCCCAATGGCCAAAAGTCTCGCAAACGACGCGATGCAAGCGAAGTTGCTGCTGCTGGAATTTGACAGCAACTTGCTGTGACGGTTCGGAGGCTCGTTTGAGTTCTTGGTTGGCTTTTAGCCTATGACCTTGGACTGGACAGTGCCTCATCGAGTTAGGAAGGCCATGTTTTTGGCCGTTCATGATTCGAATCATTTTTGAGGTCGTACGAGAATTTACGGTGCGATGTGCCAAATTGACTCTCGAAAGAGCGTTTCATGTTTTGGCCTCCATTCACTTAGATTTCGGCCCTCACCATTTTAGGAGCATAAATTCATAATTTTAAGTGTATTTTAATCATGACTATACGTTGGTTCAGTGTTGGTTCGGGTTGGTTCAGAGTCATGATTAAATACGAAGTCGTCAAGCATCATCGTCTCATTTTTTTTACTTAAATTGCATAGTTGGTCAAGTAGAAGCTATGGCATATTTTTCATGGCATATTTAGGTTGCAGCGAGCCTGGGAACGATCCAATCCAGTTGGTAAAAAAAAAAATAATACAAGATATTTCATTATGCAATTTAATTATATTACGTGCATGAAAATAGAAAATACTTATTTTTGAGATTTATGTGATATTGCTTGTGGTCAATTCACTATTTTGGGAGCACTATTTACTCGGTAGCCAGTGACCGATCAGTTCAGTTTGGTACCACCCGGTCGCCAGTGACCGGTCAGTTCAGTTCAGTTTGATACTCCCCCGGTAGCCAGTTACCGATCAGTTCAGTTCAGTGCAGGGGCCACATGCGTAGACCATAATCTCAACAGAAAATTATTACCAGTTATTTCAGTACAGGGCTCCAAGGAGCAACATTTTTACTACGATTTTAATTCAGTCATGCACGTATTATAATTGCTCAGTACAGGTTATTTTCAGTATGCCCCATGACATGATATTTTATCCCATGCAAAAATTTTACTAGTATTTACTCGTTACCTACGATATATGCATGCTGAGTCTTTAGGCTCACTAGACTTGATTGTTGTAGGTACTGATGAGGTCAGGGCCGAGGGCGGGGACCAGTGAGCCAGCTTGGGTCAGCAGTAGTGGCACCCGAGGACCTCAGTTCAGCATTTATTATTTTATTTCTCAAACAATTTTTATCAGTTGTGGGATATTCTTAAATTGTTATTTCGCATACAAATATTTTCTTCCGCTGCCATTTTGAATATAAAACTTTGTTTATCGGTTTATTTATGAATGAGGCATTTTGATTATTTAAAAAGAAAATTTTTAATTTTTCCGCAAATTTTCAAGCAAGGATTCATAGGCCTTCACAAACAGTTTCAGTCTTCAGATAAGGCATTTGCTAGCACCCTAATTATGGAACTCTCTTCATTAAGGCTCACCAGTGTGAGAGGTGTGCGAGAGCACATCATGAAGATGCGGGACATAGCGGCTCGGCTCAAGACACTTGAAGTGGAAATGTCTAAGACTTTTCTTGTGCATTACATTCTATGCACTCTTCCACAGCAATATGGACCCTTCAAATTTTCCTACAACACACATAAGGATAAATGGTCAATTAATGAATTAATGACCATGTGTATTCAAGAGGAAGGAAGGTTGTTGAAGGAAACAAGTGATAATATCTTTATGACTACACAAGGAAAGTATAAGAAACAAGCCAAAGTCATGGGAAAAGAAAAAGGAATAATTCTACCCCAACCTGACATTAAGAAAGAATCCAAGTGTTTATTCTGTAAAAAGACGGGACACATGAAGAAGGATTGCAATAAATTTAAGGATTGGCTTGAAAAGAAAGGTACTCCTACTTCATGTGTCTGTTATGAGTCTAATATGGTTGATATGATTTATAACACATGGTGGATTGATTCTGGTTCTACAATCCATGTTACAAATACCTTGCAGGGTATGCAAAACCTAAGGAATCCAATAGAAAATGAACGGAGCATCTATTCGAGAAACAAGATGTCTTCGCATGTGGAGGCTATTGGGACTTGATGCCTTATATTGGATAGTGGTTTTATTTTAAAATTGGAAAAGACATTTTATTTTCCTAGTTTTCCTAGGAATTTAATTTCAGTTTCAAAACTTGTACCCCTTGGTTATTCATTTCAGTTTATAGATAAATCAATAAATTTGTTTTATAAATCAAATCTTATTGGAAAATGGTACAATGATTGATGATCTTTTCTTTATTTCTTTACAAAATAATAACACCACTATGCATGTTCAAGGAGGTATTAAAAGATGTGTTATAAATGAAGATTCCTCTATATTATGGCATCGGAGATTGGGACACATCTCCATAAAGAGAATTAAAAGATTAGTAAATGATGAAGTACTCTGTACTTTAGATTTTACTGATTTTGAGACTTGTGTGGACGGCATAAAGGAAAAGCAGACCAATAAGTCTAAAAAGGGTGCCAAGAGGAGTACAGAAATATTAGAAATCATACATTCAGTTATTTGTTGTCCAGATATGGACATGCAAAGTACGAAATACTTCATATCTTTAATTGATGATTACTCACGATACATGTATATCTACATGCTTCATAATAAAAATGAAGCACTTGAAGCCTTTAAGGTTTTTAAGGCTGAAGTGGAGAAGCAATGTAGAAAACATATTAAGATCGTGAGAACTGATAGAGGTGGAGAATATTACGGTAGATACACTGAGAATGGACAAGCACATGTTCCATTTGCGAAGTTTCTCCAAGAACATGGGATTGTTGTCCAATATACTATGCCTAGTTCTCCGGACCAGAATGGCATAGCTGAGAGGAGAAACAGAACATTATTGGACATAGTGAGGAGCATGTTAAGTAGCTCCAAACTTCCTAAATCATTGTGGATTGAAGCTCTTAAGACAGCTGTGTATATATTAAACCGAGTTCCAACTAAGGCCGTCCCAAAGTCGCCATTTGAGTTATTTAAAAGTTGGAAACCGAGTTTGCAACATATACGTGTTTGGGGTTGTCCTTCTGAAATAAGAGTTTACAACCCACATGAAAAGAAACTGGACTCAAGAACTATAAGTGGATATTTCATTGGGTATGCCGAAAAATCCAAAGGGTACAGATTCTATTGTCCATCTCACAACACTAGAATTGTGGAATCAAGAAATGCAAAATTTCTTGAAAATGACTTCATTAGTGGGAGTGATCATGACATAGTTTTTGAGAATGATCACATTAATGCACAACCCTCTTATTCAAATGACAGATTGGTCGTTATTCACACCCCTCAAGACCAAATGGGTGTTAGACAAACAATTAATGAAGTTCCACAAATCGCTGATGAAAATCCAGTAGATCAAGTTGTTAATGAAGAAAAACAAGAAATTGTTGATCAACCAAACAACCTTAGGAGATCTACTAGAATAAGAAGATCAGCAATATCTAGTGATTATGTTGTATATTTACAAGAATCAGATTTTAACATTGGAGCCGAAAATGATCCTGAAACGTTTTCACAACCCATGAGTTGTAATGAGTCAAAACTATGGTTCAATGCTATGAAAGAAGAGATGAATTCTATGGCATTTAATGGAGTCTGGGATCTTGTTCAGTTTTCTGATGGTGTAAAAGCCATTGGATGTAAATGAGTTTTCAAAACAAAGAAAGACTCCTTAGGCAACATAGAAAGTTATAAAGCAAGACTCGTTGCTAAAGGATTCACTCAGCAGGAAGGAATCAATTATAAGGAGACTTTTTCTCCTGTATCTAAAAAAGATTCACTTCGTATCATTCTAGCATTTGTTGCTCATTTTGACTTTGATTTGCAACAAATGGATGTGAAAACAGCTTTTCTCAATGGAGAATTAGAGGAAGAAGTTTATATGAAACAACCTGAAGGATTCTTCTCAAGTAATGGTGAGCAATTGGTTTGTAAGCTTAAGAAATCTATATATGGATTGAAACAAGCTTCTCGTCAATGGTATTTGAAATTTCATGATGCTATATCTTCATTCGGATTCGTTGAGAACCTCATGGATCAATGTATATACCAGAAGGTCAGTGGGAGCAAGATTTGTTTCCTTATTCTATATGTGGATGATATATTACTTGCAACCAATGATAATGGTCTGTTATATGAGGTGAAACAATTCCTCTCTCAAAACTTTGATATGAAGGATATGGGCGATGCATCTTATGTCATTGGCATTAAGATACATAGAGACCGAAGTAGAGGTATTCTAGGGCTGTCTCAAGAAACCTATGTCAACAAAGTTTTAGAGAGATATAGGATGAAAGATTGTTCACCAAGTATAGCTCCTGTTGTGAAAGACGATAAATTCAATTTGAGCCAATGCCCAAAGAATGATCTAGAGCGGGAACAAATGAAAAACATTCCTTATGCTTCTGCTGTCGGAAGCTTAATGTATGCTCAGGTTTGCACTAGACCTGAAATTGCATTTGTTGTTGGGATGTTGGAAAGATATCAGAGTAATCCAGGTTTAGATCACTGGAAAGCTGCAAAGAAAGTCATGAGGTACCTTCAAGGGACCAAAGATTATATGCTTATGTTCAGACGAACTGAGAATTTGGAAGTAATTGTCTACTCTGATTCAGACCATGCTGGCTGCATTGATTCAAAAAAATCCACTTCAGGATATATTTTTATGCTAGCTGGTGGAGCTGTATCTTAGAGAAGTGCAAAGTAGACATTGATTGCTACTTCTACTATGGAAGGTGAGTTCGTATCTTGTTTTGAGGCAACCTCACATGGTGTACGGTTGAAGAGTTTCATTTCAGGGCTTAGAATTATGGATTCTATATCTATGTCATTAAGAATATATTGTGACAATTCAGATGCTGTTTTTATGGCCAAAAATAACAAAAGTGGTAGTCGAAGCAAGCACATCGACATTAAGTATTTAGCTATACGAGAACGTGTTAAAGATAAGAAGTTACTTATCGAGCACATTAGCACTGAATTGATGATTACGGATCCTTTGACTAAGGGAATGCCACCATTGAAATTTAAGAATCATACAGAAAGAATGAGACTTGGTTCCTTTATGTAATTTTGTTATAAAAACAAATTTAATGAAATTATGATGTGATATTTTCTCATATTTTTTGTGTACACATTCATTGATTTGAGAAATATCAATAAAGTTGGACATTGAATAAACATTGGGTTTATTCCTTAAGTTATATAGATTTGAGAGACATAATGCATTGTAATACATGGAAGATAATATTCGTTTTAAGATGACCTATCGCCATGATTCATGTAATTTGTTTTCTCCTATGGTAAATAAGATATATGTGTCAAGTGGGAGAATGTAAGAAAAACATGACACATATGAAAAGAAGTAGTGTGTACAAATTGATATTGGCGACGGCCAAAAAAATTTAGATGCGTACACGATTCTCCTTCTGAATCTCGGCTCCCAATTCACTCATCGATGGTATGAGAAACGCCTATAAATAGAGCGATTGAGGTTCCTAAGCACACACCTCATAAGAAAAATTTACACCATCTATTGAGAGGGTGGAGTGCTTAGAAGGCATCAACCGAGAAGAAAATCAGAGAAATCAAAATTTTCAATGGCTGGAGGTAACACTCGATTTAAGTTTCCGCATATTGTTTTTCATGTTCATGTATACGTAAAAAAATTATTTTGAGAAAAATTCTAACAGTTTAGGCTTAATTTAAGTTACAATCAATTGATTGGTGAAATGCCACCGAGTCTTACTCAATCTGCCTCTTTGGTGTTTCTTGATCTTCAAAATAATTATCTTTCCAGCCGAATTCCGGATTCTTGGGGTGGTGATGGGAGAAAAGTGTTTCAAATTCAATCTTTGGCACTCTTTCACTGGAAGTATTCCTGGTTCTTTTGGCAAGTTGAGTTTACTTCAAGAAATTTTGGTTTGTTGTAACAAATTAAGTGGAGCTATTCCTGATGATATCGGCAACGTCTCTGGGATCAAAACTATTGATTTTTCAGATAATTTTATTAATGGAAGTTTACCTGATAGTCTTTTTAATCTACAGATACGCTTGGTTCTTGATTTACGGAATAACCGAATAGATGGTGGCATTCCAGTCACAACAAGCAATTCTTCTTCACTTAAGGAGCTTGATTTGTCTCTTAACAATCTTAGTGGGGAAATTCCAGTTTCTCTTGGTGACTTGCCAAATCTTGATTCATTCAATGTCTCATTTTAGCAGGGATTATCCTCATAGTTCTGCTAGTAACTTGTTGGATTTTGCTCTACTGCTTGATAAGGAAAAGAATATTGGCTAAAGAAGCCGAGAAGGATCTGCTGGTGGGACGAGCAGCTGTAGCCAAGGGTGAAAAGGGTATTCCGCCTAATGCCAGTGAAGTTGAAGCGACTGAAGAATCAGGAGGGAAGCTTGTGCATTTTGATGGATCAAGGGTTTTTAGTGCAGATGATCTTTTGTGTGCTACCGCAGAAATAATGGGCAAAAGCACTTACGGAACAGTGTATAAGGCGACAATGGAGGATGGGGTTCAAGTTGCGGTCAAACGATTGAGAGAAAAGATAACCAAGGGCACTATGGAATTCGAAACTGAAGTTAATGTCCTTGGAAAGATTAGACATCCTAATCTCCTTGCTCTTAGAGCTTATTATTTAGGTCCAACAAGAGAGAAATTGTTAGTTTTTGACTACATGCCAAAAAGAAGTCTTGCAACTTTTCTTCATGGTGAGCTAATAAATTTTTACTCAAAATCTTGATGCATAGTTTCATTTGTCCCCATTTAGTAAGTATTGCCTTCTGCTGCAGCTCGTGCCCCGGATTCATGTTAGAGTAGATGCCCTGCAAGCCAACTGTTGGCTAGGAATTTTATTGACTCAGTTGTAATTAACAATCTTTATTTTAATATAATTCATTATTTCATGGTTTGTTATTTCTTTATCTGTATACCCATGTTATCAAACATAGATAAAGACCTTGATTATACTTTAATACAAATGAATCGTAATTCGATGTTGAAACTCGTTTGTAAACACTGTATGATCTAAATTCGTTCCTAGTTGATTCAGTCGCCTAAAACAGGGATAAAGGTCGCTTGAGCTCGAGACTAGCATCTGTGATGCTGTGTACTGCGTTTCTTGGTAAGGGCATAGAGATGTCCAAACATGCAGATGGGTAGTCATATGATGATTATACCGAACAACCCTCCCTCGGACTTTCCAAGTGGTTATCATTCATCGAGAGGATAAGTCCGTGGTTATGATTGTACACCATTAGTCCTTACGACCCGAGACAACACTGATGCTCTATATGCTAGGGCTATGCTTTGACTCGTTTACTGGCTCCAGGAGAGTCATCAGGTGGCGAGGTTGGGTACAATTGCGAAACATATAGGAGCCAGTGCATTGTAGTCGGGGATTCACCGCTCACCTGCGGGTGTGGATATCCTATGTGATCTGATGAAATTATAGTGCATGGAATCTCTGGCCAGAGTATGAGATGTAAGTAAGAGAAGGAGTTCTCGAACGGTACATGCGATGCCACTATTTATAGTTGTCACATCGTTATCGAATTAATATGCAACACTCGATGAACCAATGGTTACAGATTCGATCGGGATATATGAGATGAAGGGACCGTAATGTACGTTAATCATAATCGACTGGTTCTTGCAGGCACTATCAGTGATATCTAGGGGAGCATGGGGCGATGCTACTAGACGCTCTTACCATGATCCGATGAGTGCAATCAGAAATGAGTTCTGACATTCTTGATCAAAGTGTTGATGAAAATAATGGGGCTAACTAGGGTAAGCCCGAATAAACGATTATGTCCATAATAACAAAGAGTTGTGAACCCACGGCTAGCTGTATCCCTGAACCATTGAGGGTTACACAAGCACTGGATCGTTTGTTCCCGTTGAGAGAATAAATTCAAGGAGTTGAATTTATATTATGATATAGTAAATTCACGGAGTTGAATTTATGATAATTAAATTATGAGATAGTAAATTCAAGAAGTTGAATTTATAAAATTTGAGAATTTAATTTATTAAACTCAAATGTTGGGTTTATTAAATATTAAATTTTGGAGGTGATGAAAATTTAAGTAGTTGAATTTATAATTAAAACAATAAATTCAAATGTTGAATTTATAATGTATTTAATTTATTAAGCTCAAAAGTTGAGTTGATTAATTAATAAATTAAATATGGTGGGTAATATGTTTAATGGACTTGTAGGAGTACAAGTCCAACATAATAATTAATTAAAGTTTTAATGGACCTTGATTAAATTAATTAAATTAGTTGGACTAGCCCAATTAATTAAATCAAGCCCATTAATGTTAATTATGTAATTAGACTATGACTTAATTATAAATAGGGGTTGCAAGTCATAACCCTAGCCTACTACAACCATTATTTTCGAAAACCACTCCACCAAAGAAAGAAAAAAATCGGCCACCTTCTTTTGAGAAAGGTTTTTGAGGCGTCTCTCAAATAATCTTCTCCTACGTTAAATCTCTTCTAATATTTCTAGTGCAATTTGGAAGAGGATCAAACAATTCAGTCGTGGACCTGATTAGACGAAACGAAAGGAGTCTCTTGAAGAAAGTTCATAGGGATTCATCAAGAGCTAATCCGATTATACCGGATTAGTTGGAGCTAAGTGAATTAATTCACAAAGGTATAAATTTTCTAACATCATATGTATGTTTATGAAAACCATATGAACGCCCTATAATATATATATTTTGATTGTCAAAATAAAATAAAATTTTAAAACTTCCGCTGCCTTTGGACGTGTAGAAAACCGAGATCCAACAATTCACCTGTCTTCTGGTCGACAAGAATGAAGATAGCGAAAGGAACGACAAGAGGGCTACTCTATCTTCACCATAACCTCAACATAATCCATGGAAATCTCACATCAAGTAATGTTCTTCTTGATGAACATACAAATGCAAAAATTGCAGATTTCGGCATTTATCGGCTAATGACTGCCTCGGCAAATTCAAGTGTGATAGCTGCTGCGGGGGCGCTGGGGTACCGAGCACCTGAGCTTTCAAAGCTCAAGAAAGCTACAGCGAAGACTGATGTCTACAGCTTTGGAGTGATCTTATTAGAACTTTTAACCGGGAAATCCCCCGGGGAGGCCGTGAATGGTGTGGAGAAACAGCTACAAGTTCTGGTGATGATGGTGAAGTAGTAGTATCACCTAGCGATTGAAGAACCTAACAAGGAATCTAGAAGAGATGTAGATTTGTTGTATTGTGCCTCTTATTCTTTCATTCTTACAATTTTTGTGATCTGAATTTCTCTCTTTTTTTTTAATCAAATATAGTATAATATAACTATTCCGACAATCAATTTTTACTACTTAGACTGCCGTCATGTACTAGTCCACAACAAAAGCCACCTACGTAACATCATCTCCAGCCAGACCACCACCACCACTGACCCCTCTTGCACCGCCCAACCCATCGGCACCACCTAGACCACCTCCACCACTCAAACCAACGCAGCCAACAAACCCTCCACCGTTATCAAGCCCAAAGCATAGGTGGATTTTTTGTGATTTGTTTTTAGTTTGTGTTCAGGTGTAATATAAAATAAGCCACATGGACCAAAATCTCATTTTCCTCTCAAATTACTACATTAAAAATACAAATTGATTTATAGCACGACTAAAATTGAAAAAAATACAAGTTAAAAATCAAAAATATAATTCTATTAATTATAGTATGAAGCATTCTACTATTTGAGAATATATGACCAAGACAGTCTTTGGACAGGGGATAAAATTTATTTCCATAATAATTAAACATTAAGAAAATTTAAAATATAAGTTAGTGTATTTAGAGTAGGTCTTTTGTGAGACGGTTTCATAATCAACCTTAATTTAAGGTTTAAACACTACAAACGAAGCCTCTAAGGCTTATTATAACTAATCAACCTTAATTTAAGGTTTAACAGGAGATCTTCAAATCTTCTCCTTTAAGCAGCTAGCTGTGAGCTCTGTTTTTCGTAAGCTTTTAAGGTAATTCTGGATCTTTTCAGATGTGGATAAACAAACCACTGTTTATAAACAGGATTTACTTCTGGATCTTTTAATCGATTTTCAAGAACTTCAATTTGAGTTTTTATTAATTTAATTTTCTTTTTTAAAATTATAAAATAATTTGCAGATGACATGATATAATCAAAGGGAGGATCATAAATGTAATCGTAAGACATATACTTACATATTGAAATTCTGGAATCAGAAAGATGAAAGTAGAACTTGAAGAGATTGCTCGCAAACTTCTTTTATTTACAGAGAAGCTAAGGAGTTTTCGGTGTGTGGTTCACAGAGGGCAACCACTCCTCTTATAGACATAAAAAGTAAACCGTACACCCACTATTAAACAAATACAATAATGACACGTACCATAAAAGATAAGGTTACAAACACAATAATATAAACTTTTTTTACAAAAGACTTTTAGTCGGTGGTGACATCCAGCTCATTCTTCACTGGCTCAAGCTCATTCTCTACTGGCTTATGCATTAAGTAAGGCAAACATATCATCCCCATCATATGGGTCCTGTGCATCTTGATCTTGATCATCATTTTCTGTCATAGTTGTGTCTTCTTCCATTTTCTCTTTTCCTTTTGAGGAGGAAGATGCTTGTGTAGATAAATTTGATTTTTTACCGAATACTTCTGAAAACATAGAAGTAATGGTATCTTTATCCAAATGTTGGAAAAGTTCTTTAAGTAATGTGGTCTGAGTTGGGGTATCATGATTCATTTTTCTCATAGTTCTCTGGTCGGTCCAAGAGCTATTACCCCCTGTCTATCATAGACTTTTCCTTCTCCGAAAAAGTCCTTTTTGCCCCACCATTTTATTAAAATTTTTCTGATTAAGATAGTAGAGGTAAAATTAATTTCAAACTTCTCTTTAGTCATGTCTTGAAGTCCATATCCCCATCTTATAATCCAGGGAACATTATAATTTATAGCGAATTGGATCATGGCGGTCATTCCATCAAAATGTGGATTAGCCTGTTGGAACTTAATCCATATGTTTTTAACATTTTTAGGAAGAATAGAGGGCATTACCCCCCATGAGAAAAAGAAAGTTTTGAACCATGTAGGTATAAATTGATGAACATCATCTAATTGAAATTTTATCCACCAAGAGTGTTTACGTAGAGAATTCTCATATATAAGAGTTGTATCCCATGTCATGATATAATCATGATAATTAAACATATTTGGCATTGCCTGAAAAGTGTTTAATTGCCTGGCTTGACCAAGAGGTAAACCCCAATCAGCCGCTGGGATAATTTTCTTTATAATCATTTTAGAAAATGCGAAATCGCGATTTCGATCCATATGTTGTATTTCAACTGAAGCAGTTTCTACTAAAATAGTTTCAAAATAGTCATGAGTTTTTCTCCCCAATATGGGTTGTAAATCTTTAATTAAATAGCTTTGAGCTATATGGATTGGTGATAAACCTTTTAGGTCTTTGTCAACAGGACAACAATTAAGACATCTTGAAATTAAGTAGGGATATTTTAATTTCTCTTTGGAGCCTTTTAAGGCAAATATAGCATTATTATAATAATAATTTCATATGCAGTTGGATCATCTGTGAATTCTTTAATAGGATCGAATTTCTCTTCTTTGTTAGTAGCCGTATTAGGCTGAGGAACAGTAGTGGCACCTCTTTTAAAAGGTGGTTTATTCATTGGCTTCTTTTCGGTCGCTGGTCTTTTTAGAACCGTTTTCCAAGGTTGATCTCTGCAAAAATTCTCTTGTTAGAAAATCTGGTAAAGAATTAGATTTTCCAGAGATATGTATAATATCAAAATCAAAACATGCTAATATAACTTGCCATCTAGCAAAAATTTGTTTAGATGCTATTATTTTAACATCTTTTAAAAGAATATCTTTAGCAGATTTGCAATCTACTCTTAAAAGAAATTTCTTGTTTAAAAGACTACTTTCAAATTTTGTAATACATTTAACAATTGAAAGAATTTCTTTCTTTATTGTTGAATAATTTTTCTGAGTATTATTCCAAGTTCCAGAAGTGTATCTAACAAGAATTTCTTTAGATGTATTATCTATTTTTTGTTTAAGTATTCCTCCATATCCAATATCGGAGGCGCCTGTTTTAACTATTTTAAATGCTCCAGGATTAGCAATAGGTAAACAAGGGAGTTCTTTAACTATTTCTTTTATTTTTTGAATTGCTAAAGTATGACTATCAGTCCATGGTTGAGGATTTTTCTTTAACCTTTGAAATAATAATTTACAATCTTGAGCGAGATCTTTATAAAAATCTCCTATATAATTAAGACTTCCAAGAAATCTTTGTAATTGATTTATATCAGTGATTTTATCAGGAAATTTATCAGCAAAGACAATTGCTCTTTCTATAGGAATCATTATCCCATTTTCAATATAATGTCCTAAGAATTTTATCTTAGTTTGAAAAAGTTTTACTTTTTTCTGATTTACAGCTAAACCAGCCCTTTTAGTAGCTTGAATAAATATATTGAGATGTTTAAAATGCTGATCAATATTGTCAGAATAAATAAGAACATCATCAATATAAACTATGATATAATCTATATATAAATTATAAATTTCATTCATTATATTTTGAAATTCCATTGGAGCATTTTTTAAACCAAATGGCATAACATTCCATTCGTAATGTCCAAATGGTACAGTAAAAGCAGTTTTATATTTATCTTCTTCTTTTAGAAGAATTTGATAAAATCCTGATTTTAAATCAAAAGAAGAGAATATTTTCCCTTTAAATAATCTATTTAATAAGTCTCTTTTATTTGGTAATGGATGTTTTATCCATTTTAATGCTTTATTAAGCGGTTTATAATTAATAACAAGTCTTGGAACTCCTCTTTCAATTTCTGCTGCATTTTCTACATAAAATGCTGGACAACTCCAAGAACTATTACTTGGTCTGATTAATATTTTTTTTAAGAAGACTATCAATTTCTTCTTTAAAATATTTTAAAAGTCTAGGCCCCATTGCTATAGGCCTCGCTTTTGTAGGAATTTTATCCTCAGTAAAATCATCTGTATAAGGAAGACTAACTTGATTTTTTTTCCTATTCCAAAAGGCATTAGGGACATCGGCACAAATTTC
>NC_133310.1:7285612-7286234 GCF_012295235.1 Primulina huaijiensis | reverse complement strand
CAATAATCACAAGAATTAACTTATAGACATGCAAAGGCCAGAGTTATCCTAACTAAATCCTGAAAATAATACCGAGTAGAGCATGCAATCCTATCGCAATTCTAAGTTCAAAATCTTAATCCCGATCCCCAAAACATTGGAATGCAAATGTAAACTTTAAAGCTGTAAGGTACCTGTCATCAGCATGGTATCGGGGTTTGTCTCCGCAGCATGGAGAGCAAACACTCTGCCTTGAGTAGGCGGATTCCTTGAGGGCACTGCAGAAATAGGTGGTCTGGACTACCACACTTATAACACTTTCCTGAGCCAAACATACATGCTCCAGGATGGCGACGTGAGCACTTAGGGCAAACTGGATGCTCAAAAGTCCTCGGGGCTGGGTGTCCCCGCTGCTGCTGCTGCTGCTGCTGACCTCTGTTTCTAGGAGGCCCGTGAAAAGGCCTCTTGTTCTGCTGCTGATGCTGCTGAGGAGGAGGGCGGTGTGGTACTTGGGCTGGTCGCTTCCCCAAGCGATCTCTCTCAATATCACGCTGATCCTGCTCTGCGGCTAGGGCTCTGGAGACAGCGACCTCATAAGTAGTAGGGTCAGACACCCTAACATCGCGGCGCAAGATCGGCCGTA
>NC_133310.1:7265673-7285064 GCF_012295235.1 Primulina huaijiensis | reverse complement strand
AGCGATCCCTCTCTATGTCTCGCTGGTCCTGCTCTGCGGCCAGAGCTCTGGAGACGGCGACCTCGTAAGTAGTAGGGTCAGACACCCTAACATCGCGGCGCAAGATCGGCCGTAAACCCACCAGGAAATGCATCAACTTGGCTTTAGCGTCGTTCGCGATCAGGGGCACAAAATGACAACCCCTCTCGAACTTACGGATGAACTCCGTAACCGTCAGATCCCCCTGTCTAAGGCTCATAAACTCCGTGGTCAATCGGGTGCGCACCTCATCCGTAAAATACTTGGAGTAAAACACTTCTGTGAAGCGCGTCCAAGACAGTGTAGCCAAGTTCAGGGCTACTGAAGCTCCCTCCCACCATAGGCGTGCATCTCCTCCGAACAGATAAGAAGCACAACGAACTCGATCTGAATCTCCAAGCTCCATAAACTCGAAGATAACCTCGAGGGACTTGATCCATCCCTCAGCAATCATGGGGTCAGACGTCCCAGAAAACTCCTTCGGACGCATCTTCATAAACCTCTCATAGACAGCCTCGGGCCCTGTCGGCCTAGTTGCGGCTGTGGCTGCGGCATTGTTCCCCGCAAATTGTGCGAAGAACTGAGTCATCCCAGCTAGCATCTGGGCATTCATGTCAGGTGGAGGGGGTGGAGGTCCGAATCCCCCCTGTCCTCGATCCTCACCGTCTTCATGACGGCGCTCATCATTACCTCTCGGGCGTCCAACCTGGTGTCTAGGAGGCATACTGTTCCAAACAAAACCCATACGTAACCAACATGCATAATTCCATAATTTAATTTAAATTTAAATACTGAACGATAAAAAAAAAATAAAAAAAATCGGGACGTAAAATAATTCATGAAAACATGCTGTTAAATAATTCATGCTTTAAATACAACACGTAAATGTAAAACTTACAAACCGAAGACGTGACTTCGTGAGCTTGTCGAGGTCAGTAGTAGTGCAACCCTATACAGAACCATTGCTCTGATACCAGCTGTAAAGGCCTAGAAATCCGTATTTGAAAATTTGCGGAAAAATTAAAAATTTTCTTTTAAACTAAATAAAATATCCAGTTCATAAAATAAACTGTTGAATAACGTATCATGCGTAAAAATAGCAGCGGAAGAAATTAATGTTGTAAAAATAACTGAAAAAAATTTTATCCAATGGTAGATAAAAATGTTTGAGCGATAACAACAATAAATGCTAAAAAGTGAGGTCCTCGGGTCCCACTACTGCCGACTCGAGCTGGCTCACTGATCCCCGCCCTCGGTCCCGACATCATCAGTACCTACAACAATCAAGTCTAGTGAGCCTAAAGACTCAGCATGCATATATCGTAAATAACAAGTAAATAAATAATAAAATCGCATGCAAGTGAAAATTTCCTGTACTGAGGTGTAACGTAAAATATCATTTCATTGGTAATTATAGTACGTGCATAACTGAACTGAAAATATCATAGTGAAAATGTTTGCTCCTTGGAGCCCTGTAATGCACTAACTTGTAATAATTTTCCGGTGAGATTATGGTCTACGCAAGTGGTCCCTGAACTGAACTGTACTGAACTGACCGGTAACTGGCGACCGGGCCGGTAACTGGCGACCGGACTTAAGCATGATAGTAAAGTTACCACAAGCAATATAGCATAAATCTCAAAATTAATATTTGCACGTAATATAATTAAATAACATAATTGAATATGAACAATTTCGATTTTCTTGCATTAAAATCATGTACTTGCGATATTTAAAAATACCTATATGACTTGATTGAAGAGTGAAAGAAGATATAAACATGCCTTGGTTTGTTTTGACAGAAAACAAACGAAATAACGACGCGGCGCGGTGGAGACGGAGTGCTCTTCACTTTCTTACTTTTTCTCTCTTAATTCCTTTAAACCAAACATGCACCATAATTATTATAATAGCTTAAAAATCGTAAACGTGATGCATGAACATTTAAAAATATCATGATTTGTGCTCAGGGCGCTGCTAGGACTAAAATCTCAACTCGGGTGCAAAATGACCATTTTGCCCCTGGAAGTCCAAAAATTATCGTTTCAACCCTGGACCTCTAAAATTGTCCCGAAGCTTACGAAAATCCTTAAAATATCCCAAAACATTATTGAAAGTATTCCTAGACGTAAAATCGAGCCAAAATCACAACTTAATCGATTCGTTTTAAAACTTGGACCGGGGTTCCGGTTTTAACCCGAATCGACTCGAAATTAAACCAAATTTCTCCCGACTTTTTCCCATACTTAAAACACTCAATTATCACACTAAAATCCTCAAAACCAGAGGTAACTTTCTCGGCCAAAAATTTATTTCTGACCTTGAAAGAACACACGTCCACCTACCCTCTTTACAATCATAACTCCAACACATGGCTCCACTTACTTAAATTCTTTCGGTCCTCCCACATTACACCACATGCCTAGCCTTAAAATACCCTAATAATCCCTCTAACTCTCGGCCATAAGCAGACATCCGCTGGGAAGTTTCGGTAAGTTCCTAATTTTCTCCTCAAATGTGCCACCTTCCTTGTTTGTTCCTAGCTCACTTCCAGCGGTTCCAGCCAAATCGGCCGCCCCTCCTGACTCATCTTAGGGACTTAAAGGACCTACTGGACTCGAGGAAACTGTGCCATGCAAGCCCGAACAAGCGTATTTCTAGGTTGACGCAACAATCGAAACTCGCATCTCACTACGTCTTCCTACGAGCGATCGGTTCCAGGGAGGCTCCAGCAGCATAGTGTCATCTTACGCCTTGTCTCAGACCCACCAGGGACTGATCCAAGCCTTGGATCGGCTTTCGCTCACCATCTCGCACCCCTTCCCCCCGATCTGCAACACCCGAACCATTAACTCACAAGGTAAACCCATGGAACGATCGGCCCTCCCTACAAACTCAGGTACGGCATGATCCTCGCCAAAGACACTCTAGAATTCGATGAATTCAGACTTCAAACCCTTACATCCAGCAACCCCTTGCACCGAAGTAAGCAAGAACGTGAGTGGTTTGAACAAAATGATGCGTGCTTCATGATAACACGCTCTAAAAAAACGCACCCACATGCAAGATCACAAACTGAACGCACACATACATGTCATACAGGATAATTAGGGCGTACATGATGAGAAACAAAAGTAAAAGCGTGCCTGATGATGTTGATGATCAAAAACGAGGAAAGGAAGGCTTCCTTTGCAAGAGCAAGAGGCCACCGAAATTTCTTTCTTGAAGAACAACACTGAATCCAAGAGAAAGCAGCTGGGGGAGGAGGGTGTCGGCTGATCACTTAGTTTTAGGTTTAGGTTTAGGGTAATCGGTGATTAAGGGTTAATTATATAGTAAAATATTAGTTAATGGGCCGAATTGAATTATAAAAGTTTTTTTTTTTTTTTTTTTAAAAAAAAAGTTTTGAGCCCAATAAGTCTAAAAGTGCCCCATTAAATCCAAACGGAAATCTCGAAAAATATTCCGTGTTGGAAAGATTTTGAAAATATTCGCCGAAACTTCCAAACGTCCTCCGATTCGATAAAATTTGTGAATCGTTAAAAATAAATCATGCGGGTAAAAATATCCAATAAATCCTATTTTTGAAAAATACACTTAAAACATCTTAAAATAATTAATAAAAATTAATCATGTAATAAAAATAATTTTTCTGATAATTCTCCGATCTCCAATCCTCGATCGAACGTGAAATGCACCTAGAAATCCTAATGCGTGAACTTTTAAAATTTCATGAATTAAATCCTATCATGCATGAATTATGCAATAAAATGCATAAAAATAATTAAACACAATTTAATGAAATAAACATGAATTTAATGCTTTAAAAAATTAATTAAAATGCCAAGGAAATTCTATAACTTGCATGCATGCTAACTTTTTAAATTATATTCACTAACATGCTAAATTATCACTTCTTAAATAAGTCTTTATTAACTTATCTCAATACTCCATCTCCAGTCCGGCCTCACTTATTTAACTGAAAAGGTGACAATTAAACTACTACATAAAATAAATAAATTTAAAAAAATTTAAATACTCATGCAATAAAAATCATTTTAATTTAAAATACTAGAATTATGCATGGCTTATACGTAGTCTAATTTACGGGTTCTACAATTTTCATCTTTAGTTAAAATATCTTCTTCTTCTTCATCAGAAGTATAATTTTTTTCTCAAATGTGATTATTAATACTAAGAGTATTTACTCTATCTTTTAAATATTTTATCTCAGATTTTATCTGATCTATTTCTCCTTTTAATTCAAAAATAGTAGGTTATCTTTCTTTTTGTTTAGCTTTTTCTAGTATTTTATTATAAGAATATAATTCATGTTCTTGTACAGTATTTTGTACAAGTTTAGTAGGTTTATGATTTGCCATATTCAAATAATGTTTTATAGCTTTTCTTTTTTCTATAGGATCTTTTATTTGATCTATAAGATCAAAAATGAAAGTTTCTTCATTTGATATAACATTTATTTCTAATCCCATAAAATTTATGAGACATGTATCACAATCACAATCTGTGTCACAAATTTTATTTTCTGATATATCAGAATCATTATCTGAACTATTATTAGAATATTCAGAGAATTCATTATCAATAATATTGATATAGAAATCTTTTTGTTTTAAATCTTCTTCTTTATTAAGAAGAATATTTATTAATGATTCTTTTAAATCATTGTTTATGTTAAGATTATTAATCTTTTTCTTGACATAACACTTATTAGCCTTATGTCCAATTTTTTCACATTTCCAGCATACTGGAACTTTAGTAGAATCATTTTTTATTGGTTTTTTAAACCTTAGAATATTTTTTAGATTTCTCTTTATCTTTTAGATAATGTTTCTTTCTTTTAAAAGGAAATCTTTTCTTTTTCTTATCCTTTTTAGGATATTGTATTGGTTGAAAGCCTATATGCTCACAAAAGTCACCAATAATATTTCTATTTTCTTCTTTTTGCATATCAAGTTGTCTTTTTAACTTGATGTCTTTGCAAAGAGTAATTCCTTCAGCAGTTATTTCTGCGGATAAATCACCATAGGTGAGTGAATTCCAATCTATAGAATTTGTTGGAGATTTTGATTTTAACCTATTTTTAACTCTTTCAGCAAAGAGAACTGGAAGTCCGGAAATAAATTTTTCTTTCCAAAAATTTGCATTGCAATCATTTCTAGTCAAGACTTTGGTCATAAAAATATCTTTTTACCATCTGAATTCAGATAATGTTGAACATCTCAAATTCATCAATTGCTCTTGAGATCTATCTAATTAAAGTTCATTAGCTCCAATAAAATTAGATAGAATTGTATAAATAAGTGTATTAACGACATCAAATTCTTCTCTTCCATTAAGATCAATTATAGAAGATTTAAGAATTTTATTCTTTGCATCTTTAGAAAGATAAAAGTCCCATCAACCTTGAAGTTGGCCTGTGAAACCAGTAATAATGGCTTGAGCAATTTGCCTATCATTATTACATTTTATCTTTGCGGCAGAAGAGTATATTAACATTTGCTTAATAACAGTTTTAATCTGATATTCAGATTTTCCATCTATATTCCATTCAATAATGGCTTCTCCATTAAACTGAACGTAATCTTTCTTTTCTTCAATTTGAAGATCAATAGGTGTTGCCATTTTATAAAAAGGTTTACAATTGATACTTTATGCATTTTGTTAATCTGCATTTCATCTTCTGACGAACTAGAAAGATTTTCAAATTGTTCAGATTTAGTAATGACAGAAATAGAACCTTTTTCTTTAATGTTGATTTTTTGTAATCTGTCTATTAGGCTTTCCATAAAATCTTCATCTTTTTTAGAACTTAAAAGAAAATTTTCTTTTTTAAGATTAGGAGGAGGTTTTACCATTAAAGTTTTTGAACTTTCACCACTAGAAAATCCTTGTTTATATTTAGATAAAATTTCTTCAATTCGGGTAGTCTGATTTCTTAAAGAATGTAAAGTAAGATTAGTAAAATTATTCTGTTGAATTATATGATCAAAATTACTCTGTCCTAATTCAGATTTTATAGGAGCAGCGAAAATTTCTTTATGACCTTTTTTAATTTGTAAAGTAGTGAATGGAGGATGAATATCAAAAGATTCTTCTCCAGTTTCATGAACATATAATTTATATGTTGATTCAAGAGTGTTTATGAAAGACTCATCTGTAAAATTTGGAAATATTTTATTTCTTGCTGGAAAATATAAATTTTCTAGCCATTTGAAAGAATCTAAATTTGAATTAGTTTCTTTAACCCAATCTAAATATCTTGAAGAATATAAAGTTTGTTGTTTTGAATTTAAACAACTTAAAACCATTTTTTCTTATTTAGATTTTTAATCTTTTCTAAACTTTTCTGAATAGAATCGTTATTATTAATAACCATAACATTATATCCCATATCAGAAAAAGTAGGAGAGTTAGATTTTCTATTATTAACAGAATAACTTCTTTGAAATCGAGAAGTACTTGATTCAGGAATATCAACTTTGTATTCAGGATGAGAAACATTATCATTTGTCTTTTGAAGACCAGATATACTAATTTTTTCAAAATCAGATATAGAAGAAGTAGAATTTCTACTTTCTTCAGGAAGTTTAATTCGTAGATGTCTTTGGGATGAAAATTTTATTTCAACATCCCCATCAACATATTGAACTATACTTTCTAGTTTTCTAGATTCTTCTTTTAGAGAAGGAGCTATATTCTCCATTTTCCAGATTTCTGATAAAGTAACTTGACTCCAATTAATTGTTCTAGTAATCATGATATTGCTTTTAGTAATATCAGTTATAAAAAAAATTAGTTTCTCCTCTTTTTGAACTAATTTCATTAGTATTGATTCTAAAATTAGATATTGTTGAATTCATAACTTTATAACAAATTCTATATAATAGAACAACATTTTCCGTACCATCTATCATGTCAAAACCTTCAGTCTTTATATTTAGAGTGAGGGCTTTCATGATATTTGGATTAGAAAGAGAAATCGAAAAATTAGGGAAACAACTAAAATGTATTGGTCCTTCGCATAATGAGGACTCTACTATTCCTAATAAGGAATCTTCAAATTTATTATGTCTTTGATCTCGTACTAGAATTAGAGCTGAAGTATTTAAGCCTAATCTGGTAAGAGGTTTTAAACCTACTTAGCATAAAAAGTAATACTTTTTCATATGGATGACCCAAATAAGATATCTGTCTCACAAAATACGACCCGTGAGACCGTCTCACACAAGTTTTTTATGTGTCTCTTTAAATTTACTCACAAAATAATAATATTAATAATAATAATATTTATTATATTCTTTATTCTACGTATATTAAAAGTATCTTCCATAAAAATCTTACATCAGTACAATAAATACGAGAAAACGAGTATTGACTTAAAATTGATAATACAACAATTAAAAAAACCAGGATACAAAGTTTTTAATATTTTATTCATAACAAATTCCGAAAAACCAACACTATCTTCAAAACATTATTTCTTGCAGTAAATGTAAATTTTCATATTACTCATAATTAAAGGCATAAAACCCGATAGACACGCTTTAAAATGATAACATTTTAATAAAAAATTAAAAATAATATAAATACTAAAATGGTATATATATTGCTGTCATTCGAAAAATATTCTTCTAAGTTTTTTAAGTATATCTAAACTAGATTCACCTTCAATAAATTAAATATCCACATTCAATAATTTAAATAAAAAAATAATACTTAGATAACTTGATTTAAGTACCTCAACAAATATTTCGGCTGGATTAGAAAAACTGAAATTTTATTCTTGTCATTTGGATTTTCAGTAAGTCAATCAGAATAAACTGTGTGGCAGTAGACTGATTGAGGCTGCTCGAATAAATGACTTATAAAAAAATCAGTTGGGTTCTACTGAATAGTATTTACGCTAGGCAAACTGATAAGTAATATGCACAAAGTTGTTTCTGGATGTTCGGAGACTTCAATACTTCTAAATCAGTAGAAATTGAACATAAATTATGCAAACTTAAGAGATCCATCTATGGACTCAAACATGCATCAAGGAGCTGGAACCTCATATTTGACAACACTGTCAAAGAGTTTTATTTTGTTAAAATCCTGAGGAACCATGTGTATACAAGAAAGTTAATGTGAGTACAGTGACATTTCTAGTACTTTACGTTGATGACATACTACTCATTGGTAATGATGTAGAGATGTTGCAGTAAATTAAAGCATAGTTAACTAGTAAATTTTCCATGAAAGACATGGGTAAAACATCCTATACTAACCTATGGTCTACCGATTGTTATGCCCTAAATGCGAGAGGTTTGACAGATGACCAGCAGAATTGTATCAGGAATACAGATTTATATGGATATATCAAAAAGGATGCTAGGGTTCACCCAATCTACTTATATCAATACCATTCTCTATGGAGTAGTCTAAGAGTAGATATCTCTCAATACATCATGATGTGACTCTATCTAAGTCTTTGTGCCTTAAGACTAATGATGAGATATAAACCATGAGTCATGTCCCATATACATCTGTTATAGGCATTATAACGTATGGTATCATATCTACTCAACTTGATATTGCATTTACACTGAGTTTTGCTAGAAGATATTAGTCGAATCTCGGTCCATTGCATTGAAAAGTCGTGAAGGACGTTCTTAAGTACTTAAGAAAAATTAATAATTTGTTCTTGGTTTACAGGAGTGGAGAAATAAAATTGGAAGACTATATTGATTCTAACTTCCAATCAGATGTGGTTGATTCAAAATCAATATCCGGATTTGTATTCAAGATCAATGGTGGTTTTGTCTCTTGGAAGAGTTCCAAACAAGACACTACAGCGGATTCAACCATCGATGCCGAATACAAAGCTGCATCAATTGCAACAAAAGAGGTTTTTTGGATGACGAATTTCGTTCAAGAGTTAAGTTGTGTGTCATTCCTCTAATAGTTGATCCTGTCCTGGTCTACTGTGACAAGATCGGTGCCATTGCGCAAGCAAAAGAACCTAGGTCTCAGCAGTGATCCAAGCATATACTAAGAAAGTTTCACATAATCCGTGAGATTGTGTGGGAAGCATCATGAAATAATAGGTCTGAAATCTATGAGTAGTTGGTTATAGGAAAAGTGAGAAATTATTATAGTAGGTACCCAACAAGCCAACTTGTGGCTTGAGCTTTATTGACTCTTATGTAAAAACAATATTTGTTTTAATAATATTTGACGATTTTATCCAGTTATGACAATTAGTTTATCTTTATATTCATGTAAGTTGTATAGATAAAGCCCTTGAATATACAAAAGATACCAAGAGATCTGTCTTGCAACATAAGATCATGAAACTCATTAGGAAGAGTACCATTTATTCTAAACAGGTTATTAGTCAAATCAGCTGCCTAAAATAAGGATAAAGATCGCTTGAGTGATCATTTGATGATGTACTGAACAACCCTCATTCGGAATCTCTAAATGTTTATCATTTATCTAGTGGAATAACCTAAGGTTATGGTGTTACATCATTAGTCCTTTGACCCGAGATAGCATGGAGGTTCTGTGTATTAGCATTGCACTTTGGCTCGTTTACTCTATTGAGGATCATCAGGTGGCGATGTTAAGTGTAATTTCGAAATTCAAACTAGCAAATATATTATAGTCGGAAATTCATCGTTTGCCTACGGGTGAAGATATCATATGTGATCTGATGAGCTAATAATGTCACGCCCCGAAACCGAGACATGTCATCGGCGTTGTTTATCAATTTAAAATCGTATAACAACAAGCCACGTAGTACATCAAATAACCAAAATCTAGTCTATTACATAAATCAATAATCGTCTTTACAATGCGATTAATTGAAATGCGGAAGCGTAAAACATGATAATATAACTAAAGACGAAATAACAAGACTAGTCTTGAATTGGATTGGCTTCATCACCATCCCCAAAAGTATTCTTGTTCTTTATCTTCGATTTGTTCTTCGTTCTTATCTAGGGTGGGAATGTAAGGGGTGAGTATTTGGAAAATACTCAGTAAATCGGGGGTAGATCGGGCATAACAAATATCAAGGTTATAATTATATGAATATATCATCATAATTTCAATCATAAGCATGTTGAATCGAATACGAACAAAATACAAACATAGCACTGAAAATCATCTCTTTTTTCATGGTTTACTGATCAGTCTCCTATATGTTACTCCTTTAAGGGGCAAGGCCAGAAGAACGGTTATTATATCCCACCGCATCAGGGCCTTAAACAAAACATATGAAATATCGGAATTTCCTTACTATTTCTAATTCAAATCATTACAGTGCATTTCAAATATTTCAAACATGCTTTCAAATATTATAGCTAATACCCAACAACAAATTGTTCAAGGATATTCATAACAAATAGGAACGAATGTAGCATGCCGATCGAATTTCAAGAAACTTACGTAATTTATTTTTGTGCAAATGTGGACACACTTACGAAGAATAAGTATGTCAATATATATATCAATTAGTACACTTATGAAATGCAAGTGTACATAAAAGTATGGCAAAAACCCACTTACCTGGAAGATTGTTCCAAAAATCTTGGAGCTTGACACTGAAAAACCAGTCACCTTGAAAAAATGTTTGCGCCTAATTGAACCGTTGGATCGATCTGAATTTTGGATATGTTGCTCAAAACACATGTAGGTGTAGTATGAACGGTGCAGTTCGGATTTGGACGTGTAAACCAATGAGCAAAACTTTCTGAAATTATGCAGAATTTTTGTACTCGAAAATTGTAAATTTTGGAGAGAACTTTTGATGTTGTTTTGGTGTGATTTCACTCATTCCTTTGCCACTATTTATAGACACCAATGTGACTTTAGGCCTTTTCTTCCATGCCAAAGGTTGCATGGTTTATGACATTAATCACCAATGTGACTTTAGGCCTTCCCCCTCCATGTCAAAGGTTGCATGTAATTTATTCTCTTCTATGACATAATTCATCTTCAATGAAAAACTAAAATCAACTTGATACTTTATCTCTTTGTATAGTAAAATTTTGGGTCTTTACATCCTTCCCTCTTTGTTTAAAGTTTCGTCCTAGAAACTTGAATTAGCTTGGTCTTTGAAAAGGTAGGGGTGATGTCTACGCATTCTTTCTTCAAGTTTCCAAGTAGCTTCTCTTTCGGTATGATTAGACCATTGTACTTTGACATATGGAATGGTTCGTCGCCGAAGTATTTGGTCTTTGGTATCTACTATTCGAATTGGAATTTCTTCGTACTTCAGTTCTTCATTTAGATTGTCTTCAACCAGAAGTGGTCTGGCCTCAAGGATATGACTTGGATAGGAAATATATTTTCTTAGTTGCGAAACGTGGAAAACATTGTGGATTCTTGACATATCGGGTGGAAGTGCAAATCTATAAGCAAAGTTATCACTTTCTCTAGAATTCAAAAGATCCAACATATTTGGGATTCAGCTTTCCATCCTTATTGAATCGGATTACACTTTTCATGGGTGACACTTTCACATATGCTTTTTCGCCTACTTCAAATTTTACGGGTCTTCTTTTCAGGCCAGCACAGTTTTTCTGTCGATCTTATGCAGTTTTTAGTCTCTCCTTGATCATAACAACTTTATCCACTGTTTCTTGATTCAGCTTGGGTCCAAAGATGGCTTTTTCTTATACTTCATTCCAATATAGCGAGGATCTACCCTTTNCCTTTTTTTTTTTTTTTTTTTACCATAGAGAGCTTCAAAAAGGGCCATTTCTATGCTACTATGGTAGCTGTTATTGTAAGCGAACTCTATTAGAGGTAGATACTCACTCCAATTTCTTTTGAAATCTAGAGCACATGCCCTTAACATATCTTCTAAGGTTTGGATCATCCTTTCAGTTTGGCCGTCTGTTTGTAGATGATAGGCCGTGCTGAGGGTGACTTTGGTTTCCATGGATTCTTGAAAACTTTTCCAAAATCTGGACACAAATCTTGGGTCCCTATCGGATAGTATACTTGCTGGAACTCCATGTAATCTTACTATGTTGTCCATGTACAAGATGTCTAGTTTATCTAGGTTGTAGTTCATTCGCACCGATTAAAAGTTTGCCGGTTTGGTTATTCGATTGATGATAACCTAGATCTCATCATGGTGTTGTTTTGACTTTGGTAGTCCTACCACAAAGTTCATGGAAATGTCCTCCCACTTCCATGTTTGGATCTCTAGCGGTTGTAGGAGTCCTCCAGGTTTTTGATGTTTGGCTTTGACCTGTTGACAAATTTGGAATTTAGCGACAAAGTCAGCTACATCCTTCTTCATTCCATTCCACCAGTAATTCTGTTTCAAGTCTCGATATATTTTGGTGCTTCTAGGGTGAATTGAGAATTTTGACTTGTGTGCCTCAGACATTACTTCTCATCCATCTCATCGAGGTTTGGTACACATAAACGTCATTTCATCCACAGGACGCCTTTCTCATCAGTTTGGAATTCTTGAGCTTTTCAATCTTGAAGTTGCTCCTTAATTTTTGCTATGGAAGGATCGGGATTTTGTTTCAGCTTGATGGTTTTTTTAAGGCATGGTTAAGCTGAAAGAGCCGATAAATTTACTCTTCCTATGTCTCTTCGACTCAAGGCATCTGCTACCTTGTTCGCTATACCCGGATTGTAGTTGATTGTTAAGTCATAATTCTTCAAGAGTTCAATCTACCGTCTGTGCCTCGTGTTTAATTTTTTTTTGAGTGAATAAGTATTTGAGGCTTTGGTGATCGGTGAATATCTCGCATTTAGCACCATATAGATAGTGTCTCCATATTTTTAGTCCAAATACAATGGCTGCTAACTCCAGATCATGAGTTGGATAATTTTGCTCATAAGGTTTTAATTGCCTTGATGCGTAGGCAATTACCTGACCTTCCTACATAAGTAAGCACCCTAATCCTCCATTTGATGCATCACTATATATTGTGAAGTTCTTGCCATCTTCGGGAAGTACTAGTACTGGTGCAGATTCGAGTTTATTTTTAAGAGTCTGGAAACTCTTCTCGCATTCTTCGCTTCAAATGAATCTAGAGTTTTTCTGTTTGAGTTTAGTGAGGGGTATAGCTATTGAAGAAAATCCTTCAACGAATTTCCTATAGTAACCAGCTAAACCCAAAAAGCTTCGAATCTCAGTTACGGTTTTTGGACGAGGCCAGTCCACAATTGCCTCTACTTTCTTGAGGTCCACTGAAACATCTAGTTCAGAGATTATGTGTCCCAAAAAGGCGACACTTGTTAGCCAAAATTTACATTTCTTAAATTTGGCATACAGTTCTTTATCTCTAAGTATCTTTAGAGTGAGGCGAAGATGTCCCTCGTGATCTTTCTTACTTTGTGAGTACACAAGGATGTTATCTATGAATACGACCACAAATCTATCGAGGTATGGTTTGAAGACTCTATTCATGAGGTCCATGAATGCTGCTGGAACATTGGTCAGTCCAAACGGCATTACCGTAAACACGTAATGGCCGTATCTCGTCTTGAAGGCTGTTTTAGGGATATCTTCCGCTTTGATCTTCAGTTGATGGTATCCTGACCTCAGATCGAGTTTTGAAAAGACCTTGGCTCATTTCAATTGGTCGAAAAGATCAACTATTCTCAGGAGAAGGTATTTTATTCTTAATTGTAATCTTATTCAACTCTCTATAGTTGATACATAACCTCATACTCCCGTCTTTCTTTTTCACAAATAGTACAGGGGCTCCCGACTGAGATGCAATGGTCGGATATGCTTTTTATCCAACAACTCTTGGAGTTGATCCTTTAGCTCTTTTAGCTCTACTGGGGCCATCCGGCATGCTGCCTTTAAGATCGATGTAGCCCCAGGGATCAGGTTGATCTCAAACTCCACTTCAAGATCAGGAATTGTGCCAGGTAATTCTTCAGGGAAGACGTCAGGAAATTCTTGAATAACTGGAATATCCTCTATCTTCAGAGTAATTTCGTTATTTACCTCGTTTATCATTGCTAGGTAAATTTCTTCACCATACTCCATGGATTTCTAGGTTTGAGAAGCAGAAAAGAAGGATTTTTGTTCCTTATCCTTGCCATGAAATACGATTTATTCTTGCATTGGAGTGTGGCATTCTTACCCCGACAATCTACTATTGCACGATTCTTGTCCAACAATCAATTCCCATAGTAAACTGAATAAAATCGGCACTGGATATATGTGCATCCATACTTAATTTATTCTATCTTAAAATTATCACGATTATTATCTCAAAACTTAAAACCAATATAGAATCTTAGAACATAACTCATTATCAGCCTATTGACTCGAGTCCCAATAATTATAACCTAGTTAAAATTTCTTTCAACCTTGTACGGAAGAAACTGATTTCACAAACAATTCTTCTTTTACTAAATTTGTCTTGAATCAAGACTATGAGCCTAGTATGCTTTAACACGAACAAGTTTCGTTGGATGTCTTTCTCCTCAAATCTTCCTTTTTTTTGTGTACTATAAGAAGAGTCAGAACTTATTATGTATGCTACACTTCCTCAATGTCCATCAATATCCTATTTTATTTTCATAAGGAAATGTCCTAAAAATAATATAAATTTCTTACATTCATAAGATATTGCTTGCAAAATCCTAAATATTTAAATTTAGCACTTAGTATCCCAAATTTAATGTGCATTTCGTTAATTATTGACACAAAAATTAACTTCTACATCTGAAATATTGAAACTTATATAATTCTTATCTCATATTTTCATAAATAATTTATTATCCCCGAGTGGAACATTTCATCTTAAGTCAGAATCTTATCTTCGATAGGTAAATTCTCAAAAATGTAAGTCAACTTATATCAGATAGGTGTATTCCCAAAAATATAAATCAACTTTTATCTAATAGGTACATTCCCAAAAATATAATTCAACTTATCTTTGTACATTCCCAAAGAATATTAAACTTCTTTCATTTCGTATCATATAACATAATACCAGTCTGGCCTACCTTATCATTTCTCCACCATCTTTCTTTTTTTTTTTTCACTACATCTATAAGTACTTCTTCTTCTTCTTTCACGTTTTCCACGACGAAGTGCATATAGTTATTTTGTTCTTGCAATCTATATATACCACCACGAAACTTGGCGATATAATGTTCTTGCTTGTTAACAAGGTCTCTTTATGTTGATGACGAGAGCGGTTAGCAAAATCCTTCTTAGTTTCAAACCTTACTATCAACTTTCGGTTAAGGGAAACTAGTCGTACCACGTGAGATGGGTTACATAGGGTTAGGGCGAGCTGACTCTCTGCTCGATCAGCTCCTGTTTCTCTTATTTCTCCCTAGCTAATTGAGCCTTTAGGGTAACAATCTCACAAGTTTGGTTGTCGATGGTAAGTTGGCGCATGCGAAGAGCGGCTTGAGTACGAGTGTGAGTGCGAGGGGCAGCCATTTCTTTGAGACATCGAATAAAAAAGGTTTAGAATCAAAGTAATGGAAAAAATAAAAATTATCGCATCAGACAGGTAAAATAATTGGATCGAAAAAAAAAATTTTGTTGGATATTTGCCAAGTTGAAAAGAAGGGGTAATTTTGCACATATTGAAAGCAGTTGACGAAATTGAGTTTCGAGATTCTATGCAAAAGAATAAGCCATCCAACTATGGTGACAGCTTGAATTTGAGGATTTAAAGAAACGGAGATGAATGTGATGTATCAGAATGATTTGGATAGGAAGGCTTGGGTTTTTGCCAAAATTTGACTTCGCCAAATTTTGTCTATCAAACTCCCAGCCGGATTACGAACCTGGCGGCTCTGATATCACTAAAATATCACTCCCCAAAACCGAGACTTGTCATTGGCGTTGCTTATCAATTTAAAATCGTATAACAACAAGCCACGTAGTACATCAAATAACCAAAATTCAGTCTATTACATAAATCAATAATTGTCTTTACAATGCGATTAATTGAAATACGGAAGCGTAAAACATGATAATATAACTAAAGACGGAATAACAAGACTAGTCTTGAATTGGATTGGCTTCATCACCATCCCCAAAAGTATTCTTGTTCTTTATCTTCGATTTGTTCTTCGGTCTTATCTAGTGTGGGAATGTAAGGGGTGAGTATTTGGGAAATACTCAGTAAATCGGGAGTCGATCGGGCATAACAAATATAAAGGTTATAATTATACGAATATATCATCATAATTTCAATCATAAGCATGTTGAATCGAATACGAAAGAAATACAAACATAGCACTGAAAATCATCTCTTTTTTCATGGTTTACTGATCAGTCTCATATATGTTACTTCTCTAAGGAGCGAGACAAGAAGAACGGTTATTATATCCCACCGCATCAGGGCCTTAAACAAAACATATCAAATATCGGAATTTTCTTACCATTTCTAATTCAAATCATTACAGTGCATTTCAAATATTTCAAACATGCTTTCAAATATTATGGCTAATACGCAACAACAAATTGTTCAAGGATATTCATAACAAATAGGAACGAATGTAGCATGCCGATCGAATTTCAAGAAACATACGTAATTTATTTTTGTGCAAATGTGGATACAGTTACGAAGAATAAGTATGTCAATATATATATCAATTAGTATACTTATGAAATGCAAGTGTACATAAAAGTATGGCAAAAACCCACTTACCTGGAAGATTATTCCGAAAATCTTGAAATGAACAAGTTGGAGCTTGACACTGAAAAACCAGTCACCTTGCAAAAATGTTTGCGCCTAATTGAACCGTCGGATCGATATGAATTTTTGATATATTGCTCAAAACACGTGTAGGTGTATTATGAACGGTGCAGTTCGGATTTGGACGTGTAAACCAATGAGCAAAACTATCCGAAATTGTGCAAAATTTTGGTACTCGAAAATTGTAAATTTTGGAGATAACTTTTGATGTTGTTTTGGTGTGATTTCACTCATTCCTTTGCCACTATTTATAGACACCAATGTGACTTTATGCCTTCACCATCCATGCCAAAGGTTGCATGTAATTTATTCTCCTCTATGACATAATTCATCTTCAATGCGAAACTAAAATCAACTTAGTACTTTGTCTCTTTGTATAGTAAAAGTTTGGGTCTTCACAAATAGTGCAAGGAATCTCTGATCAGAGTAAGACATGAACATTTTGGAGAGGTGTTTCCTCAGTTGCATATATCATGTCACTCTTATTACACAAAGATATGTCACATCATTATCGAATTCTTTTGCAACTTTCGATATACTAATAATTCCGAATTCGATCGAGATATATGAGTTGAAGGGACCATACTTTCCGTTAACTATAACTTAAGGTTCTTGCAGGCACAATCAGTGTCCTAGGGGAACATGGGACGACGCTACTAGATGTTCTTACCATGACCCGATGGGTGTGATCAGATTTGAGTTATGATATTCTTGATCAATGATTTGATGAAAAAAATGAAGCTAATTAAGATAAGTTTGGATAAGAATAAATGTTATTATGAATCACAACGTAGTTTTGAACTCAGGACTAGTTGTATCCGTGAAATATTGTGTAACGCCCCGGAAATTTTAAGGTTCACGTAAACCACATGCGCGCAAGTTATTAAATTCCTTGTATTTTAATTAATTGTTTTAATTGCATTAATTAATTATGTTGTGCATGATTGCATGTTTAAAATATATTTTTCTACATTGTTGCATTAAAATGTATTTTTTTTAAGGATATTCGAGTTGCGATCGAGGAACGGAGACCGAGGGCTGAAAAATAGAAAATGATTTTATTAAATAATTGTTTTTAATTATTTATTTAAAATATGGGTTATGCTTTTTCTTATTTTTAAAAATATGGGGTTTTGAGGTGATTTTATACGTCGGGACGTAAATTTTATCGGTGTTGGTTTTTCAACAAAAATACGAACGTTTTAGCAACCCGGCTAATAAATTCACATATTTAATTAAAGAAAAACCTTTTTAATGTTTTAATTATATCCTAATCAAACACTAATGGGCTTAATTTGAAGCTTAAAAGGCCTAAAGCCTAGTTAGTGGAGTAATTAGTATAAAAAAAAAAACACTAAAACCCTATGCTTGCACACAAAAACTCACGCCTCACAATTTTAAAAATTCAGAATTCTTCCCAAGTGCACACCACTCACGGCACATCACAAACAAAAAAAATTCAGAAGTCTTTTTTCGAAGGGTTCAAGAAGGAAGCAAGCCCTGGTTTCGATCCGTTCTTCGTCGTCTACGGTTTTTCGTGCGTTTAAAACGCAAAGGCACGCCATACATCTCCTTTTCTCATCCATCATATCATATATTGTTTTAAATATTGTATGCTCGAAGAACATGAACTTATTTTCAGTATTTTCGAAATTGTGGCATGAACAAGAGGAAAACTCATGATCCCATGTTTTAAAATCATGTTTTTATATTGTTTAAGGGGCTGCCATGAATTAGGATGTTAAGGGGCAAGTTTTACACAAGTTTTAAAGGTCTAGAATCACACCAATAGGCTGCACAAAGAAGAGAAAACAAGCTGGAACCACCGAGAAAAAAAATACAGAAAGGGGCCGAAGGTGTTGTTGTATTTGCAAGGGGCATGGGGTCGGTTCTTTTGCATGGGGCTTAGGGGCTTGACCAGGTCTTGAGGAGGGCTAGTTTGGGACGGGGCTAGGTCCTAGGAAGAGTCCTAGCATGGCTAGGACTCGTGCATCAGGCTAGGGAAGAGTCCACGCAGTAAAGGACTCTTCCCGTAAATTGATGGGGGTTGGCCGAGATTTGCAAGGGAATGGCTCGGTTGATGGCTGGGCTAGGTGGTCTGGGTGATGGCTTGGGATGGTCCAGAGAGGGGTAGGAAGGGTCAGGGCTCGTGGTGGCTTGAGCAAGAGTCCATGCGAAGCAAAACACTGACGCACGCAGGAAGGAAAAGGGGGCGCAGGTAGTGCTTTGATCCAGGAGCTTCGGGCTTGGGGTTCCAGGGTAAGGGTTGGTCTGGGCTGGGTCTAGGCGTGGTCCAGGGAAGGTTAGGGTCGTGTGGGCTCGGTGGGGGCTTGGTTGGAAGAGTCCTAGTTGGGTTATGTGTCCTAGACATACAAGGAAGCACACACACAACACAACAGATTTTTGGGTCAAATTCCAGAAGGCTTTTGAGCGGGTTAGGGCTTGTTTTACGGGCTGGGCTTGCACAGTAGGGTCCCTAGATGGGTTGGGTAAGTTTTGGCTCAAGGTGGCTCGGGCGTGGCTCGGGTAAATTAGGAGATGGCTCGGTGTGTTCGTCGAAGGGTCAAAAACGAAAATTTAAGAAGGAAAAATAGATCCAAGGGTCCACGGGGGTGGCTCATGACTTGGAAGGGTAGAATAAATACTAAAAAT
>NC_133310.1:7262475-7264274 GCF_012295235.1 Primulina huaijiensis | reverse complement strand
GACGTTTCAGTTGGTATCAGAGCAAAGGTCCTGTAAAGGGTTGTGCCACCGTCAGCGCCGGGAAGATCAGTCGTCAAGCCTCAAAGTTGTAAGTTTTACTTGCTTTATGTGATTCAGTATGTTATTACCTGCTTGACATTATGAATATCATGATTATGCTACATGTTTACGTCACATGTTTAGTAGCTTCATGATAATATATGTTTTATATGCTTGGAATTTTTTTTATACGTGATACGATATAAAATGAAAAAATTATTTTAATTCAACGCATGTTGGTTTGTGGAGGAATTGGATTATGTTGATATTTGGGTATTAGTATTGACATTATAACTTTTGGGCTATAAGTTAATCGTGAATATTATGAATGCTTTTGGGATACGTAGAATTTCTAAGAAATTATTTATGATTCATGGTTACTAGTCGAATTAATTTTTTTGGGAATTAGTCATAAGGAATAATTATTCGAGGATTGCAACGACTTTGGGAATAAGAAAAATATATAAATTGGGATTTTTATTTTGATGGAAAGTAAGATTGGTTATAAAAATTGATTTTTGGGAAATAAGCTTAAAATTTTTGAAATTATGTTATGGGAAAACTGTAGAACAAAAATTAAGAATACCAAGAATTTATGGGTTAATCGTAGGATTTTCGAAATTAAGGACCAATTAAAATAATTTTTGAGGAAATTAAGAAATGATTTTTGCAAATATTAAGGAATTTGGGGACTAATTTAGCTATAAGCGATAATTGAATGGATTAAATGATAAGAATTTTGATGATTTAGACTTTTAATAATATTTGGAACCTTGGGATATCTTGGTTTTAGTATTATACGAAATTTTAATCAAGAGTTTTAAGGATGAATCGATATTAAGCTTGAAAAATCTAAGAATTTGAAGGTGTGTTTGGGATTTTAAGATTTAAATTGATAGATTGATGAATATTTTGGGTATGAAATAAGGAAAATAATATACGATAAGCCTGATCATCCATATTTTAATATTGAGAATCGTAAGAAAGATTGAAATTCGAGGTTATAATAGTATAGCACTAAGTCATTATGGGTTTTCTTAAGTTGCAATTCACAAATAAGGAATTAGGAGGAAAATTTAATTGGAATCAAGGAGACGTAAGGACATTCTAGAATTTAAGTTTTACCAGAGTAGCGCAACGGAAGCGTGAATTTTTGGGATACTAGAACTAAGTCTAAACTTTGGGTTATTAAGGATAAGCGAATTTCGATGACGAAATTCAATTTAAGGGGGGAAGAATGTAACGCCCCGGAAATTTTAAGGTTCACGTAAACCACATGCGCGCAAGTTATTAAATTCCTTGTATTTTAATTAATTGTTTTAATTGCATTAATTAATTATGTTGTGCATGATTGCATGTTTAAAATATATTTTTCTACATTGTTGCATTAAAATGTATTTTTTTTAAGGATATTCGAGTTGCGATCGAGGAACGGAGACCGAGGGCTGAAAAATAGAAAATGATTTTATTAAATAATTGTTTTTAATTATTTATTTAAAATATGGGTTATGCTTTTTCTTATTTTTAAAAATATGGGGTTTTGAGGTGATTTTATACGTCGGGACGTAAATTTTATCGGTGTTGGTTTTTCAACAAAAATACGAACGTTTTAGCAACACGGCTAATAAATTCACATATTTAATTAAAGAAAAACCTTTTTAATGTTTTAATTAAATCCTAATCAAACACTAATGGGCTTAATTTGAAGCTTAAAAGGCCTAAAGCCTAGTTAGTGGAGTAATTAGTATAAAAAAAAAAAA
>NC_133310.1:7161819-7262313 GCF_012295235.1 Primulina huaijiensis | reverse complement strand
AAAAAAATACAGAAAGGGGCCGAAGGTGTTGTTGTATTTGCAAGGGGCATGGGGTCGGTTCTTTTGCATGGGGCTTAGGGGCTTGACCAGGTCTTGAGGAGGGCTAGTTTGGGACGGGGCTAGGTCCGAGGAAGAGTCCTAGCATGGCTAGGACTCGTGCATCAGGCTAGGGAAGAGTCCACGCAGTAAAGGACTCTTCCCGTAAATTGATGGGGGTTGGCCGAGATTTGCAAGGGAATGGCTCGGTTGATGGCTGGGCTAGGTGGTCTGGGTGATGGCTTGGGATGGTCCAGAGAGGGGTAGTAAGGGTCAGGGCTCGTGGTGGCTTGAGCAAGAGTCCATGCGAAGCAAAACACTGACGCACGCAGGAAGGAAAAGGGGGCGCAGGTAGTGCTTTGATCCTGGAGCTTCGGGCTTGGGGTTCCAGGGTAAGGGTTGGTCTGGGCTGGGTCTAGGCGTGGTCCAGGGAAGGTTAGGGTCGTGTGGGATCGGTGGGGGCTTGGTTGGAAGAGTCCTAGTTGGGTTATGTGTCCTAGACATACAAGGAAGCACACACACAACACAACAGATTTTTGGGTCAAATTCCAGAATGCTTTTGAGCGGGTTAGGGCTTGTTTTACGGGCTGGGCTTGCACAGTAGGGTCCCTAGATGGGTTGGGTAAGTTTTGGCTCAAGGTGGCTCGGGCGTGGCTCGGGTAAATTAGGAGATGGCTCGGTGTGTTCGTCGAAGGGTCAAAAACGAAAATTTAAGAAGGAAAAATAGATCCAAGGGTCCACGGGGGTGGCTCATGACTTGGAAGGGTAGAATAAATACTAAAAATGTTATGTTTAAAATTTGGGATCAAAATAACGAGTTTTGGATTTATTCGGGATTTAATCGCCGCACGAAACGCTAATTAACGAGTTAATCGAAAAGTCTAGTTTTAAGCCTTATAAAATTATGAAAAATTAGGTTTAAGCTTAAATAATTATTATAAGTCTAAGTTTTTAATTTGGGAATTTTATATTAAGGTTTGGTTTAATTCGGGATTAAAACGCATTAATACGTCACATTTAAAGATTAATTTAAAAGTCCTCGATTTAGGCTAAATAAAAATATGAGAAAATTCATGTAGGCTTAAATAACTATTTGGGACATGTTAGAGTCAATAAAATTAAGAAAAAGTCAAAAACGTAAAATTATACGTCCAGGGGTAAAACGATCTTTTCACACTTAAAAAGTAGTAAACGTCATGGCAGTGCCCTGAATGCTGTTTTATGTGCTAATATGATTATTTTCTATAGTTATGGATGCTTATGGAATTTTAAATGTTAAAATGATATTTTAAACGTTTATGGGATTTTATATGTTAAAATGATATTTTAAATATTCAGGAATTTTATATGTTTATGATTTAATATGTCAAAATGTTATTTTAAATGTTTTGATGTTAAAATGCTTATTTTCAAATGTTTATGAGTTTTTACATGATTAAATAATGATTTTTAAATGTCCATGGATTTTTATGATTTAAAGGCTGACATTTAAAATACATGTTGCATGCTTGGTTTCAAAAAAATGAAAAAAAGTTATGTTATTCATGATTTTCATAAAGTGATGTGAATGAAAAATGTTGAAGGAGGTGAAGTGATTGTGACTAATTCGTTAATAATGGCGATGTCGTGAGGGTGATGGTCCCAGTGGGAGCCCGACGATCGTGTTTCCATTATTGCGAATATGAGGTTATGAGGTTTGAGGAAGAATGGGAATATCGTGAGGGGAGAAGGCCCCAGAGGGAGCCCATTTATGGGAGAAGGCCCCAGAGGGAGCCCCGACGATCGTATTTCTATTCGATCATGTTAGGCCAAGGCTCAGTTGACCGGTGAGAGCGTCGCTGATGTCCCCGTCGCCCAGTACTGTGGTTATATTTAGATGGATCCATCGATCATGTCATGTGAGGAAAGTCACAATTAACGATCTGAATTCAACAAAGGAAAAGGAAAAGGAAAATGTTTATGATCACGAAAAATGTTTTATGTTATGTCATGTTGAAGAAAAAAGGAAAAAAGTTAAGGTTTATGTTATGCATGTCATGAAAATGTTTTTATTTAAATTTTATGCATCATGAAAATGTTTAAGAAAATGTTCATGTTTAAAGTTTATGCATCTTCATGAAAACGATATTTTAAGTACAAGTAATTTTCACTGTTGCATGTGGTTTTATATGTATTATTTGTTATAAAGATTATGGTGTGTTGAGTCTTTAGACTCACTAGGTGGGATGGATGCAGGTTATCATGATAATGCTAATGGAGGGCTTGATGGTTGATCCGACTGGACTGGAGGTGCACATGACCCGAGGACCAACTCTAGTTTCCGCATATATGTTATGATTTATGTTAAAAGATTTTATGACTTTTATCATGATTATGAGTGGTTTTTGAGAGGCTATAGTATGGGCTATACTTTTCAAATGTTATTTTTAGATTTAGAAAAATGTTAGTTGGTTGTTTATTTTAAAATGATGTCAAAGATATTTTATGAAATTTTATGGTTCGGCTGAATGCTATGTGAGGTTAAAAAAAAAAAATTCTAGTACTTTTAAAGCAATAAGAAAGGGCAGGACGTTTCATATTGAGGGTCACACAAGTATTGAATTCTTTGTTCACGTTGAGATAATCAAATTCGAAGAATTGAATTTAGTGATTGTTGTTTGATTCAGATCAAACAGATTGTTTGTTGGGTATAATAATTGTCCCTGTTTGGTAGAGCGATCGAACCGTGGTGCTTGAGTTGCTGTGCGGTTTAAAAGATTTGAGTTGCACCATTACCACTAGCTATAACTTTTGGTAAAGTGGCAAACGCTCGGTCCTACAATTAGTATCAGATATAGCTTGTTAAATTCTTGTTGAGATTTTGGTGTAGATAGCTAGAGTAGCCCTCTTGCCATTCCTTTAGCTATCTTCATCCCCTTCGACCAGAAGACCGATGAATCCGGGGAGCAAGCTGCAGAAAAAGGCAATACTTAACAAGTGGACATAAAAGAAACTACAGATCATGATTTTGACCGAGAATTTTTTAGTTCGCCGTGAATTTTAAAGAAAAATAAAAAACAATTTATAATTTGTTTATATATTTAGGGATGTAGATTAAAACTTGGAGTCTCGAACTCGATTTGTACTTTTATATATCATGATGTTGGTTCAACCTGCAAGCCAAATGTGGCAATAATCTAGAGTTTCTTTTTTTTTTTTTTTGAAAGTAAAACAAATTCATTACTTCATAATATCTTGATTTACAATACTAAGTAACTAAGCTGACAATAATCTAGAGTTATCAATGAAGCAAATCACACCTTTTTGTGTATATTTTTAGTTAACATATTAATAACTTTGTGTTGATTCACATATGTAAATAAATAAAAATAAATATATACTTCCATGTCATATCTTTAGTTTTGAAATTGATGTATCATTTATCCATATCATATTGTATGCTTGTGAACATTTTCCAACCCGTGCGTCATAGTTATTTACTAGCACATTCGAATGTCGACGTGATGTNGTGGCAAATCATGCCGTTGACTTCCAATTCTTACCCCGTGGTCATTTCTTCAAAATTACAGTAGTGACAAAACATAGACCAATGACGTCACGCCACGTGTCGGACCTGATTGTGATTCGCCCATGATAAACGCAACCTCGTCGAGTCTTTCCTTGGATTTTCTTGGAATCATGAAAAAGATTTCTCAAAAAAATATCAAATATTGATAAATCCATTCAAGATTGTAGCTTTCTCCATGTCCACAAATCAAAATCTTTTAATCTTTTCTTGACTTCTTGTTTGGTTGTATTTATGGGTAACGTTCTAAGACTTTTGTACGGCCAATGCTGCAAGCCGACGGCGGATTCCGACGCGGCCGGCTACCATGGCGTCACCGTCTCCACTGTTGGAGTATCGGCACTGGCCCAGGATTTGTATAATTTTGAAATCACTTCCCAGGTACCCAATAACATTAAGCCTATCGATTAATCAAGTCTTTTGTATATTCTTGAAACAAATTAGAAAAGGGTTAATCTTGTTCGGAAATATTGTGAATTTAGTTGAACTAATGGTTTGATGTGGTTTCCGGAGCTGATTCAAAGCTTTTCTTTCTGTTTAATTTCGGGTTTTTAGTATTTTTTGTGCAAGAGAAAAATTATATTCCGCTGTTGTAAATCTTGGTTTCAATATTTATAAGGTTCCTCAAGGACTCAGTAAGCATGTTGTCTCCTCTAAGAAAGCTCAGGCCAACTGGTAATGTCACTGCTAATTTCTTGAATTAGAGATTTATTATTTTCTTTTATGTTATAATTATTTCGCAAAGAATTTATCTGGAGGGTGACTTTAACGTATTTTGTTTACAGATCTTGTAAATATGTTTCAAAACATGTAAGTTAATTATGATGGAATTATGGAACTTGAGATTATTGGTCTGCTAGTTTCCAGCTAATTTTTAACCGGGTTCGTTTGATTTATTTATGCTCAACCTATGCACAAAAATGAAGGTATAGGAAACTTTCGGAGGCATGGAGAGAAACAAAACCTCCCCCTATAACACCAGAAGAAGCTTCAAGGCTTGTAATCCTGACCTTGAAAGGACATCAGAAAGCTGACGTTGAGGTACTAAAATAACATACCTTGGTATGGTCCTCAAAAGAATGCAAGGTTTTAGTAGAACTTATTGATTTATTACAGGGATTGTTGACTTTTTATGGCCTTCCTTTACCTCATATTTTGGTTGAGCTCACTAGTGTCGCTCCTCCATCACGACCACAAGGGCTCAAATTCGAATTATACACTCTTCCAGTAAGCAAAACATTACAGTTTCTTGAAAATATTTCAGGATTGGAGTTTCTTTTAGTTTCATACATCTTATTATCAACTTGTTTGACATAATGTTTTGTGTATGAATAGATTGATGCGAAGGCTGTGGCAGATGGAGATACAATTACTGCGTATGTGAGCACTACGGATCAGAGAGAATCTGCAATTGTCCCTAGAGAAGTGGAAGTTGCAGCTGTTCAAAGATCCAAGGCGCGAGCTAAGAAGAATTATAATAAGGCTGATGAACTTCACAGGAAAATTATTGATCTGGGATATAGGTTGGACAATTCTTGTGCAAAATTTGTTGAGTTTCTCTCTTAGCGTATTTCAGTTTGTGTTGGTGTATTCTTGAAGAAATCATTGATGAGCCAGGCATGTCTTGCAGGGTTATACCGGTACAAAATCAGGAGGTTCTTGCACGAAAATATCGAATAAGACTAAGGTAAGGAAACTGTTAATTGTATTGAGGAGCAGCCTTATGTAGAGGCAGAATAAAGATTTTGCTTCATCAGGGTGATTAATGTTTTATCGTATAATACTCAAGTAAAGGAAAAACAGAGGTACGAATTTTCAAATTATGTGGCAGAATCAAGATTTTCAACAATCAACGTTTTGTTTGTTTAACACTCGTAGGATTTAATAGAATGCTACTGAAAAGTATATGCATAACAGGGATAAGTAAGATTTAGGGAGATCCACACCGGCCGCTTTCTCTTTGCCACTATGCCTGCCCTTAACTTGCCATACGTCAGTTCATTTATACAGTGTAACTTAAAAAGATCTTAAATGTAATGTGACAGGGGAATTGATACACCAGAGAGTAAAATGGATTATGGGCCAAAGGCAAAGGAAGTACTGGCTAATATCGTTCGAGGCAATTGTCTAAGAGTTTTGGTGTTCGACGAGGATCGTTACGGTCGCTTTGTTGCAGATGTTTATTGTGACGGCATATTTGTGCAGGTACTGGATTTTTATACATTTTCTTAATCCATTCTACTAAATCAAAGTCACTAATTTTCATCAAAACTTTAAAACTTCTGATGTCTGTGCAGTGTGCATACACATGTTATTACGGCATATTTATTTTGCTATGCACTTCAATTTGATTTAGTGTACAGGGAATACAAACTTTCTGAATGCTTATTTGTGTAGGAATTAATGCTTAAGAAGGGACTAGCATGGCATTATAAAGCATATGATCAACGGCCCGAGTTGGATAAGGTAACTTCTCTCTTTTTATGCTGAGCAAACTCTGAAATTTGGTCGAGTACATAGTTATTAAAATCCCATAAAGTGTGCACTTATGCTTGCAGCTCATCTTTTTTTGTACTTGACTCCATGAAACGTGCACCTTGCCTTGAATCTTGAACCTAAGTCTACTTGTTGGTGTAGGAATCTTGCAAACCAACAGTCGATAATTTGTTATGTAAATTGAACATCCTTCTTATTTGTGTTGTTTTGTAATGAAGTGGGAGAGAGAGGCTCGGGCGAAACGTATTGGATTATGGGCAGCTTCCAACCCTCAAATGCCATGGGAATGGAGGAAGAACAAGCGTGAAGGCAGATACTAAAAACAAAGAATCTTCAACTGTCGATTAGGATTTGTCAAATTAGTGAAAGATTTAGAATTATTAATATTTATCGCTGAAGTATATTGTTACTCATTGTGTAATATATTTGTACTGATTATGTTTTATTTAGTTATTGTTATTTGTAAAACGTTTGTCATTTATGAATGTCATTGTAAATTTACTCAATAAATAATTTCTGACAAATTACATTATTTTTTCTCATGTAATTTAATACATTTCAACAATAATGATTGATAACCTGGAAAGAGCTCAGATCATCTTTGGACTCGAGGGCAAGAAAAAGACCAGGAATCTAGAGCTGGTCCCGGAAAGTCAAGAAAGACCGAGTAGGAGTCAGCCTGAGCAAAGAAAGAGTATCTTATTTTAAACCACCACGGGCACATCAACCCGATAAGCTTGTCAGACAACTATCAACTTCTACGAGCCAGGGCCCATAACCTCAACTGGGCAACACAAAAAGACTAAGTTAATTGATAGTGGACCCTGTCCGCCGAAAATCAATTGACATATTCTTCTCCACGTTCTCAGATCATGCTGAAATCAAGACGTGGGCCACATCCTTACTTCGTGGCCACTACCCGAGCATCTCAAAATGGTCACCGACTCTGGTACCTTATAAATACTTCCTATAGTGGTAAAATAGGGGAGTTCACTTTTATTGTCACAAGAACTCTCTACATATTTACTTAAACACACTTTCTTTCATCCGCGTGTATATTTGACTGAAATGAGCATCGGAGTGGTTGCGCCGGAAATCATTTCGGCACCCCATTAACGTTTTTTGTTCTCAGGAAGATAGGTTATCCAGTTCGGGTTCATCCACCAGTATGTACAAGGAAAGAGCACATCTTTGACCGGGAAATTTCCCACACCCAACTCACCTTATTTTTCCGAGCAGAATCATTGTTTCCGTCTGTGTTAAACCGATCTATAGACGTATATATGGTTTCCACTTGAAAGTCATCGCAAAAGAATCATTGTGAAAGGGAGGCCGCTGACATAGCAATCCCTTGAGGTAATCCACTGTTAAGAAATTATTATTATTCCAAAGTTTTGGTGATTGACAAAATCAAAACAACACCTGACTATTTCATGAAAACACTTGAAAGAGGTAATTGAGGGAATGAATCTTCTCTTCTATTGAGATTGCCTTTATAGTAATTTACAGCATAATTACAGCCCAATATCAGGGATAGTATCACTAATTTAGAGGGAAAGAATATCATCCTAAAATTAAAAACTACCTAAAATAAACTTGACAACTAGCTAATACCTATTTATCATATTTACTTGATTTACAGCTCAAACCTTCCTTAAATAATCCCTATTCTCAACACTCCCCCTCAAGCTGGTTTAAAGATGTCTTCCATACCCAGCTTGCTCACTAACCATTCGAACTGTCTCTTGTGTAGTCCCTTCGTAAGTAGATCAGCTACTTGTTCCTTAGTAGAGACATAGTCCACACAAATCACACTATTGTCTATTTTTTCTTTGATGAAGTGCTTGTCGACTTCCACATGCTTTGTGCGATCATGCAGTATTGGATTATGTGCAATTGAAATTGCTGCTCTATTGTCACAGTGCATCTTCATTGGCACCGACTCTGAAATCTTCAACTCTAATAATAATTTCTTAATCCACAAAACCTCACAAATTCCCTGTGCTAAGGATCTGAACTCGGCTTCTGCGCTGCTTCGAGCTACCACATTCTGTTTCTTGCTATGCCAGGTGACTAAATTGCCACCCACAAATGAGCAATATCCCGAAGTAGACCTTCTATCAATTACACTTCCCGCCCAGTCTGCATCAGTATAGGCTTCAACTTGTAGATGTCCCTGACGTTTAAACAGAAGACCTTTACCTGGTGTTCCCTTCAGATACCTTAGGATCCTGTGCACTGCTTCGAAATGTTCTGACCCAGGCGAGTGCATGAATTGGCTGACTACACTAACCGGGAAGGCTATATCAGGTCGAGTGTGTGATAAATAAATGAGCCTCCCGACAAGTCTCTGATAGCGCTCCCTCTCCTTTACGGATTCTGTCCCTGCTGGTTGCAGGTTGACGTTGGGCTCCATAGGCGTCTCAGCCGGTTTACATCCTAGCATACCTGTTTCAGTTAACAAATCAAGGACATATTTGCGTTGATTGACAAATATACCTTCCTTGGATCTTGCAATCTCCATTCCAAGAAAGTATTTCAACCCACCCAAGTCCTTGATTTCGAATTCTGTTGCAAGCCTCTCTTTAAGCTCTCCAAGTTCCTCGTAGTCGCTCCCTGTTAAGATGATATCATCAACATATACAATTAACACAACAGTTTTACCTTCCTTTGAGTGTTTGTAAAACATGGTGTGATCAGCTTGACTTTGAACATAACCAAGTCGCTTCACAGCCTTGCCAAAACGTTCAAACCATGCCCTCGGAGACTGCTTAAGTCCATACAGGGACTTCTTCAGTCTACACACCTTGCCAAGTCCAAACTTTGGTTCAAAACCCGGAGGGAGTCTCATAAACACCTCTTCATCTAGATCTCCATTTAGGAAGGCATTTTTAACATCCAACTGATACAAGGGCCAATTGAGATTAACCGCAAGTGACAGCAGTACTCGAATTGAGTTAATTTTTGCAACAGGAGCAAATGTTTCCTGGTAATCTATTCCGTATGTCTGCGTAAAGCCTTTTGCTACAAGCCTCGCCTTATATCTCTCTACACTACCATCCGCCTTGCTCTTTATTGTGAAAACCCATTTGCATCCTACTATCTTCTGATCCTTAGGTGCTTCAACAATTTCCCAAGTATCATTCTTCTTTAAGGCCTTCATTTCTTCGAACACTGCTAATCTCCAATCCTGGTCCTCTAGTGCTTCCTGAATGTTTCTAGGCACAACATGTTTCGAGATATTAGTAGTAAATGCCTTATGTGTTTCGGATAAATGATCATAGGTTATATATCTAGCAATGGGGTATTTGGTGCAGGTTCGAGTACCTTTTCGAAGGGCAATGGGAAGGTCCAGATCATTTTCTTGTGGGACAATTGGGGTTGGACTTTCGAGACTGACACTGGAAGGCTCAGGAATAACAGATAAAGGGATGTTTTTCTGTGGGTGAGGGAAAAAATAGGTACCTGGAGTATCCATAGTTCCTTTGCCCGGGGCTTCCAATGAAGCTTGTGCTGGAATGATTAATTCATCTCCGCTTTTTCTGAGGACATTTCTCCTAGAATAAACAATAGGTTCAAGGATATTTCGAATTTTTCTCATTCGTAGTATTTCCTTTCCCGACAGATCAATTTCACGGTCGACAATTGTGGATTCAGACTCCCCATTTTGTTCATTTTGAAAATTAAGAGGTTGGTCAATTACCAAATTTGGAAGAGGTTCGGATATTTCCCAAAAATTTGGTTCCCCTGTATTATTCTCCCCCTGAATTAAATTTTTGGTAAAATATGGTTTTGTTTCAATGAAGGTGGCATCCATCGTCNACTCCCCATTTTGTTCATTTTGAAAATTAAGAGGTTGGTCAATTACCAAATTTGGAAGAGGTTCGGATATTTCCCAAAAATTTGGTTCCCCTATATTATTCTCCCCCTGAATTAAATTTTTGGTAAAATATGGTTTTGTTTCCATGAAGGTGGCATCCATCGTGATAAAAAACCGTTTCGTGAGAGGATTAAAAAATTTGTAGCCTTTGCGATTTGCAGCATATCCTAAAAAAACATATTTTTCTGCCCTAGGATCCAATTTCGACCGGGATCTCTTAGGTATGTGAACATATGCGGTGCAACCAAATATTTTTAGTGGTAAATCCGAATTGATTCGAGATTCCGGAAAAAAATTTTTCAAACAGCCCAGCGGAGTGATGTATTTTAAAACTCGTGTAGGCATCCTATTAATTAAATATGCTGCAGTTAAAATAGCATCTCCCCACAGGTATTTTGGAACATTCATGTAAAACATTATGGCCCTAGCAACTTCAAGTAAGTGCTTATTTTTCCTTTCCGATACCCCATTTTGTTCTGGAGTGTCAGGACAGGTTGACTGATGTAATACGCCCTTTTCCTTCAAAAAAGTCTCCACATATTGATTGAAATACTATGTTCCATTATCGGTTCTCAAAATGCTTATTTTGTTTGAAATTGGTTTTCAATCAAATTGTAAAATTCTTTAAAAAAATTTCCAACTTCAGTTTTTTCGCTCATTAAAAATACCCAACACAATCTAGTATGGTCATCTGTAAAAGTTACAAACCATTTTTTTCCAGATGATGTAGTTACCTTTGAGGGTCCCCATACATCACTGTGAAATAAGTAAAAAGGTTTTGATTCAAGATAAGGTTTAGAAACATATGTTCTACGTTGACTTTTTGCAAGAACACAACATTCACAATGAAAATCCAAGGGATTCATTTTTTTAAACAAGTCAGGAAACAAATGTTTCATATATGAAAAACTGGGGTGGCCTAAACGGCAATGCCAGACCATTATTTGATCACGAAAAGAAAGGGAACTAATACTACTAAGCCCTTGAACAATTTTATTACCAGGTAAAATATTCTCGAAATAGTAAAGACCATTAACCATTCTAGCACTGCCAATCGTCTTCCCCGAGCTCCGGCTCTGAAAAATACAATGAGAGTCACAAAAAACCACACGACAGTTAGAGTGTTTGGATAATTTGCTAACTGACAAAAGGTTGCAGGTGAGTTTAGGTACATAGAGAACAGACTTAAGGTCTATTTTTTCAGAAATTTGGACCAAACCTTTTCCGGCAATTGGTGAAAAACTTCCATCTGCAACCCTAACTTTTCTATTTTTAGAACACGCGAGTATAGTTTTAACAAGTTCAAGGAGTGGGTCATATGATCAGATGCTCCAGAATCAATTATCCATGGAGTAGAAATTCTGAAACCACAAGGAAAGGCATTTATTTCGTTACCTGTATGTGCCACCGAGACACTAGGAGCACTGGACGATGGATTAGATTTTATCAGTGCTAGTAACTGCTCCAGCTGCTCTTTAGTGATGGTGCTGGCAGCAGTCTCGGCCTCATTTGCAGTGGGAAAGGCACGGCCCGTTTTCTCCCCTGTTCTGCCCTTGAAGTTGGCAGGTTTGCCATGAATCTTCCAGCAGGTTTCTCGGGTGTGACGCGGCCTGTTGCAATAGTCACACCATACACTTGGTTTCTCCTCTGGTTTACGGAGGTTGGCAGCACCTCTGCGCATGTTCAGGCCTGTAGAAGCAAGAGCAGAACCTTCAACAGTAGCAGCAGGTCCCTTCTTGCCGAGCATAACATTCCTCCGGCTCTCCTCCCTCCTCACTTCAGAGAAGACTTCGCCAAGGGATGGCAGCGGCCTCCTACCGATAATTCTCCCCCTCACCTCGTCGAACTCAACATTGAGGCCAGCCAAGAACTTGAAGATACGATCATCTTCCACTGTTTTCTTGTGGTGCTGTCCATCTTCAGCATTCTTCCACTCATAAGCATCAAAAGTATCAAGGTCCTGCCAGATTCTCTTCAAGGAGTTGAAGTACTTGGTGACTGTTTCTTCTCCTTGCCGTAATTCACCAAGTTTGAGAATCAACTCAAAAATTTGGGACTGATTCCCTAAATCAGAATACATCTGATTTATATTTTCCCATAGCTCATATGCCGTAGGAAAACACATATAATTTGTGCCAATCTCCTCTTCCATGGAGTTTACAAGCCACGTCATTACCATGGAATTTTCGGCATCCCATGTAGCATACATTGGGTCATCTTCTGACAGAGCTTTCTTGTCACCCGTTAAATATCCCATCTTTCCTCGGCCCCGGATATACATTCTCACCGACTGAGACCATCGCAAGAAGTTGTCGCCGTTCAGCTTGATGGTGGTTATTTGAACAGGGTGTGAATCAGAGGTTGTTATTTGCAGATCTCTAGTCACTGTGGGTTGTGAGGAAGGCTGAGGAATGGTGGTGGATTCGCTAGAATGTTCTGACATGGTTCTGGCTTAGGTTAATGGCGCAGAAAATTCTGGGCAGAATGGGCCGGCTCTGATACCAACTTAAAAGAGGTAATTGAGGGAATGAATCTTCTCTTCTATTGAGATTGCCTTTATAGTAATTTACAGCATAATTACAGCCCAATATCAGGGATAGTATCACTAATTTAGAGGGAAAGAATATAATCCTAAAATTAAAAACTACCTAAAATAAACTTGACAACTAGCTAATACCTATTTATCATATTTACTTGATTTACAGCTCAAACCTTCCTTAAATAATCCCTATTCTCAACAAAAACAGCCGTAATTTATTTTATATAACATGAACACTTCAAAACCGCTTGAAGCTCAACCGCCTACAGCTTGAAGAAGTTTCAACCGTTAGAAGACTTTCAACCGACTGTTCAAAGTCTTCAAACCGCTTCATTTAAGAGTAATCCATTGCTCACTTAATGAAAGACATTCTCTGACCGGCTCAGGACATTCAATGGTTTTGCACCACTACAAGTCAACCATGTCCTGCACCAGACCAAATAAAAATATGCATTTATGTCACTATCCCAGAATATAAAGATTACTTTAACATCCTACAAGCTCTGATGGAGCTAACAATTACCACAAAAAGATGCTCAGAAGCAACTCTTCAAAGGAACGGGATTCAAAGATATACAAGCCAGGAGAACATTAAATGTTTGCTGAAGAACGTTTAATGTAGTTGCAGCTGATAGTGACGCATCGGTCTAACGATACATGTTTACGTTATTTATCTTTTCCAACCGTTGAGATGATAGCTTATGAAAGAAGAGTTGAAGAATGCAGAATATATTTCGATCATTTAAGCTTTTCAACCACGTGATTGACACACTACTAAAGCTTGCATACTCAAAGATCTGAGCGCACTTAAAGTTTATATACTTCATCGCTCATCAAGCATGCACTCAGTAAAAAGATATCTGATCATTCAAGGATTAATTTCGTGCTACTCAAAATATATAGTTTTCTTTTATCAGTAACCATTTGATTATTTGATTGATTGTGTTGTCTGGTGAACCTAGGGTTCTTAAAATCCAGAAGTATAAATTGATCACTAAGAGTTCCGAAACATGCAATGTGATAAGTCCTGATTGGAGTGGGCTGTTGCAATAAGTTTGTAAAACCAAAGTATTTTAGTAGAATCTTTCCTAAAGAGGAAGAAGGTGACATGAATCTGACTATGTGTGGGGTGCTGATAGTTGGACGAAGGTTTAAGGAGAGTCATTGTCTCGGACTTTCAAGCTTGATAATGATTAGTGATGGAGAATCAAGCATATTCAAGTCATTGACCGAGTTCGAAGAAGATTATAAGGAAGGAGCGTCGAGCAACCGCAGGAGAATGAAGAAACTCATGGATAAAGTCAAAAAAACCACACACTTGAGGCCAGAATCTTCCGTGTCCGGGCGGCCAATTCTTACCGCCCGAGCGCCGCACTTACTGTCCAAGAGATGATTTCCAGAGCACCCCGCGCCCGAGCGGCTAATAGAAAAAGAAAAAGAGGCCAAAGAAAAGAAAAGGACAAATAATTTTATGGCCCAAAAGAGTGAGTTAGAGAGTTGTTTATTCTTACATAAGCCCTTTCATGTACCTTTGAACAAAGTGGTTTATTTTCATTGTGATGATATAGCCGGTTCAATCTCGAGCATTATTATTTCTCCTTTGCATGATTATGATAAAGCTTTGATGAGGAGGCGAGAAAATGTTGATGGTATAAAAATGCAATGGGGTGATCCATATGATGTTGAGAGAAATCATCGTGAGGTAAGAGTAGTTTACACCACAACAACTATGACGTATGACTTTCTTCCTTACCTTAATTTTGTGATGTTTTGTTTTCAAGAATTTATAGAACGGGTTGCAAGTTTGGTGGTTAAGGGACCGGGTGTCAGTTTATCCTTATTACTTGATTGTTATGGATTCGAGACTATTGATGAAATTCATGTACTTATTATGAATTTTGATTTCCCACGAGTTACTAAGTTAGTGGTATTTGTTTGCTACAAGAGTTCACATGCATTAGACTTAAATTCTTGTGATGAGTTAAATGATTGCATGCATAGTACATGTAGTGTGTCCTATTTGCATGAGTTATATTTGGTTGGTGATGGTTTTGAAAGGTGCATGATTGCATATGATAATTTCTTCATTCATGATGAATATATGTTTAAAAAGAATAATTTTTTTATTCTATATTCATTGCGTGAGATAATTCTTATTCGTAGTGAACTATGGTCGTACACGTGTATGGATTTTATTTTTGTGTTAACTAGATCTAAGAAGGGGAGGAATCTGATATGTGTGATAATTAATTATATTATATCATTTGGTTTCACTTGTTATTTGGTGTATGTTGAGGTTGATGAGTTGATAGTAAAGGCAACCATGGAGTTAGGGTTCAAAGCGTTGATGGAGCACGTGGGCGGTAGCACCTACAATCTAGCGTTGAAAGATAGACAAGATTTGATGACAAATATTTTTGAAGAAGGGGAATCTGATATGAATCTTACTATGTGTGGCGTGCTGATGGTTGGATGAAGGTTTAAGGAGCGTCGTTGTCTCAGACTTTCAAGCTTGATAATGATTAGTGATGAAGAATCAATCATATTCAAGTAATGAAGAATCAATCATATTCAAGTAATTGACGAAGTTCGAAGAAGAATATAAGGAAGGAGTGTCGAGCAACCGCATGAAGAAACCAATGGATAAAGCCAAAAACACCACACACTTGAGGCCAGAACCTTCCGCGCCTGGGCAGCTAATTCTTACCGCCCGAGCGCTGCACTTACTGTCCAAGAGATGATTTCCAGAGCACCCCGTGCCCGAGTGGCCAAATCTTACCGCCCGAGCGCGAAATGTCCAGAACCCTTATCGCCCGAGCGGTTACATCTTACCGCCCGAGCGCGCCCGAGCTGCAAGAAAATCCTAGTTTCCTTGTTAAGAATCCTAATTAGTTTGGTAACTAGATTTAATATCTTTTTGAGTATGTAAACATATTTTGGATAAAATTTTGAACACAATTCAGATTATTCATTGAGTTTATACAATAGTTTTGAGTTTTCTCTCAACTTTTTAATGGTTTTTGCTTTGTTTTCAAAATCAAACTTATCAATGTTTTATTTTGTGACGTTTGTCGATCGTTTCTTATACGGATTGTCAAAGAAAAGTTCTTTGAAGGTTCGTTTGTGTGTCGGTTGCTTTTTGTGTTCATTTATTACTAAACCACGTAGTTTAGGGGTGAAGATCGCACAATACTTGATTCAAAAGGTCGGGACACACAACAACGATCCTTGTTCGTTATTGAATTGAGGACGCGATTCGAATTTAATCGTGTTTGCTTTTCTTTCATTCGAGGATTCATATCATAAGGGGGTGACGTAGGAGTTTTATCTTCGAGTATTCATAAAAATCATGTGCCTTTACTTTCCACGAGCACTTACATTTCGAACTGTTTCTTGTTAACAAGCAGCCAACCAGATGAAGCTATCATTAGAAATTTCGAATCGTTTTCCGCACTTTTCAAGTGGTTAATATTTCTAACCGTTCAAAAAAACTTTCAAATGCCTTAAAACGATTGAAAAAAAAATTTAAAAGAAAAAATTTTTAAAGAGTTTATCCACCCCTTCTAAACTATTTCTCGATCCTAACATCCACCCCCTAACAACCCTCAGCAAACCATCACTCGCTAAGATCTAGCTCAGTGGATCGTGGCGGTTGTTCATGAGGCCATGGCCGGGAAACTACCCCCAAAAAAGAAACCTTGACGAAAACAGGAGGAGCCCAAGGATGAGTCTCATCTTCAAGACTGGTCTGGAAAGAATGATGAAAACTCTAGGGCTGGCTCCAAGGTTCATACCATGACCGATGAATTAGAAAAGCTGAGGAAGAAGGTGAAAAAGCTGGAAGGATAGGTTGGGTCTTCTCATACTGTCCTGGTCGAGTCAAGGGGATGTCCCTTCTCCACCCAGATAGTGAATGAGCCCATGCCCATTCACTACAAGTTGGCTAAGATCAGGGACTATGATGGGAATACTAATATAGAAGATCACCTGACTTGGTTGTTGCATTTTTACGAGGACAGAATCAAATGCAAGGCTTTTTTTACCACGTTAGTAGACTCAGCTCAGCATTGGTTCGAAAAGCTTGAACCTCAAAGCATCCATTCTTTCGAAGATTTCATGAATCTTTTCTTGCATCACTTCAGCAACAATTAAAAAATATAAAAATACTGCCTTATGTGTATTTGAAGTGAATCAGAGTTAAGAGAAATCCTTGCGGCCATACATGCGTAGGTTTAACAAGGCTGCCATAGAGGTACCATTCTGTGCTCGAGACAAAGACTACAGCCTTCACACAAGGGTTCTAGGAAGGGGATTTCTTCAAATCCTTGGTAAAAAAGCTACCCCGGGATTTTGAAGATGTTTTATCCCTAGCAGAAAGTACATCAACATGGAGGAGGCTCAAAGAAAAAAAAAGACCTGAAAAAAAAAAAAACATGGTAAGCAAGACAGAGGATCGAGAACAGAAAAAAAAAACCCTCTGGACACTTTTTTATAGGGCACCAACGTATCTTACAATGATATCTTGGTTAATGATGAACTTTGGTCCCCAAGATCTATAGGGCATCAACGTACCTTGCAATAATATCTTGGTTATCCAAGCCAAAATTGCCAACTATGATGTAATGGAGTTTTTTGTGGATTCCGGGAGCCTTATCAATGTTATATTCCAGGAAACTCTCGACCAAATGAATTTGAAGGGCTATAAGTTGGAACCAGTGGAGACTACCCTCTTTGGTTTTGCTGGTCACACCATATACCCAAAAAGAGAGATAATGTTTCCCCTGATAATCAGATCCGAGGACTTGAGGAAGTCAGTCATGAAAACATTCACAGTTGTCAAAACACATTCCTCATATAATATCATATTGGGAAGGCCACCCATGAATACCCTCATGGCCGTCGCCTCGACTTAACATCAGAAAATCAAATTTTCCGTGGGTAGTAGGAAAGGAGATGTATGGGGAGATCAGCCATCCTCTCGCAAATGTTATTATGAGATAGTCCGAGTGGAAAACAAAAGAACAAGGAGGGAAGGAAATTACATAAGGCAAGGAAAGGGAGAGGTGCACTCAATTGGAGATGTGCAGACAGTGATGGAGGAAGAACTGGATATATTCCCCGGACATCTTGGGAAAACAACCAATGTGTCCTGGGATCTGGAACCACCTACTCGAGCCTTGTTGCTGACTTGTTTAAATAAGAATGCTAATATTTTGCATGTTACTCCTCAGATCTTATCGGGATCCTAGCTTATGTTGCAGAGCATAAAGTGAACATCATCCTGTGTTCTCGAATCGTGAAACAGAATAGGCATATTGGGCCCGAGAAGGATAGGGTAGTAGTTGAGAAGGTGCAAGAGTTGTTGAAGCGGACCAGATCCGAGAAGTCCAGTTTTCTACTTGGCTCTCAAATGTGGCATTGTATCGACGATCTTACCAAGGTCCAATGCGCAAATGTGTGGCTGGGGAGAAGGCCGAATACGTAACCATGGAAATTCATGAGGGATGTTGCAAGGATCATATTGTTGAATGATATTAGTCAGGAAATAATTGTTGGTATGGTTTTGGTAGCCTACTATGAACACGGATTCTGTTCGGGTGGTTCGATCATGTGAAGGGTGCCAACGACATGGCAACTTCATGCACAACCCAATCTCAATTATGAAACAAGTCCAGCATACCGCCTTTTCGATTAGTGAGGCCTGGATATTGTGGGACTTTTTTCAATAGCCCAGGCTCAGAGAAAATTCTAGTTGGTATTTGTGGATTAATTCTGTAAGTGAGTGGTGATCGAACCCCTAGCTAAAATCATGAAAGAAGAGGTTTTGAAATTTTTGTGGAAAAATACAGTTTGATGGTTTGGGTTGCCAAGAAAATTGATATTTGATAATGACCGATAATTTCAAGGACGCAAGATGATAGCCTGATGCTAAGAAATGAAGATTGCACATTCTTTCACCTCAGTTGCTTATCCGCAAGCTAACAAACAGACCGAGTTCACCAATCTCACCGTTGTTCAGACCCTAAGATCCAGGTTAAATGGAGTCGAGAAAGATTAAGTGAAATAAATACTGTTGGATCGAGTTCTCTGCACCAAAGGTGCTTCAAACAAAATATTCTCCATGAGTTGCAGTAGCTTGTGTTCTAAGAAAGTATACACCGATGAATTAGATCGAGTTTGGTTTACAAACCAAGCGGAAGGCACTCGAAATAATCCTTCGTTAAGGAAACTGATATATTTTATATACTATGCAACTGAATAACTGAAAATGGGTAGATTAGTTTTTGCATTCACCAATTCAGTTATGGTGACAACTGAACTGTTGAATACCCTTGCTAATCCAGTTAGTTTGAAAACAACAGTTGATCAGTTAAATACACAAGATATGTTTATGGATGTTTGGAGACTTCAACTGCTCCTACATCACCCCTTCTACCTCCACGGGTAGGATATACTAGAAGACTTAGATTTATTTAACTGATTGTATAAATCTTACACAGCTTAGGACTTACACAATCTGCCTAACTGAACTCCTATACTAGACTGAAGGCAGCACCTTCCAGCCAACACTTCTTTAACGTCTATGTGAGAAAGACTACATACACAAGTTTAATGTCTTTGTGCAAGACTGTAATTTGAGTGGTGGTATGTGTGCGTGTGTGTGAGAACTGAACAAAGGGTGTTCTCACACACTGAGAGAAAATAACTTCTATACTAAGCTGATATATCTTGAAGTGTTCCCTCGCAACTGGGCGTAATGCTTCTTGAAAGCTGATGAATAATAAGCGTGCCCTTCACTCACTCTGTTGTATTTTTTTGCTGATGATCTTGGCCTGTATTCATAGCAACAAGATGATCGTATGCCAAGACTCAGTGCATGTGACCGTTGCAGCTTGAATGCGTTCCTTGAAGTTTCTGTCTCGTCTTTTTCCGACATCTCTCCTGGAACAATTTGTCTTTAAGCTTAGCTGCTCGGTCCATTATTGTCCTTTGACTGGACAAAAGCTTATGTACCTTTGCGCACAGTTGGATTCCAATACTGTTGACTGTCGTGTTCCGCAACTGATTGCTCCTGACTGAATTTCTGAACTGGTTAGTTGAACTGGTCTGCTGTTGAAGAGGTGAAATCAGTTGGCTCATCAGCTCAACTGATTTCACTAGTTCAATTGAACTGATCAGCTGGGATCTTCATCAGTTGAACACTTCATCAGCTGGCCGGGCTTCTGAAGGTTTCTTGTTGAACTACCTTTCAGTTGGTTAGTCAGTTGAACTGATTTAAGATACATCAGTTGGATTTTGTCCAGTTCATACGATCAATTGGTGCGTTCAGTTGGCGTATCCGATAGTCTTCAGTTTGGGCTGTCAACTGATTATTTCAGTTCCAGTTTTCTGCACACTTAAGGTAGATTATTAGAAACACAATAACAAGTTTTGTCAACATCAAAATCAAGTAAAGATTGCGAACATGAAATGTTCCAACAAATACCCAGTGTTTTGTGAGCCTACCGGACTTCCATAGGGGAAACACATTTCAGCTTGGTGTACGGATTTACAACAAGTGAGTCTGACCTCAGGATTTTCAAGTGGGTTATCTTCTCATAAAGAAGACTAAACCAGCAGGAGATATTGGAAAGCTTGAAGCTCAGTGGGAAGGACCTTATAAGGTGGTCCGTAGAATCAGATCGGGAGCTTTGTATCTAGAAGATAGCCAAATTCGGCATCTCAAAAGGCCCTAAAACGCTTTTCACTTAAAGAAGTATTATTCTTAGTTTGTATTTATGATCCGATTATGAATGAAATTCATTTCCTTCATCATGTGTGACAATCATTTACTAAGCCCGGGAAGCATGAGGTCGGACATCTTAGCTAAGCCCGAGAGGCATTAGGCCCCAACATCTTATCTAAGTTTGAGAGGCGACATCTTATATAAGCCCGAGAGACGTTATGCCCCAGCATCTTATCTAAGCTTGGGAGGCATTAGGCCCCGACATCTTATCTAAGTCTGGGAGGTATGAGGCCCGACATCTTATTTAAGTTAGGGAGGTATAAGGCCCCGACATCTTATCTAAAACTGGGAGGCATTAGACCTTGATATCTTATTTAACCCCGGGAGGCATAAGGCTCCAACATCTTATTTAAATTCGTGAGGCATAAGGCCCCTGCATCTTATCTAACCCCGGGTGACATGAGGCTCTGACATATTATTTAAGTCCAAGAGGTATGAGGCATCGACATATTATCTAAACCCGAGAGGCATGAGGCCCCGACATCTTATCTAAGCCCGGGAGACATGAAACCCTAGTTTTTTTTTATCTAAGCACAGGTGGTATGAGGCTCTGAAATCTCCCTGTCCGTCGAGATGATATTTGCCTCCTCAAACTGCTCCCTGTATTTCTGGAACCTCGTTTGGAAGAAAGAGTAGGCTTTTCTATCGACAACCTGTTGAAACTCCTTGGACAGGAGGAAGACAGCTCGTCGTTCTTCCTATTACTTCTGCCAAGTCTCCAGAATGGCCACTCTAGCATCAACCGGAGCTGATGAAACCTTGGTGTCATCCTTGGCTTCTCGGGCTTGCATCTCGAATGCCTTGAGCTTATTCTCCTCAACCTTCACCCTATGCTGGGAGATCTCTGCTTTTTGGTCAAGGCCTTCTATAAGTCAGCCTGGGCCATGACCATTTGCTGACACTCTAAAGTCATCCTTAGCTTGTCCACTATATGATCATGCACTTGCCGACCCTGTCTAACTCGCTTTGGAGTTGGTCATAAAGCTCCATGTTGACTCGGTCTTGGTCTGTCTCTAGTTGGGCTAAGGAGGCAACATCCTCGTAGGAATCTATCAACATCCGAATGCCCTGCATAAACAAATAAAGTTTTAGAAAATTTTGAAGAAAGTTGAAGAAAATATAAAAGAGTAGAAAGAAAATGGAGCTTATCGAGAATGCGCGGGTGGCACCCTATAAGAACTTGGTGTCAGAGCCCAGCTAAGAATATATGCATGATCGGCTGATGAAGTCAAGCTCTTCACAAGCCAGATCCTGACAAAAGAAACCCTATCCAGGAAAAGGTTTCCCAGTTATAGGAAGGAATAGACTAGTGAGGTTCTGGGATAGCCCGTTGGGAGAAGGATAGGCTGGGAGCCCGGGTGAAGTAAAAAAAATCACATCATCCGAATCACTTAGAAGAATGGGCGTGGGCTCATCCATTGCATTCTCTTTCTCCTAAGTAGAGGAATGTGGTCGGGGGACTCTTCCTCGTGTCCGGCTGAGGTCTTATCAGTTTCTTCTGCGAAAACCAGTTTCTCACCAACCTCCTAGACCTCACATGCCAGCCTCTCTTCGGTCTCCTATACCTGAATAGCTTTTCTCTCTTCCTCGGCCACATTCTTGGCCAGGGCTTTCTTCTCGGCAGATGTCTCCTGAGCTGCTAGTTTTTCCTCCTCGGCTGCCTTCTTCGCAGTACGTCTCTGCACAAAGGCTGGTTTCATTTCTAGATCTTCCGCAAAAGCCAAACAAACAGAGATTAGATAATATAAATACTATAAAACATATTGGGTTGAGCATCCAGGGCATAAAACTCGTCAGTCACCCATTCCACAAGATCTTCAGCTCGGGCGCCCAACTCGTAAGCAATAAAATTCTCCTCTGATATCAGGAAGGAAAAGGATAATTTCTTCCCTTTCACGAGCTCCTGGCTCCGAATGTAATGTTCATGGGTTTTGTAGTTATCAGTAGGGATGTAAATGAACCAAACAGTGTGTGAGCTATTCGAAGCTCGATTCGATAAAAGCTCGTTTGAACTCGTTTAATGAGGCTCTTTAAGATAAACAAACCAAACTCAAGCTTTACAGTATTCGGCTCGTTAGCTCGTGAACATGTTCGTTGATAAGTTCATGAGTAATCTCTTAGATGAAAAAATAATAGTTTTAATATTCGATTGATTGATTTTGTATATTATTTATGAAATATATAGAAAAATCTATTAAAAGAATGTTATATTTTTCTTTAAATATATAATTTACTTTTTAATTAATTTAATGAAAATTTAAATGTAAAATTCATATTTATTAAGCTTGTTTAGGATCGATAAAAGTTTGAATAAGCTCGTGAGTCATGCATATATTCGTTAAATAAAACTCGAGCTTGGCTCGATTATAAACGAGCCAAGCTCAAACATTCAAGAGTTCGACTCGTCTCGACTCGATTACAACCCTAGTTACCAATGAGTTCGGGCTTGCGCGGAAGGCTGAGAAGGAAACTAGTCAAACATTTCAAGAGAGGAAAGCAAATGAAGAAATATCTACCCTTCAAGGAAGAAAAGATGTCATCAAAGAACTGGTAATTCAACTTGGCGGTCAGGGAAAATGCACATTAGTTAAAGCGGCACACAAAATAATAATGGAGGATAAGGGGCTGATAAGGAGGTTGTTCATTTTTAATATCACAAAGGTCGTGGCCATTATGAGGAAAGAATTAGAGTGAAGTTGGTTTAGAGGGACCCTGAGAAATCGAGCCACCTCAAGATAGAAGGGAGGAATGGGGAACTGGAGACCTACGAACCTGGTCCTAGAAGAATGTGTAATATCCCTGTGGGGGCTGGTCAAGCCGGTCCGAGGGACCGGGAATAATGATAGAATAATTGAAGGGGATGGACCCGATGTCACGAATGTCCTCGAAAATCCCAGGACGAATGGTGCAAACAATAGTGGACAACCATGAAGTACTCGGTTCCTCAGTCTCCTCGGAAGGATGAGAAGAAAAAGTTGGGGTTTTGCTTTAGGAGCCAGTTTCACCTTCCCTTTACCCTTCTCCCGGGAACTAGAAAGCCTGGAAGCCTAGTGGGAAAGTGTGGATTTTTTTAATTTTTGGAGGTAAGAGAGAGAATGTGCTTTTTAGAAGTGGCAATGGAAGAAATGGCAAAGGAAGTGGGGGGTGTGGAGTCGAAGTACAAAGCGACCGATTCTAAGTTCGATGAACAGCGAGCGTTTGCACCCGAGGTAGAAGAAGTAAAACTAGACATGCTAAGAGTTGAAAGAAACTTATGAGGATGGAGAAAGATAAAAAGTGGTCGGAATGCTGGAAATGAACTCACCGGAGAAAATATGGTACATCATAATCGTGAAAGGAGAAGAGCATAAGCCCAAGAATGCAAAAGTGTGAAGTGATGGAAGGCGGTCGATATTTATAGGTGTGGGAGGATTAATCCGGACCGTTGATCTTGGGATAGGCGGACAAACAAGATGTGTCTCGAAAGTTGAACCGGGTCACTTGGGAAGACGAGCAGTCGGGTCGGGTAGGTGAAGCGATGTTTGACATGACACCAATATGTTCAACCGTTAGGGCTTATGTCACCTTTCCGTTGGCCCTAGCCCTAGCCCTAGCCCTAGCCCGTCTCAAATTCAAATATAATTGTTCTTCTGCCCTATGTCAAATCTGACCACTCGGTCCAATGAGTAGGAATCTAGTCTGACTATTTAAGAAAGGAGTGATGATACCTTAGAAATGGCCCTGGGTCATCCTTAGACTCGGACGGGAAAAAAAGACCTGGAACCCATAGCTAGTCTCGGGAAGTCAAGAAAGACCGGGTAGGAGCCAGCCCGAAAAAAGAAAGAGTACCTTATTTTAAACCATCTCGGGCACGCATCGATCCGGTAAGCTTGTCTGACAACTACCAACTTGTACAAGCCGTGCTCATAACCTCAACTAGGCAACACAAGAAGACTAAGTTAATCGATCGTAGACCCTATCCACCGATTATCAAGAGACATGTTCCTCTACACGTTCTGAAATCATGTTAAAGTCAAGACATGGGTCATGTCCTCACATCGGGATCACTACCAAAGCATCTCGGAATGATCATTGACTCTAGTACCATATAAATATCCCACAAAGGTAAAATCATGGAGTTCACTTTCATTCTCACAATCACTCTCTACATATTTACTCAAACACACTTTCTATCCTCTACGTACATATTTGACTGATTTGAACGTCGGAATGGCAAAATCGAAAACTATTTCAGCACCCCACTAACGTTTCTTGTTCTCAGATGGACATGTTATCCAGTTCGAGTTTATCTTGTCTGGTCACAAGCACGTACAAAGAAAGAGCACATCTTGGCCCGTGAAATTGTCCAATCAACTCACTCAATTTTCCCGAACAACATCAATCAAAATTGGTTTATCCATTTGTGTGGAGTGACACTTGAATATACATAGTACGTCATAAATCTCGTAGCAGAAGATTTCAATAATTTCTAAATTTATTAAGGTATCGATTGGTTTGAGCAACAGATAATTAAAAGATATGGATAAATAATATAAATAATATAAAATGTTTATGAGAGATTAATTTTTTTATTGTGCTACAATGACCAAAATGCCCTTATTATGATAATTTAAGTGAAATAACTATTATTATTTTGCTTTTTTCTTGTTCTATTTTTAAAATTAAATTATAACAGTAACCTCAAAATTACTCTTGTAGTATGGATACATTTCCACAAAAATTAAATTATACCAGTAACCTAAAAATTATTCTTATAGTATGGATCACCTTGAATAATCTTGCAAATTCGCTGCGCTCGAACTGTTAATCTCCCTTTTACAACAGGTCTCGTTTCCTCGGTTGTTCGACGATCAAAGCAGTTTGCCATCAAATTGTTTCATAGCCATGAATCCTCGTGGAGGTTAGAAGAAGTCTAAAGCTAAAATTTAGAGTTTCAAGATCAACCTTACATTAAAATTGAGTGCTCCATTACGGCAAAAATGGAAATTTGAGTGCTCCGTTACATGATGCTTCGGAACCATTAAGTTTTGCTGCCAAGATGAATTTCTCTAATGTGAATCAAATGTTGTTTTCTTCAGCTCCATCAGCGGCGGGTGACAGTCCACCGTCTACCATTGTAGGGGACGGCCCTCTGGCAGAGTCGACCGACGGACCCTTTGAATCTAGGGTTTTGGCCAATTTTATGGCATCACAGAATGATGATTTTTTAGATTTTTTTTTAAAAAAAATCTAGATTTTTTATAGGTTGATTGACAGGGTATTGATGGAAATTTGTGATGACATGTTGATTAAAACTTGTGAAAGCTGACTGGAATTTACATAATTTACTTCAAGAACAAAGTAACAATCAGTATATTACAAACTCTGCATTGATGCATAGAAACAACACATTCGTAAAGCTAGAGTAACTCAAAATTTGCTACTCGATCGAGTTAACACCAGCAGTGAAAGCTTGTCTAGTCGAGCTCGAGTCTCTACTCGAACTCGACAGCGTTGCACCTTACTTTCATTCAACTATTGCCTTAACAAATTAATATGCAACAATTTGAAATCAAGATTTATAATGCAAAATGATTTATGACCATATAGGTAAAAAAACATTAATGCAAACTTAATAAAAGTAAGGAACAAAATCCAGAGTGTTAAATGGTTATACAGAGATGGTGAAATGCTATATGCATATACAAAAACATTTTCCAAATAGTACAACTGAAAACTAAGACGCTGTGAAATTTGTTGTAAGAAAGCAAGAAAAATTATGAATCTGTGATATACTTGGAATGAAAATGTCATCATTCGAAAACATCGGGCGTGAAAAAAGTAGAAGTCTGTCACAGACGTCCCATAATTTTAGGCGTTGGCACATCATACAATTACACTGCAGAGAGAATACCTTCATTAGCACGTAGCAACAGTCAATACGCAGCTTCTCCAAGCACAGCAGTTGGACAAACATGAGTATGCTACGCACCACTGGATCTCCACAAAATGATGCCAAAATTGGATTGCAAAGTGTAACTTTGGCGTCGTCATTAGGAAATCCAGTAGCTCATGTGAAACACTTGTACAGTGCAATTGTCAAGTTAAATGAACTCAAGAAACCGACTTCCAACAAAATAATGGAACATTTTGACCGTGACAAACAGGTGCAATGCCATAATAAGACCGAGCCGGATAGTGAAAACTGGTTTGGTAGCTCAAATACAAAACCCCTTGAAAATGGATCCCCGTTGCCTGAGCTGAGTGTTTGCAGAACCAGTGATCATAACAGAACACAAAAAATGGATGATTTTCCAAATTAAACCTTGTGTAACAAATCATGAAAAAGTACCCATACAAGCCACTTAATTAGCAGTCTAATTTTCATTTCTGCACAATAATCACGGAAAAAGTTAAAAACATATTCAAGCTATTTATATTTAAACATATACGAATTAGAAAGCACAACACATGTTTTTGGAACAACACCACATGCATTTTTTGATTTCTTGTTATGGACGCTCTATCATTCAAATTCTTGATGAATTTAAATTTTAAACCTTTTATGGTGCATTCATTGTGTAGGACTGTAGGTCATCAAATTTATACATGGAAATTCCAAATAATGAAGTCATGTTTCTTGCACATGCAGCTTTAGAGCATTAAGAAAGTACAAACTTCTAAAAGTTAAAGACCAGTATTCATAAAGGTGAATATTGCAAGCAATGCCATGACAAACCACGCTATCAAATCGATAATTAAACATCCAAATGTCATAAATAAAAGCAACAAGTCATTAGCATAAATTTTCCTTAAAAGTGCACAGAGAATTCATCTCACTTTGTCATCCCCTATGCTCCATACAAAACCTACATCACGACCTACTTGACATCTTCCTTGGTATCATCAGAATCCGAGTCACTCGCATTATAACCTAAAGAACAAAATAGTGTTCTCAAGTCAAGAGAGCAAACAAGTGAGGAAACAGATGGAACCACTACTGTTTCTGTTGAAAAAGAAAAACAAAAAATGAAGCACCTGGATGCTTATTGCCAACTTTCCACACTGAAGACCGTCTCTCGGCAGCCCTGCCTATCCACGTTCTTCCCTGAATACAAAAACCATGAGAAATAAACCACTTCCACAATCCATAATCAAACAAAGGTCGAATCTTTGATGTTTCCAATATCCAAGATTGAGTTGCAAACATTTGTACATGGGTATTCCTTTCGAGAACCGAAGTATTTTTGGCCAATGGACTTCACAAGCCATACAATATTCCTGCATATTTATTTCATACTAGTAAGCTACTATTGTCAAGAACTATTTGCATTCGAAATAAACCATAATGGAATTGATGATTCCCGGCTAAATCGGGTGAGCTAAGTGGGCAATTTACTGGGTCGGGTTATGTTCCTTTCTTGCGTATGCTGTGACCGAGCAAAAGGGCTCCCGGGCTAGGTAATATGTACACTTAAAGACCAAAGAATGTTCATGGGTTTAGCTACTCCGATGCTCAAGTCAGTCGAGTATCCGCGTAAACGAAAATGTTGTATAGAAAATATACCGTGGGTGCTTGAGGCAATATTCAGTGAATCTGTCCAATGATTGAGCAAACTTGAGTATTTAATGGAAAAAAAGAAAAGATGAATTTTTTTAACTGCTCGGCCACTCCTCATGATCAGACAGTTACACACGCCATGCCCTCTGACACTGTTACGACTGACAACTCATATTACTTCTAGTCTTGTCACATCGCCCCACATGTGTTGATTGACATATTAATGATTTCGAGGCATGGCGATCCATACTCGTGGGCCCAGAATTGACGTCTGCCCCGAGATGCTCGGGCAGTGGTCATTATGTGGGGGCACAGACAGAGCCCCTGATCCATTATCTCAGCCTTCTTACACAACCCGGGCTAGGCATGGGGCCCAGACCTGTATGAGTAATTGCTGGTCTAATCAGCTTCCCTAGTTGTTGCATACCCAGAAATGTTTTATATAAGAGCACTTTCTTTAACCCGGCTGGTTCTCCCCCGGTAGCCCTACGCTCCCGATCTCTTGCTCTGCCCAAGTCCTAGGATAACCCGGGCTCTTTCCAGGTCATCACCACTCCCTCTTTAAATAGTCGCGCTAGAGTCCTACTCCCTGTCTCAAATGGTCAGATTGGACTTTGGGTGGGGGATCAATTAATTTTTGAATTTTAGGTGGGCTAGGGCTAATGGAAACATGACATAAGCCCTAACAGTTGAAAAGACAGAAATATGACAAACGCTGCCCCGTATTCATGACCCGACTTTTCATCTTCTCATGTGACCTGGCTCAATTTCCGAGGTGTATCTCGGCTATTTATTTACTTCGAGATCATTGGCTAGGATTGCTCTTCTCTCACTTATAAATACTAACCCCCTTACCTCATTTCACGCTTTTGCATTCTTGCGTTTTTGTTCTCCTGCACCCGTGATTCCCGCGTCCTCTGCTTCTCTCCGGCGAATCCGTTACCTTAATTCCGGCAGCTTTCTCCCCTCCTTCATTCTCATAAGTTTTCTTTTCCTTCTAAACATGTCAAACTCTACCTCCTGCACCTCAGGCACCAACGCTCGTGACTCTTCAAACCTAGAGTACGCCACCTAGCACACCGACTTTACCCCCTCTGCGTCCCCTGCTACCCTCTCCCCCATTACCTCTAAGAAACAAGTCATCGCCCTTCTTTCCAAAAAATCCCAAAAATTCAAAACTGTCTACCAGGCTGTCCGGTCTTCTAATGCCCGGGAGAAGGGTAAGAGCAAAGTCCGTACTCCCTCCAAAACAAAGACCGAGGCCTCGGGTACCCCATGGTTTCCTGCTGACTACTATGGCCAGTATTCTACGTATGGGGACCGATGAGGACCTTCGAATTCTCGGATCTATCCCTTCTTCTTACTCCCTCCTCATTTCTGGTCCTTCGGAGCGAGCTGACCAGCCCCCGGATGGGTTCCATACTTTTTCCGAGACCAAGTCCATAGTGGTCTTCGGTTTCCCATCCCTTCTTTCTATATCGAGGTGGCCCGCTTTCTCGGGGTCCCTTTAAATCAACTTCATACCAACTCCTATATAATGGCATCGATCTATGAGCTCTTTAAAATGCATAATCTTCTAATTAACCCCCTCGTCTTCTAATACTTCTTTATATGCCGGTTCAGCGACCACGCCTTTTATCTAACTGCTCGAGTAAACAACTGATTCCTTGATGACAACCCCTCTTAAGTGTTGAAAAAGACGGTATTTTTTTTATTAACATCCCTTCTTCTCCCAGTTGCCCGCCCAATCCAAGCTCCCCAGCAACTATAAGACCCAAGAACCTTATGTTCGGAGCCAGAAGGTCAAGGAGAGGCATAAATTTTCTTTTTCTCTGCTAATTTCCGAGGAAAATTTGGTGGCCTCCCAAATCTATATAGAATTATATATATATTGAAACGAAGAAAACAAAATTCATTGATACTTGGATGATCAGTACAATTTAGGAATAATATTTCTTTAAATGAAAAGCATTCCAGGCCCTTTGAGGGATCGACCCTGGCCGCTCACGAACTGACCTTCCGGATTACCAGGGCTACCATCTCAAGCTCAGTATATCTCAACTCGAGTCCTTTGAAGGCGTGGTGACTAACATAGTAGACAGACTTTTGATCAGATCCTTCTTCTCGGATAAGACTGAGCTAACAGCATCTCGATAGGATAAGGTAAACCCATAACTTCTACTGGCTCAGGCTTTACTAGGATGGGTAGCCCGGCCAGTTGACTTTTCAGACTTTGGAAAGCTTGTTCAGACTTACCATCCCATCCAAATTTCTGGGACTTTCTCAATACTTGAAAGAAGGGAAAACTATGATGTGCCGATCTAGAAATGAATCGAGACAGGACAGCGATCCTTCCTGTTAGCTTCTGCACTTGGGGCAGTCATTTCCAGGATAGCTCTAACCTTCTCTAGGTTTACCTCAATCCCCCTCTCGGTCACCATGAACCCGATAAATTTGCTACTCTTAACCCAAAAGTGCACTTGACTGGATTTAATATCACCTCATATTCTCTAAGAGTCGAGAATGTCTCCTCGAGATATGGGATGAAATAAGATTTCTCTCTAAATTTAACAAGAATTTCATCCACGTATATCTTATTGTTTCGTCTTGTTTCTCAAATACTCTATCCATCAGCCGCTGATAAGTGGTCGCTGCATTCGTCAATTCAAACGGCATAACCGTATAATAGAATGTATCACCCGAGGTGATGAAACTGATATTGTCTTGATCTTCTCGGGCCAAGGGTATTTGTTGGTACCCCGATAGGCATCCATTAAACAAAGCAACTCATACCCTGATGTGGATTCCACCAACTGATCGATCCGAATCAAGGTCTTCGGGGCAAGCTTTATTCGGGACCCTAAAGTCACTCACATTCTCTATTTACCAATGGCCTTCCGAACCAGGACCATATTTGAGAACCAAGTAGGGAATTGAACTTCTCGGGTGTGTCTGGCCTTAAGCAATTCTTGCACCTGCTCAGCTATTACCTTGTCCTTTTCGGGCCCAAAATGCCTTCTCTTCTGCATCATAGGTTGAGAACCCGAGATAATGTTTGATTTGTGCTAAGCAATGGCAACATAGACCGGGATCCCGACCAGCTCTGAGGGGGACCACGGAAATATGTTTGCATTTCTCTGTAAACAAGCCAACAACTTGGTCCGGATAGGGGATTCAAGATCCCAGGTCCACTTTTTCTTGCTCTTCCTCCGTCACGGCATTCACCTCTCGATCGAATGCACTTCTCCTTTACCCACCCTTCTGTCATCTCTCTATCTCCTTGTTCTTTTCTTCTCCATCTGGACTGTCTCAGCATAGCATTTCCGAGATTATGGCTGATCTCCCCGGACTTTTCTCACTCTGTTCCCCACGGGAATTTGATTTTTTTTATGGTAAGTTGAGGCGACGGCCATGAGGGCACTCATGGACAGCCTTCCCAAAATGATGTTATATGAGGAGGGTGCACTGACCACTGAGAAAGCTGTCATGATTGACTTTCTCAGGTCCTCAGTTCCGACTAGCAAAAGAAGTACTATCTCACCTCATGGGTACACAGTATGACCAGCAAAACTAAAAATAGCAGTCTCCACTGGTTCTAGCTTGCTTTTAGCCCTTTAAATCCATCTTGTCAAGGGCTTCCTGAAATATGACATTGATCGAACTGCTTGAATCCACCAACACTCGCCTTATATCAAAGTTGGCAATCTTGGCTTGGATGACCAAGGCGTCATTGTGAGGTAAGTTGATGTCTTGCAAATCTTGATAACCAAAAATGGTACTTGGCTATCTTCTCATCTTGCATTGTCCACTCCCAAACTTTCTTGCTAATTCCATGCCTTCCGGCCCGGTTTATTGTCTGTAGATCATCCCGAAATCATTTTGATCACTCCCAAAGTAGGAGATTTTCCACGGTTTGGTCAACTCGGACCCCGTCTCCCTGAGAGGGTTTATCATGATTTCTCGGTCTTAATTGACAACCTTGGGTGTTGGCAGCGATGATGGGACCCGGGTTCCTGTGTACCCATGGAAGCCCCCGAGTTTTCTTCACTGACGAACACTTCAACAGAATCTGGTCGAAAATGGACCTTTTTAAATCGCTTGAACTTACTGGTATCATGGTAACATTCCTGGTGAAATGTGCAAAATTTCATTGTTGTCCGTGAGTCCTGAGAGGACCGTGAGGGCTTTGAGACAACCATATCTCCATCACAGAGATGTACTGTCCGATCTTTTGAAATCTTTAAGGGCGTATATTTAGGAAATCGCCCAAGAAAGTTTCCTCTTTGTATCTGGTTCAATGTTTTTCCTACCCGGTCCCCTTTTTCTTTCTTCATGGTTTCCCTTTTCTGTCTCTGGGCCTCTTCCATATTGATATACTTTTCCTGCTCGAGATAGCAGATCTTCAAAATCTTGGGGCAGTTTATTTACCATGGACAGGAAGAACTCTTTCCCGAAGTCCCTGCGTAAAAGCTGTGATTTTCTTTTCAGGAGCACATGATGGTACATCCAGGGCTGCTTTGTTAAACTGACGAATATACACCCCAATGACTCGTCCCCATTCTGCTTCACCTCGAACAGGCTAAAAAAAATCTTCTTATATTTCTTGCTGCTAATGAAGTGATGCAAGAAAATGCTCTTGAAATCGTCAAAAGGGTGGATACTTTGTGGCTCGAGTTTGTAACCACCGTTGGGCTGAGTCCACCAATGTGGTCAAGAAAGCTTTACACTTGATTTTGTCCTCGTAGCAATGCAACATGGCCATGTTCTCGAACCGCACCAAACGTTCCTCTGGATCAATGTTCTCGTCATACTCCCTGATTTTGAATGACTTGTAGTGGACATAGAAGGGTCCATCCACTATTTGTATGGAGAATGGAGAGCCTTTTGGCGGGACCCGAGAACTCGAGAAGATTCAGTTCGTCCTTCCAACTTCTTCACCTTTTTCCTTAAATCTTCCAATTCATCGGTCATGGTAAGGGCTTAGAAACCTTCCTGAGAGCTTTCTTCATTTTTTTGTCTTTTCTCGAGGATGAGATTCATCCTCAGATCCTTCTTCTAGGTGCATGTGGCTTCTGCTAAGAGGCAACTTCTTTGCTATGACATTTTGGACAGCTGCTGGTATCTATTGGGTCAGCTATTCTGGATTGATAGCAAAAGTTTGTTGAGAGGGCGGATTTCCTCGAGGACCCCTGAATCTGTGGTCTCCCTTCTGGAATCATCCATTCGAACTGATTTTCGAGTGGAAACCATATCTATGTCTATAGATCTGACTTCCCATAAACGGTGCCAATGATGATGCCCGGCTAAATTGGGTGCGCTAAGTGGGCAATTTACCAGGTCGGGTTACTTTCTTGCGAATGCTTGTGGCTGGGTAAAAGGACTCCCGGGCTAGGTAATTTGTACAATTGAAGAGCAAATAACGTTAGTGTGGCGCTGGAAAGGTTTCCGGCGTAACTACTCCGATGCTCAAGTCAGTCGAGTATCCGCGCAAAGGAAAGTGTTGTATAGAGAATATATATTGGATGCTTGTGGAAATGTTAAATGAATCTGCCTAATGATCGACAAAATCTGAGTATTTATAGGAGAAAAAGTAATATGACTTTGTTTTCAGTGCTCGGCCACTCCTCAATTCATGATCAAACAGTTGTGAACACCCTGCCCTCTGACATTGTTGCGACTGACAACTCATACGGCTTCTGGTCTTGTCTCATCACACCCACGTGTGTTGATTGATATACTAATAATTTTGAGGCATGGCGATCCATACTTGTGGGCCGAGAGTCGAAGTCTGTCCCGTGATGCTCGGGCAGTGGTCATGATGTTAGGGCACAGACAGGGTCCCTGATCCATTATCTTAGCCTTCTTACACAGCTCGGGCTAGACTGGGAGCTCAGACTTGTATGAGTATGTTCCGGTCTAATCAGCTTCCCAAGTTGTTGTATGCCCAAGGATGATTTATATAAGAGCATTTTCTTTACCCAGGCTAGTTCTCCCCCAGTAGACCCAGGCTCCCGATCTCTTACTCTGCCCGAGTCCGAGCATGACCCGAGCTCTTTCCGGGACATCAGGAATTATCCTCATGCATATATATATACTTGTATGCTTTCTTACACTGTTAAATTTGCAAACCACAGAGAATGAACAACCGTTGTGCAAACATAAATCCCTAAACTCACTTTACGAACATCTCCCCTTCCACTTAATTCCTCCACACTGATCGTCTCCCTAACCATTAAAACAATATTCATTAGTTTGAACATCTGTTTTCTCAATTCAATCTTTCCCCAAATAAGGTTCAAAAAAACCCCTCAAAAGTAGAATTTAACAAAACAAACAAGCACAAAATAAATATCTATTAACTCTAAAGAATGGCAGAGACAAATAAACGGAAAGTACCTTCTGGGCATCTCTAAGAACCCCGTATCCGCTGTAATACATTTGCCCAACGAGCACCTGCATGGCAATATCACCAGCCTTGGCTTCTTTAAGAGTATAGTGGAACCACCTGTTAACGCAATCGGTCACCACCTCCGCCAGAGGCATCCGCCGCCGCTGCTCCGAGTTCTCCGCCGCCTCCATGTGCCGAGTTTCTAGCTTCAGCTGACGTTGAGAGTCCGACCTGGGCTCAGTATTGGGCCTATACAATATAGGTCGGGTCTTGGAGCCGGGTCTCAACTGGGCCGGGCGTTGCCGCCTTCGGTTTTTGGAGGCGAAGACCTTGGCCAATTGTTGGATTCTCTGCCCCAATGGAATGGCTTCTCCCATGAAATAATTCGAGAAAATAAATATGATTGTGTTTTATATATTAAATTACTAATTATTTAGTTTTTTTATTTAGTATAATTGAGTATGTTTAAATTTTTTATATTTTATAATCATAAAAATCTTCGTCGTATTTAATTTTATAAATATCAAAACTAAATCAAAATTCAAGAAACAAAACATATAATATACATAACATTCATGTATTATATTATACACACATCGTGTGTGTCCCGTCGCTAATATAACATAAAAATGACATGTATTTGTTCTCTTTAATTACCATATGGATTAACCTATATGCTGATCAAATTTTATATATTTTTTTTTAATATGAGTATGTAGATTTCTTTTAAAATAGTTGTAAAATACAATTTATTTTCTTCAGAAGTAATACTTTTTATGTTTCCAAATGAAATGAGTAAAACATAAATCTTATGTTATCTTGAATCGAACAATATAATTCATTATTACAATATTGGTTATTAATTTCAAAATGTGTTAATAATAATTGTGATCCTTTTCATTTTCATATATTCCAAAAAGATTCAATCTCTCTTTCCAGCAATAAAACTTCCATCTTTCTAAGTAGGGATGTAAATTAACCAAACCGTCTGTAAGTTATTCGAAACTCGGTTCGATAAAAGCTCGTTTGAGCTCGTTTAATGAGGCTCGTTAAGATAAACAAACCAAACTCAAGTTTTACAGTATTCGACTCGTTAGCTCGTGAACATGTTCGGTCGTAAGTTCATGAGTAATCTCTTATATGAAAAAATAATAGTTTTAATATTTGATTTTGCATATTATTTATGAAATATATAGAAAAATCTATTAAATTTATTTATTATAATAAATTTACAAATTTTAATAAGAATGTTATATTTTTCTTTAAATATATATTTTACCTTTTAATTAATTTAATGAAAATTTAGATATATAATTCATATTTATTAAGCTTGTTTAGGTTCGATAAAAGCTTGAATAAGCTCGTGAGCCATGCATATATTCGTTAAATAAAGCTCGAGCTCGGCTCGATTATAAATGAGTCAAGCTCAAACATTCAAGAGTTTGACTTGGCTCGACTCGATTACATCCCTATTTCCAAGAGATGGAAGGATACATGACATTTCAAAAAACAAAAAAAAAAATTCAATTGTAAAAGTTGATTCTACGTTTCTTAAAGTCGCATTTTCAGTTGTTAGTTTGTAGCCTTAATATTGCATAAATACGAGTTAATCCTCTATACATGATAGAGCAGATAATTCAACAGAAAAATGGAGTCAATTTCTCCCCAATGCTTTAGCTCTTAACATTGTATAAGAGAGCTAATGTTTCTTTCGGTATTAATATGCACGACGAGCCAATTGTTTTCAATTTTGGTTGATTGAGCCATATGAAATCTTATATCTAGCAAATTCTTATTTTTTTGCTAGAAATTCATTTTGTAGATGGCAGTGTTCATCAATGGCAAATGTCCTACGCCTGAGGCGACCTCCAGTGAGTTGCCGATTTGGGAATGATGCAACGCGATAGTGCTGTCTTGGATAATGAATAGTGTACCGAAAGAAATTTTCAATGGAATCGCATATTATTCCACCCATGCAACCACTGTATGGAATGATTTGAAAAACGATTCGACAAAGTGAATGGTTCTCGCATTTTCCCACTTCATTGAGAGATAGGATGGTTAAATCAAGGTAACAATTCTGTATCAGTCTACTATTTTAAGTTGAGGCAGTAATGAGATAAATTTGGATATCTTTTGGTCTTACCATCGTATGATTAGATCATCTCCAATAGTAGCACTACATTGGTGATGTAGTACAAAAAAATGTTCCAACCCAACTCCACAATTCACACTAGATTGGAGCGACTCTCCAAATGTGGCGCAACAAATTTTTCCTTTTTTTTATTTTTTTTTCATTTTTAGATTTTTTAGTTTAATTTAATTACTTTATATTTTAATTAAATAATAAATTTATAATTTTTTTAATTTGTTTTAATTTTAAATTAATTTAATCTAATTCACACTATCTTCTTTCTTTTTTCTCTTCTTGTTCTAGTCTAATATTTTGAAGATCATGGTTTTGTCGTCTTTCGGCAGCTCCTTGTTTCAAAACATTCAAAAGCCTGCAATGTAGTTTTTCCATTGTACTTTAAATTTGAGAAATGCCTTCGTCTCTTTTCTTCTTTAATTTGACTTTTTCAATCCAATTGGTCTTTTAGAATTGTCACCGACATTGTCGCCGCTTAAATTTGTTGGAATTGTAGATAATATAGGTGAACCTGATTGGGTTGATTCTTCAACTGCAGTATCATGTTGTGATGTGTCAAGATTAGTAGCACGCATTCTAGATTTTTTGGTTGAAGGAATTTTGCTTCTTGAAATTTTTTCACAATCCTTAGCAATATTCCACACATGATCGAATAAAATACTTTGTTATCTTTACTCTCTTGTGAATAAAGTACTTTTGCGCTATTCATCTACATGAAAGTATAAAAAATTAAATACAAAATTTAGATTATTAATGACTTGTAAATTTTATTTGAAAAAATAACAACTCACAATATCTTGTTCTAATGCACTACTTGGATTGAGATTATCAATTTGTCGAATGCATCCTCTCAAATGTGCAACAGAAGTGAGTATGCTTCCAATATGTTTCTCAATTGATCTTTGAAGACGTGGATGTAAATCAATTCTTCTTTCTTTGTTGTACTTCTCTGCAATCCGAGATCAAAGTTGACCTCTCGATTGGTTTATACATATTATAGAATCCTGCGAAATATCAAAATAAATATGACATAAGAACTTATCATCATCAGCAGTGTAGTTAATTCTTTAACTTTCATTCATCATTCTCGATATAAGATGTTTTTAGTTGTGTTGTATATGTTCTTCAATAGATATAGACTTATTTATAATATTTGGGGTTATCTTTTGAAATATGCAAAAGAAACAGTGTCCTTTGGATGAAATTTCAATAGATTTCTCATTTGTATTCATATGAATTTATTTTGGACATGCAACGTAAAGGAAATCTTATCATGCAGAGAAAATCTTATCATGCAGTGTAAAGATAATCATGCATGTGAATTTATTTTTGACATTTGTATTAAATTCTATGCTTGTTCATGTGTAGGAGGCTAGAGGAATTAATTGTCACATGCAATTTTCCTATCTAACTGCCACATCACTGACATACATATACTATTTTGTACACACCTATTTAAAATAATGGATGTTTAATTATAACTTTATGGGTTGTTAGGTCCACTGAGTGCCTCATTCCATTGAATGTCATCTGCATAGTTGTGAAAAAGATGATATTTTCAATCATCTCATCTATTGAAATCTTATATAAGAATTTTACCCGTTGGATGATATTTCAATAGATAAGAAATCTCATCCATATTATCCTTACAAAATTTTATATAAAATAGTAAGAATGAACTTTATCGTTGTAAACAATTCACAAATCATACAAAAATAAATTTTTCTTCAGGTTCATCTTCATTATTTATTAATGAAGATGACATAACTAATTCTTTGATTAACGATGCTAAAGCCATTCATGAAGAAATTAAAGGAGCGATTGTCCGTCATATTCACACACACAATGTGATGATGTATGCCTTCAATCAACAAGTTAACAAAGGCACGAGAAGAGGATCAATTCCAAGTCATATTGTAATCTGTCGTGATAGAGAAATAGCAGATCGTAATTTGTTCAATGAATATTTTTCTGAAAATCCTATATTTCATGAAGTTGTTTTTCGACGATGAATTCAGATGTCATGTAATCTATTCCTTCTTATCGTTGATGCTGTCAAGAATCATGATAGCTACTTTATACAATGGAGTGATGGTGTGGGACGACTTGGGCTATCAACTAATAAAAAAAATAGCTGCAATTCGATTATTAGCTTACGTCGTACCTACGGATGCGGCTGATGAATACATCAAAATAGGAGAGTCAACTGCTATTAAATGCTTGCAATGCTATTAAATGCTTGCAACACTTTTGCCGTGCAGTAGTGGAAGTTTTTGCAAACCAGTACTTACGATCTCCAAATGCCAATGATTTTTCTCGACTCTTATACATTGGTAAACAATGAGGCTTCCCAGGGATGTTGGGAAGTTTCGATTGTATGCATTGGAAGTGGAAAAATTGTCCTACTGCTTGCGCTGGACAATATACAGGTCGTAGTGGGTCTCCAACAATTATTTTAGAATCAGTGGTCGGTTATGATATTTGGATATATATGGCACGCATATTTTTGTATGCCTAGTTCAAATAATGACATCAATATTTTGGAGGCTTGGCATCCACTTATTTTCCAATTTGGCTCAAAGCATTGCTGTCTTTGCTCATTATACTATTTTTGGTAAAGAATATGATCATGGATATTACTCAACTGATGACATCTATCCAAAGTGATCAACTATTGTGCAAACTATTTGTGACCCACTTAGGCCGGAAAAGAGATATTTTGCTATGAAACAAGAGTCATATAGAAAAGATGTGGAGCATGGATTTGGTGTTCTTCAATCTCGATTTGTGATCGTGGCATCTCCAACATGGTCTTGGCATAAAAATGATTTACATCACATAATAAAGCTTGCATTATCATGAACAACATGATTATTGAAGATGAATGTGACCTCAATACACAAATTCAAGATGCAATGCAAGCACCGACTCCAGACGTTGAAATGGTGGTCAATGACGAAAATACAAAATTTCAAAAATTTCTCGTTCGTTATAAAAAAAAAATAAAGATGCTCACTATGAACTACGAAATGCATTAATTGAGCATTTGTGGCAACATTATAGTAGTTCAAATTTTTAATGTTGTGTTTGTTTTATATTATTCATTTAATATTAAATGCTCGTGTTTTTTTTCTTCCAATTATTTATATATTTTATTCAAATATTATTTTTATTAATTTTTTATATGGAATAATTAATTTAATTTTTTTATACAAAATAATTAATTAAAAAATGTTAATATATAAATATAAAGATTTAATTATCATTGTATTATCAAACTATAAACATTTATTAATAAATATTTATTAGAAAGTATAAATATTAATATTGAAATAAAAAATAAATATTTATTAGAATATTCCATTGTAGTACGAAATGTAGTACAATAGGTCAGAGATTATTTTGGTGTAGCACTAATGTATTGCAGAATATGGTGCAATGGGTTAGAGACCGATTACTCTAGTTCCTAATGGGGATAAATGAAAGTTACACATCTATAAGGAGTTAGCTCTTGATCATGACGTGTTTTCCATACATTCTCAAGAAGAATATCATAAATCGATGTTGGCCACATCTGCTTATCCACTGGATGCTTCCGCGAGTGCATTTTTTTCTTCATAAAAAAGATTCGAAGACAAGAAGAGAAGCTCTATTAAATGTGTGTATTGCAATAGTCCTGGACACACCAAATCTAACTGCTACAAGTTGGTTGGTTATCCACCACACCACAAATTGTATAGAGAAAAAAATCATGAAAATCATTCTTACCCCAGGAATGCCAAGTCCAGTCCCTCAGCCATATTATGACTACTGGTGAATCTCATGATACCGAAGGGGATGTATCAAGTAGTATGATTGGACCTTGTTTACTCCATCCCCATATGTAGAGATATTGAAGTTGTTAACAAAGAATAATGTTGCACAACCTCAACCAAATACACCAGTGGTTAACATGGAAGGTACCTCCAAACTCTCTCCAAATATTAAATCTCAAAGTATAATAAATAACAGTGATCGTATTGCTGATAAGAACATGGTTGTGTGATTCTAGATCATGTTTTGTTTTTAATGGCTCAGTAAAAATGCCTAATGGTAGCAGAACAAATGTGCAAACACTTGGCACTTTTGACATCTCTGACACTGTCTCTTTACATAATGCGCTTCATGTCCCAGTCTTTAATTCCAAGTTGCTTTCGGTTTCCAAATTTGTCCAAGACAATCAATGCATTATCACCTGTTAGGATCGGTTAATAATGATGATATATTTAGAAGAGAGTTGAATAAACACTTCGGTTTATGAAATTTTTTCGGATATGAATCAGTTCTTTAATTAACTGGTTCTGAGATCTTGTGTGTTTATATCAATCAGTTAACTAATAGTAGTAGTTCGGAAACAAACTAAATGATAGATTGAATATTTTTGCTAAGATATCGAAGAAAGTTTTGAACCATGTAGGTATAAATTGATGAACATTATCTAATTGAAATTTTATCCACCAAGAGTGCTTACGTTGAGAATTCTCATATATAAGAGTTGTATCCCATGCCATGATATAATCATGATAATTAAACATATTTGGCATTGCCTGAAAAGTGTTTAATTGCCTGGCTTGACCAAGAGGTAAACCCCAATTAGCCGCTGGGATAATTTTCTTTATAATCATTTTAGAAAATGCGAAATCACGATTTCGATCCATATGTTGCATTTCAACTGAACCAGTTTCTACTAAAATAGTTTCAAAATAGTCACGAGTTTTTCTCCCCAATATGGGTTGTAAATCTTTGATTAAATAGCTTTGAGCTATATGGATTGGTGATAAACCTTTTAGGTCTTTGTCAACAGGACAACAATTAAGACATCCTGAAATTAAGTAGGGATATTTTGAATTCCTCTTTGGAGCCTTTTAAGGCAAATATAGCATTATTATAGTAATGAATTTCATATGCAGTTGGATCATCTGTGAATTCTTTAATAGGATCGAATTTCTCTTCTTCGTTAGTAGCCGTATTAGGCTGAGGAACAGTAGTGGCACCTCTTTTGAAAGGTGGTTTATTCATCGGCTTCTTTCCGGTTGCTGGTCTTTTTAGAAAGGTTGATCCCTGCAAAAATTCTCTGGTTAGAAAATCTGGTAAAGAATTAGATTTTCCAGAGATATGTTCAATATCAAAATCAAAACATGCTAATATAGCTTGCCATCTAGCAAATATTTGTTTAGATGATATTATTTTAACATCTTTTAAAAGAATATCTTTAGCAGATTTGCAATCTACTCTTAAAAGAAATTTCTTATTTAAAAGATCACTTTCAAATTTTGTAATACATTTAACAATTGAAAGAATTTCTTTCTTTATTGTTGAATAATTTTTCTGAGTATTATTCCAAGTTCCAGAGGTGTATCTAACAATAATTTCTTTAGATGTATTATCTATTTTTTGTTTAAGTATTCCTCCATATCCAACATCGGAGGCGTCTGTTTCAACTATTTTAAATGCTTCAGGATTAGCAATAGATAAACAAGGGAGTTCTTTAACTTTTTCTTTTATTTTTTGAATTGCTAAAGTATGACTATTAGTCCATGGTTGAGGATTTTTCTTTAACCTTTGAAATAATAATTTACAATTTTGAGCGAGATCTTTATAAAAATCTCCTATATAATTAAGACTTCCAAGAAATCTTTGTAATTGATTTATTTCAGTGATTTTATCAGGAAATTTATCAGCAAAGACAATTGTTCTTTCTATAGGAATCATTATCCCATTTTCAATGTAATGTCCTAAGAATTTTATCTTAGTTTGAAAAAGTTTTACTTTTTTCTGATTTACAGCTAAACCAGCTCTTTTAGTAGCTTGAATAAATATATTGAGATGTTTAAAATACTGATCAATATTGTCAGAATAAATAAGAACATCATCAATATAAACTATGATATAATCTATATATAAATTATAAATTTCATTCATTATATTTTGAAATTCCATTGGAGCATTTTTTAAACCAAATGGCATAACATTCCATTCGTGATGTCCGAATGGTACCGTAAAAGCAGTTTTATATTTATCTTCTTCTTTTAGAAGAATTTGATAAAATCCTGATTTTAAATCAAAAGAAGAGAATATTTTCCCTTTAAATAATCTATTTAATAAGTCTCTTTTATTTGGTAATGGATGTTTTATCCATTTTAATGCTTTATTAAGCGGTTTATAATTAATAACAAGTCTTGGAGCTCCTCTTTCAATTTCTGCTGCATTTTCTACATAAAATGCTGGACAACTCCAAGAACTATTACTTGGTCTAATTAATTCTTTTTTAAGAAGACTATCAATTTCTTCTTTACAATATTTTAAAAGTCTAGGCCCCATAGCTATAAGCCTAGCTTTTGTAGGAATTTTATCCTCTGTAAAATCATCTGTATAAGGAAGACTAACTTGATGTTTTTTCCTATTCCAAAAAGCATTAGGGACATCGGCACAAATTTCTTTAGAAATATTTTCTGAAATAATTTTTATTTTTTCTTGAATTTTTTCAGAATTTATTTTTTCTTTAATATTTTTAAAAAGAATTTCTTCTTTTAATGAAGTAACAAAATTTTCCTTATTATTTACTTTTTTTGTAAAATATTAATAGATTTTGAAACAGGTATTGTGGTGAATGGAAAAAATAAATTATTTCCTTTAATATTGGTATATAAACCCTTTTCATTAATTTTATTAATAGGAAACAACATTTGGAAAAATGGAGTTCCTAAAATCACATGAGTAGATATATTTTTAATGAGAATAAAAGTTGTATTTAAACAAACTCCAGAATTACATATTGCTACATCAGACAATTTGTAATTAACTATGAGAGGTTGCTTATTAGCAGCTGTTATAAATTGAGTGGTCTTTTTGTAATATTTGGAAGGAACAATTCCTTCACTGATGCAATTTACATCAGCTCCTGTATCTAATAATGCTTCAATAGTAATTTTAAATTTTTTATTAATAATTAATGTTACTTTTGAGTAACATTTTTGAGAAATAATTTGATCAATTTTATTAACTCATACCATTTGATTTATTTCATTATCATTTTCATCTTTAGTTAAAATATCTTCTTCTTCTTCATCAGAAGTAGAATCTTTTTCCCAAATGTGATTATTAATACTAAGAGTATTTACTCTTTCTTTTAAATATTTTATCTCAGATTTTATCTGATCTATTTCTCCTTTTAATTCAGAAATAGTAGGCTCTCTTTCTTTTTGTTTAGCCTTTTCTAGTATTTTATTATAAGAATATAATTCATGTTCTTGTACAGTATTTTGTACAAGTTTAGTAGGTTTATGATTTGCCATATTCAAATAATGTTCTATAGCTTTTCTTTTTTCTATAGGATCTTTTATTTGATCTATAAGATCTAAAATGAAAGTTTCTTCATTTGATATAACATTTATTTCTAATCCCATAAAATTTATGAGACATGTATCACAATCACAATCTGGGTCACAAATTTTATTTTCTGATATATCAGAATCATTATCTGAACTACTATTAGAATATTCAGAGAATTCATTATCAATAATATTGATATAGAAATCATTTTGTTTTAAATCTTCTTCTTTATTAAGAAGAATATTTATTAATGATTCTTTTAAATCATTATTTATATTAAGATTATTAATTTTTTTCTTGACATAACACTTATTAGCCTTATGTCCAATTTTTCCACATTTCCAGCATACTGGAACTTTAGTAGAATCATTTTTTATAGGTTTTTTAAACCTTTTCTTAGAATATTTTTTAGATTTCTCTTTATCTTTTAGATAATGTTTCTTTCTTTTAAAAGGAAATCTTTTCTTTTTCTTATCTCTTTTAGGATATTGTATTGGTTGAAAGCCTATTTGCTCACAAAAGTCACCAATAATATTTCTATTTTCTTCTTTTTGCATATCAAGTTGTCTTTTTAACTTGATGTCATTGCAAAGAGTAATTCCTTCTGCAGTTATTTCTGCGGATAAATCACCATAGGTGAGTGAATTTCAATCTATAGAATTTGTTGGAGATTTTGATTTTAACCTATTTTTTACTCTTTCAGCAAATAGAACTGGAAGTCCGGAAATAAATTTTTCTTTCCAAAAATTTGTATTGCAATCATTTCTAGTTAAAACTTTGGTCATAAAACATCTTTATACCATCTGAATTCAGATAATGTTGGACATCTCAAATTCATCAATTGCTCTTGAGATCTATCTAATTGAAGTTCATTAGCTCCAATAAAATTAGATAGAATTGTATAAATAAGTGTATTAACAGCATCAAATTCTTCTCTTCCATTAAGATCAATTATAGAAGAGTTAAGAATTTTATTCTTTGCATCTTTAGAAAGATAAAAGTCCCACCAACCTTGAAGTTGGCATGTGAAACCAGTAATAATGGCTTGAGCAATTTGCCTATCATTATTACCTTTTATCTTTGCGGCAGAAGAGTATATTAACATTTGTTTAATAACAGTTTTAATCTGATATTCAGATTTTCCATCTATATTCCATTCAGTAATGGCTTCTCCATTATACTGTACGTAATCTTTCTTTTCTTCAATTTGAAGATCTATAGGAGTGGTCTTTTTATAAAAAGGTTTTACAATTGATACTTTATGCATTTTGTTAATCTGCATTTCATCTTCTGACGTTCTAGAAAGATTTTCAATTTGTTCAGATTTAGTAATGACATAAATAGAACCTTTTTCTTTAATGTTGATTTTTTGTAATCTGTCTATTATGCCTTCCATAAAATCTTCATATTTTTTGGAACTTAAAAGAAAATTTTCTTTTTTAAGATTAGAAGGAGGTTTTATCATTAAAGTTTTTGAACTTTCACCACTAGAAAATCCTTGTTTAGATTTAGATAAAATTTCTTCAATTCAAGTAGTCTGATTTCTTAAAGAAGGTAAAGTAAGATTAGTAAAATTACTCTGTTGAATTATATGATCAAAATTACTCTGTCCTAGTTCAGATTTTATAGGAGCAGCGTAAATTTCTTTATTACCTTTTTTAATTTGTAATGTAGTGAATGAGGGATGAATATCAAAAGATTCTTCTCCAGTTTCATGAACATATAATTTATATGTTGATTCAAGAGTGTTTATAAAAGACTTATTTGTAAAATTTAAAAATATTTTATTTCTTGATGGAAAATATAAATTTTCTAGCCATTTGAAAAAATCTAATTTTGAGTTAATTTCTTTAACCCAATCTAAATATCTTGAATAATATAAATTTTGTTGTTTTGAATTTAAACAACTTAAAAAACATTTTTTCTTATTTATATTTTTAATCTTTTCTAAACTTTTCTGAATATAATCGTTATTATTAATAACCATAACATTATATCCCATATCAGAAAAAGTAGGAGAGTTAGATTTTCTATTATTAACAGAATAACTTCTTTGAAATCGAGAAGTACTTGATTCAGGAATATCAACTTTGTATTCAGGATGAGAAACATTATCATTTGTCTTTTGAAGACCAGATATACTAATTTTTTCAAAATCAGATATAGAAGAAGTAGAATTTCTACTTTCTTCAGGAAGTTTAATTCGCAGATGTCTTTGGGATGAAATTTTTATTTCAACATCCCCATCAACATATTGAACTATACTTTCTAGTTTTCTAGATTCTTCTTTTAGAGAAGGAGTTATATTCTCCATTTTCCAGATTTCTGGTAAAGTAACTTGACTCCAATTAATTGTTCTAGGAATCATAATATTGCTTTTAGCAATATCAGTTATAAAAAGAGTAGTTTCTCCTCTTTTTGAATTAATTTGATTAGTATTGATTCTAAAATTAGATATTGTTGAATTCATAACTTTATAACAAATTCTATATAATAGAACAACATTTTATGTACCATCTATCATGTCAAAACCTTCAGTCTTTATATTTAGAGTGGGGGCTTTCATGATATTTGGATCAGAAAGAAAAATCGGAAAATTAGGGAAACAACTAAAATGTATTGGTCCTTCGCATAATGAGGACTCTACTATTCCTAATAAGGAATCTTCGAATTTATTATGTCTTTGATCTCGTACTAGGATTAAAGCTGAAGTATTTAAGCCTAATCTGGTAAGAGGTTTTAAACCTACTTGTATCATTGCCAGATGCATAAATTTGTAAGATTGCTTGTGAATATTAACAAGATTTTGAGATAATAGACTAAATGAGTCGTATCCTCCTTTTAAAGGAATCGCTTCTTCTATTGTTTTAATTATATAATCAGATTTAAAATTAAATCCATGAGATCTATAAATCTTCATATTAGAAGATGCTGGTATTTTCCAGTTTTGAATATTTTTTTCGAAATTTTCGGAAATAATCAATTCTTTATTTTTAGTATTACTACTTGAAGATTTATTCTTAGTAAAAGATCTTATTAATTTATCCATCAGAATTTAAGTAGATACTGTCAAGGATTTACACCTACCTTGCTCTTTGGCCTTACAGGATTTGCGGAACCTGACTTAAGGATTTCTCCCGGGTATAACTACTAATTTCTTTGCAGAATAAAGAAATTCAGATCTTTAATAAAAATAAAATCTTTATAGAAGAATTTCTTCAATCACAATGGCTCTGATACCACTACAACGAAGCACAAAGTAGCCTTTAAGGCTTATTATAACTAATCAACCTTAATTTAAGGTTTAACAGGAGATCTTCAAATCTTCTCCTTTAAGCAGCTAGCTGTGAGCTCTGTTTTTCGTAAGCTTTTAAGGTAATTCTGGATCTTTCCAGATGTGGATAAACAAACCACTGTTTATAAACATGATTTACTTCTGGATCTTTTAAACGATTTTCAAGAACTTTAATTTGAGTTTTTATTAATTTAATTTTCTTTTTTAAAATTATAAAATAATTTGCAGATGGCATGATATAATCGAAGGGAGGATCATAAATGTAATCGTAAGACATATACTTACATACTGAAATTCTGGAATCGGAAAGATGAAATTAGAACTTGAAGAGATTGCTCGCAAACTTCTTTTATTTAGAGAGAAGCTAAAGAGTTTTCGGTGTGTGGTTCACAGAGGGCAACCACTCCTCTTATAGATACAAAAAGCAAACAGTACACCCACTAAAACTTCAAACAGTACACCCACTATAACATAACACGTACACCCTAAAAGATAAGGTTACAAACACAATAATGTAACCCAATAATATAAACCTTATTGACAAAAGACTTTTAGTCGGTGGTGATATCCAGCTTATTTTCTACTGGCTCCAGCTCATTCTCTACTGGCTTATGCATTTAGTAATGCGAAAAGATCATCCCCATCATATGAGTCCTGTGCATCTTGATCTTGATCATCATTTTCTGTCATAGTTGTGTCTTCTTCCATTTTCTCTTTTCCTTTTGAGGAGGAAGATGCTTGTGTAGATAAATTTGATTTTTCACCGAATACTTCTGAAAACATAGAAGTAATGGTATCTTTATCCAAATGTTGGAACAGTTCTTTGAGTGATGTGGGCTGAGTTGCAGTATCATGATCCATTTTTCTCATATTTTCTCTGGCCGGTCCAAGAGCTATTACCCCCTGTCTATCATAGACTTTTCCTTCGTCGAAAAAGTCCTCTTTGCCCCACCATTTTATTAAAATTTTTCTGATTAAGATAGTAGAGGCAAAATTAATTTCAAACTTCTCTTTAGTCATGTCTTGAAGTCCATATTCCCATCTTATAATCCAGGGAACATTATAATTTATAGCGAAATGGATCATGGCGGTCATTCCATCAAAATGTGGATTAGCCTGTTGGACCTTAATCCATATGTTTTTAACATTTTTAGGAAGAATAGAGGGCATTAAAGATTTTTATGGATATTCAGAGACTTCAATGGATCCTACGTCATCTCTCCTATCTCAAGGATATGAATTTACTAAAAGACTTTGATTGATTACAAGGACAGTTGGACTTAAATAATACTAAAATGAAACTCTTAGTTTTCATCTTATCACTTATCAGATGTTAACTGCATAGCTCTAATGAGTAGCTTGAATACTACGAATAAATCAACAAGATAAGAGCTAAATTTTGCGATTTGTAAACTGAATAAAATCGAAAATAAATCGCAACTGATTAATTTGTTCTTGATGTAGTTGTTCGTGGATTGTTCGTTAACCTCTCTTCAACTGAACTCATTAGCTATAAATATTCTTCGATTCCAACAGTCACATTGCATACATTTAAAGATTAATATCAATTGAATCGTCTTTTAGTCCATGTAGATAAATTTTTCTGACAGAGGTACGATGTATCGGGCTGTTATGCTTTGGTCTGTGCAACAGTTCATTAACCAAACTGCTGAAGCGCTCATCAAACTCATTTTGATATTTTCTTCGGCTTTCATTTTGATATTTTCAATTTTTTTCATAGCCACAGATAACTTGTTTTCTTTAGTCTGCTCATTTCCTTCACAGATTTAAATGAGCTTCTCCTAGATTTCCTTTGCAGTAGAGCACATCTTAATCTTACTGAAGGTATTTTTGTCGAGGGTTTTGTATAAAATGTCCTTCGCAACATTATCATGATTAGCTTTCTTTTTGTCTTCGCTGGTCCATTCACTCCTGTGCTTTTCAATCATCTGAGGAGCACCATCAGTAATAGCTACAACTGTATTAGGCTTTAAAATCTTCATGGGACTATCTGTGATGACAAACCACATGTCATCATCTTGAGCTGCAAGATGAGCTTGTATCCTGATCTTCCAGTCATCAAAATTTTCTTTTGAGAACATAGGAACTTTGCTGAAATGTGCCATGTCTGTTATAAATTTTCAATACAAGAATAGCCTGCTGATACCACTTGTTGGGGATCGATATTGAGTTTAGAGGGGAGGTGAATAAACTCAATCCTTTGTTTATCTCTTTTTCAAAGGGTGTTAAAATCATGTTATAGATTGTAGCTGATCTTGTACAAATATATAACCAACAAATCACAAAATAGTGCGGAAACGATATGATGGTTTGAAGGGTGAAAATAATAAAAACAGTAGGCAGTAGACAATGATTGTTTATGGAAGTTCGAAGATAAAATCTTCTACGTCTCCCCTTCTTCTGTTTCTAGAAGGTATCACTAAAAGACTTTGGATTTTACAGTACAACACTTATACACACCCACTTCAGCAGGACTTACCTTTTGCCTACTGAAACTCTTAGCTTCACAACACAATGCAAGTAATTATGACAAGGTTCTGAAAAGGACTCTTTTCAGATTACAAACTCTTCTTAACAAAATATGAGTAATATGAACAGTTTGAAGAGTGTGAGAAACAGCAGCACAAGATGATCTCAACATATCAGATATATGCTATGAAGCGTGTGCTACTTTTCTGTATATTGAGCCTTGAATAAGATGAGTCGTTCTGAGTGCTCAAATTGATGTTCGTAAAGAATGTAATCGGTGTTGTCTCTTTTTCTTATCGACGTCGTTCTTGTATATTTATAAAAGTATTGCACCCAACATCTATATGCAAAACGGATTCTTAGACTTCTGATAAAATCAACTTTAATACTTGAAAAGGGTCATGCAGAAAGCTTTGACACAGTCAGTCTTGTTTTCATACTAAACTTGGTAAGACGTAATAAATAACTACGTACAGTATTTAATGGTTCAATTAATGCTAGTACTCGGTAAAGTAACGGTAACATTCAAAACTAGTTCTGTTTGCACAAAAGACGTTAAGTTACTCTAGTTTAGAATGAGTTTTGTTTCTGGTTTTCTAATCCGTTTAAGCTTAGTTCTGCTTCTGGTTTAGTGAGATGAAGACTTCTGCTTTTATATTGCCTACTAATTTAACTAGTAACTTGCTGGTTTGGATCCTCATTGCCACAATTAAGTTAAGTCTAACACATTATTTATAATATTAGTCAAATTAAAAATTATATTTAAATATTATTAAATTTTTTGAATTTATAATTATTTTAAACTTTAGTATATTAAAGAAAAATTTAAATTAATCAAACATCATCCCTTCTCCCTCAAAAGATTATATAACCACCAACAAGAGGATAACAATGCATATAGTGGAGGCTGAACGGGCCTATCACAATCTTAATCATACACACCAAACACATAATAAGTGAATGATTAAAAATCAATCACCCCTTGTCATGCACACCATTGTCTTTATGTGAATGATTAAAAATCAATCACCCCTTGTCATGACACCATTGTCTTTATGTATATATAATCATTAATAAATTTGAACGCATTCGGTACTTATCTGAGCTCACAAGTCACAACGTTTTTTTTATTATTATCAATCACAGACAACTTATTACAGAGTAAACTTAAATAATTATTTTCATGACGTCATATATACAAAAAAATAATTGTTGTGTATAGAATATACAGAATTATTTGCTAAAGACAATATTCACACCGCCTACCCAATACCCAACTGACAATTTGATCTCCGTACACGTAAATTGTTCTTTTGAACACGCATGAAAGTGTTTTTTTTTCTAACTAATTAAGTTACTTAATTTATAATTAGACACTTATATTTTTTATTTATTTTTAGTAAAAATATTTTTATTTATTTTTAGTAAAAATAATAATAATGATACTATTATGTAATATAATCTTCAAATTATTAAACTCACTTTATTTAATTATCTCATGAGTTTTAACATTATTGTTTTTACGGCCATAGTTTAAAGAAATAAATTGCAGTTCAACTCTATTCAAACTATGATCAAATCGGAGCCGAAACTACATCTAATGGGTTCGATACCAAAATCATGTATTTTAGAATCGTTATTGATACTCACAAAAAATATAGGGTCTGATTCTAGCAAGCGTCACTAGTCCAGACGTAGGTTTCGAAATTGTCCTGAGCCTGAAATCACGAATAAGACGGTTAGAAGAGGACCAAGAGAGTGTCCTGACGTAGCCCCTCCGATGCTCAAGTTAGAGACTGAGTATATTAGTGGAGAACAACTAAACCCTTGATGGGCCTGTCTTCCGAAAGGTTAGGGATGAGCCAGATGTAATAGGCTCATCCATAAAGTATCAATTATCAAGCCTACTACAAGCACAGTTTTCACAAAATCTATTGTTCGATAAAAAAGAGTAATATGTAATTTAGAGTTATGTTAGATACACATTGAGAGTTACACATGATTACACGATTTTGAGATCACATATAACAATTATTCAGTAAGAATATAAAATTGATTAATAGAATATGATATATTTTAGTAATTATTATTATTATTATTATTATTATTATTGATACCATCTGAGGCTTGGAATACGAATTGAATCTGATACGTGGCATTGTTTTACCAAATATTTCTTTAGTGGCTTTCGCACACATGGAGATTATTGGTTTCCAGCCTATATACCATATTCGAATCATTGAACTAATAAAAGGAGGTATTTAATTTCCAGAATAAGAATGAATATAAGGTTCATCTATGGCAATTTTACAAAACATAAAAGGAATTACAAAAGATATACCAGAGAAATTAAACAACAGAGGATTTCCCGAAGACAACTTCAGAAACATAAATTCATAAAAATCACCCATGAACGCCTTAAACGCCATCCCTTATTATTATTAAAATTAAATCATCTATGTAAAAAACAATTATTTCTGCGCAAGTGCAGACAAAAAGCACCATTTCAAACGTGATAAGAACAGTAAAAATCGCAACCTCGAGATCCTTATCCGGACGAATTGGGCCCAGTCCGCCGCCGCCCCTGCCCGAGCATTCCTCCACTACTGAGCCGTGGGCGGTGGCAATTCTATTCTATTAATCATTTCTCACACTTATATTAATCATTTCTCACACTTATGGTCCTCGTTTTGCCAGGTGGGATCATTCCACTATGCCAAACGACAGAGTTGTCCCTTTCGCCAACCCAACAAATTTCAAATCCCACAGAAGATTATTAACCCAAAAACCCATAATTATTGATGGTCGGTAATAATATATAGTGAAATTGAGTCATCAATGGAGGTCAGTAGGCCCCATTGGCCACCCACTATTCCTGTATTTAAGCCTTCACTTACCAGTGGTAGTAAAGCCATCAGCTGATCTATTCAAGAATTCTTGTTTGTTTTAGAGTGAAAAGAGAGAAGATATGGAGGGAAAAGAGGAGGATGTCCGTCTTGGAGCCAATAGGTTTGAGGAGAGGCAGGCGATCGGGACGGTGGCGCAGACGGAAGACAGGGATTACAAGGAGCCGCCGCCAGCGCCGCTGTTTGAGCCAGGGGAGCTGAGTTCTTGGTCCTTTTACAGAGCCGGGATTGCTGAATTTATCGCCACTTTTCTGTTTCTGTACGTGACTATTTTGACAGTCATGGGATATCAAAAGGCGGACTCCAAGTGCAGGACTGTTGGCATTCAAGGCATCGCTTGGGCTTTTGGTGGCATGATTTTTGCTCTTGTTTACTGCACTGCTGGGATATCAGGTTATCTTCTTGGCTGAATTTACTGTCTGAAACAGTTAAATCTAAATTAACTTCTTTCCCAACAGCGGCGGTGGCCGAGAATCGTCGCTATTCGAAAAAAAAATAATGTTATAGTTTATGGGTCGTTTCTAAATCAAAATCTCGATGTTTTGATGAAATTACAGGGGGGCACATCAATCCGGCGGTGACATTCGGGCTGTTCTTGGCGAGGAAACTGTCCCTAACACGAGCCCTGTTCTACATGGTGATGCAATGCCTGGGGGCCATCTGTGGTGCGGGTGTGGTTAAGGGATTCAACAAGAACCTCTACGAGACAAAGGGCGGCGGCGCCAACACCATCAACCCTGGCTACACCAAGGGGGATGGCCTTGGTGCCGAAATCATTGGCACTTTCGTGCTTGTTTACACAGTATTCTCCGCAACCGACGCCAAGCGTAGCGCCAGAGACTCCCACGTCCCCGTACGTCCTCAATCATCACCTTGTTTATATGAGTGGCGATTCCATGGCTTGGTTGTGTATATTCTATTAAAAAAAATGTTTCTTATTTGCAAGATGGTAATTCCGTTATATTTTTTCAGATACTGGCACCTCTGCCTATCGGATTCGCTGTGTTCTTGGTGCACTTGGCCACCATCCCCGTCACCGGCACGGGCATCAACCCCGCCCGGAGTCTTGGAGCAGCCATCATCTACAACAAAGACCATGCTTGGGATGATCATGTACGCTAATTATCCTTGTCTTGTTCATATTTCTTCCCAAAAAATTCGAAAAAAGTGGAGGGCAGGAAACTTGAATCTTTAGCACTTGTTGTCACACAAGATTTACTGATCTATTTGATGGGTATATTGCAGTGGGTGTACTGGGTTGGACCATTCGTTGGGGCAGCACTCGCAGCTCTCTACCATGTAGTGGTGATCAGAGCCATTCCATTCAAGTCTAGGTGATTTTTCTGCTGAGACAAACACACTCCCTTCAACAACTGGCCGATGCTTTTTTACTTTGTTTCCTTTGTTGTTGTACGTATGCATTTGGAGTCATCAATTGTGTAATCTTATCCCACTTGGTTTGGTTGGCTAGCTATGGTGTCATTGTAATACTTTTATGGATGTGAAATGGCAACTTGTTATAATAATAGAGCCGACCAGTCCTACAATGTCTCTCTTCTTTCACTTTCTTGCTTGGCCTCCACAAGTTGCGTAGTGCTTTTACAAAAACCTTCTCTAAACAATAGCCGAAACTTGACGATTGGATTCTCAGAACATGAGATGACATCGAGCGTGTTTCTATCGGTGTAGGGTCTGGTGGCGCGGAGTAATGCATTTGACATGGGTTATTTAGGTTGGGCTTCATTTTCAAGATCGTCTTAAGAAAATTCATAAGGAGTATTTTAATTTATCCTATAACGCTCCTATATAACAACTCCTATATAACAACTCTATTATTATATCATAATTAGGGATGTTAAAATCAAACACGATTTATCAACTCGATACGGTTCAATCCGAAAAAAATCAAGTTTGAGTTTAAGATTTTCGGGTCCGGGTCAGATCGGGTTAGACCGATAGCTGACCCAAAAAAATAATCGAATTGAGTTGAGTTGTTGATCCGAAAATTATAATTTTTTCTAAAAAATATAATTAATATATATTGTATATCTGAAAAAATATTTATTATATATTTGTATCATTAATTTTCATAATTTAATATTTATTTTGAATATTTTTTATTTTTTAAATAACTATTTATTTGATTTAGTAAATATACTATATTTTTTTTCAATTAGATTTTCAATTAAATAATATATATGTTAAAGATTTTGTTATTATATGTTTAATTTAAAATATTATTTTTTTTAATTTTTCTAATTTTTTTTAAAAAAAGCAAAAAAAATTCAACGTCGGGTTTATTCGGGTTGAGAGTTTTCGGGTTGACTCGAGTTCGGGTTGAGCAATTTTTGAATAATACTATTGCTCAACCCGACCCAACCCACTCGAATTGACACCTCTAATCGTACTAGTATTTTAACGTGGAATGAAAATGAAACGTCTACTCGTTTTAAAATTCTACTAAACATTTTTTTTTTAAAATGCAACGGCCGAAACCATGCCTACATAAATACATAAAATTCAAAACTATTGTGAAAAAGTAAAAATTTATGGTAAAAAGTAAAAATCTCAAACTCTCAAAATTATCACACTACACACTTTATAATATTTTTCTCTCAACTCAATTGTGATTTTCTTCACAAATGAGAGATCTATTTATAGAAAATCTTTACAAATAATCCAAAAATAAATTACATCATTACCTTCATCATCACACACAAATTTCAATATTCAACACCTAATTTTACCTAATTTTCAACATTCAAATATTCAACATTCAATATTCAATATTAAAATATTAATTTTCAACACTCCCCCTTGTGATGATGATCATAATGATTGTCTTCATTACGTGTTTTTATACTGCCTCGTTAAAAACCTTACTAAGAAAAACCAATTGGGATAAAAACCATAGTAAGGGAAAAAGAGTGCAGTCACGTAAACTCCCCCTCATGTTGACACGAACAATTCTTCACAGATTTCGTAGATTGCGCATCCCAATATTATATATGTGCTTTCTGAATATTGTCGTAGGAAGTGCCTTTGTGAAGAGATCTGATGAGTTTTCACTTGATTGAATGTGACGAACATCAATACATTTATTCTTCTCAAGCTCCTTGGTGAATGCGAAGAACTTAGGAGGAATATGTTTAGTTCTGTCGCTTTTTATGTATCCTTCTTTCATTTGAGCAACACATGCAGCATTATCTTCATATAGTATCACAGGCTTCTCGTCGAATGATAATCCGCATGAGATTTGGATATGTTGAGTCATTGATTTTAACCACACACATTCACGGCTTGCTTCATGTAGTGCAATAATCTCGGCATGATTTGATGAAGTTGTTACAAGTGTTTGTTTCTGTGAACGCCAAGAAATTGCAGTGCCTCCACGAGTAAATACATATCCAGTTTGAGAACGTGCTTTGTGTGGATCAGATAAGTATCCAGCATCGGCATAACCAATTATACTTGGATTAGCATCTTTTGAATACAAAAGTCCCAAGTCTGTCGTTCCTCGTAGATAACGGAATATATGTTTAATTCCGTTCCAATGTCTCTTTGTTGGATATGTGCTAAATCTTGCCAATAAATTTACGGCAAAAGATATATCAGGCCTTGTACAATTTGTAAGATACATAAGGGCACCGATAGCACTTAGATATGGTACTTCTGGACCAAGAATATCTTCATCATCTTCACATGGACGGAATGGATCCTTTTCTATGTTTAATGATCTAACAACCATTGGAGTACTTAAAGGATTTGATTTGTCCATATTAAAACGTTTAAGGATCTTTTCTGTATAATTTGTCTGGTGAACAAATATTCCACATTCTTTTTGTTCAATTTGTAAACCCAGACAATACTTGGTTTTTCCAAGATCCTTCATTTCAAATTCTTCTTTCAAGTATGACACAACTTCTTGAATTTCCTTATTTGTTCCAATGATGTTTAAATCATCAACATATACAGCAATAATTACGCATCCGGATGTTGTTTTCTTAATGAAAACACAAGGGCATATTGAATTATTTACATATCCCTTTTTCATCAAGTGATCACTTAGCCTATTATACCACATTCTGCCGGATTGCTTCAACCCATATAATGATCTTAGTAATTTCACAGAATAACATTCTCTGGGTTTTGAACTTTGTGCTTCAGGCATCTTAAATCCTTCAGGGATTTTCATATATATATTACTATCAAGTGATCCATATAAGTAGGCTGTAACAACATCCATAAGACGCATTTCTAAATTTTCAGATACTGCCAAGCTAATCAAATACCGAAACGTAATTGCATCCATCACAGGAGAATACGTTTCTTCATAATCAATTCCAGGCCTTTGAGAAAAACCTTGTGCAACAAGTCGAGCTTTATATCTTACTATTTCATTTTTCTCATTTCGCTTTCGAATAAAAACCCATTTGTATCCAACAGGTTTTACACCTTCAGGTGTAAGGACTATAGGTCCAAAAACATTACGTTTATTTAGCGAATCCAATTCAACCTGGATGGCATCTTTCCATTTTATCCAATCCTGCCGATTTTTACATTCACCAAAAGATTTTGGTTCATGATCTTCATTATCATTTATGATGTCGATTGCCACATTATAAGAAAATATATCATCAATTTCTTCTATATCTTTTCGGTTCCATATTTTTCCAGTATTAATATAATTGATAGAGATTTCATGATTCTCGTCAGTTTGTGGTTCTGACAAAACATTTTCATCATCATGTGTTTCTTCAGGAACATCATTCTCTATTTTGTGATCATTATGTGTTTCTTCAGGAACATCATTCTCTATTTTGTGATCATTGTGTTTCTCTATGAATTTTCTTTTTCGAGGATTTTTATCCTTGGAACCAACTGGCCTTCCACGCTTCAGGCGTTTAATGACATCATGACTATCTTCAATTTGTTTCTTCGGAATTTCAATTCGAGCAGGGGCATTTGCAGCATGTATATATGATTTAGTTACCCCTTTTGTGTCTGCAAATGCATCTGGTATTTGATTTGCTATTCTTTGCAAGTGCACAATTTGCTGTACATCTTTTTCACATTGTTTTGTTCTTGGATCCAGATGTAACAATGATGATACATACCATGTAATTTCTTTTTCGGTATGTTTCTGTTCTCCCCCTAACATTGGGAAGATTTCCTCATTAAAATGACAATCAGCAAAACGTGCTGTGAACACGTCGCCTGTCTGTGGTTCAAGATATCGAATGATCGATGGACTATCATAACCAATATAAATTCCAATCTTTCTTTGAGGTCCCATTTTCTTTCGTTGAGGTGGTGCAATAGGCACATACACCATACATCCAAAAATTCTCAGATGAGAAATGTCTGGTTCTTTACCAAATGCAAGCTGCAATGGGGAGTATTTATGATATGCACTTGGTCTGATGCGAATTAATGAAGCAGCATGTAAAATTGCATGTCCCCATATAGAAATAGGGAGCTTTGTTTTCATAATCATTGGTCTAGCAATCATTTGCAGACGTTTAATCAATGATTCAGCCAATCCATTTTGAGTATGTACATGAGCAACAGGATGCTCAACAATGATTCCCATAGACATACAATAATCATTGAAAGTCTGGGAAGTAAATTCACCAGCATTATCAAGTCTAATTTTCTTGATTGTATAATCGGGAAATTGATTCCTCAATTTTATTATTTGAGCAAGTAATCTTGCAAATGCAACATTTCGAGTTGACAATAAACATACATGTGACCATCTGCTGGAGGCATCAATCAATACCATAAAGTATCTGAATGGTCCACATGGTGGATGGATTGGTCCACAAATATCACCCTGAATACGTTCAAGAAACATTGGTGATTCAGTTTGGATTTTGGCTAGTGATGGTCTTATAATAAGTTTTCCAAGAGAACATGCTTTACATTGAAACTTATTATTCTGAAAGATCTTCTGGTCTTTCAGCGGATGACCATGTGTATTTTCTATAATTCTTCGTATCATTGTTGAACCAGGATGTCCTAATCGATCATGCCAATTGGTTAATATTGAAAAATTATCAACTACCATGTTTGATTCAATGGGACTTATATGTGTATAATGCAATCCAGTAGGGAGCATTGATAGTTTTTCAATCACATATTTCTTTCCTGATTTATATGTGGTAAGACACATATATTTCTCATTCCCTTCATTCATTGTTTGAGTATCATACCCATGGGAATATATATCATTAAAACTCAACAAATTTTTTTCGATTGTGGTGAATACAAAGCATCATTGATCAAACATTTTGTACCATTAGGTAACAAAAATTGTGCTTTATCAAATCCTTTAATCAAGTCTACAGGACCTGATATTGTATTCACCAATTTTTTTGTTGGTTTTAATTCCAAGAAATATCTTTTATTTCGGAGGATAGTGTGCGTTGTACCACTATCAGGTATGCAAACTTCAGCTTAGTTCATAGAATTTTCCATATTTGAACTTAAAAAAATATGCAATGAAATAAAAGTACTGACAATAAAATACAATACAATACATATTTAAAAATATAACACACTATAAAACATTATCATACGAGTACATGGAAAAATATTTTACATATTTATTCCACCAGCAAATTGATCATTATCTGAGAAATCAATCAGAAAATCTCCAGCATCAAAATGAGTTGAATCACTCATAGGTTCACTGTGTTCAGCGAAGTTGGTCTCCTTTTCTTTCCCCTTTATTGATTCTTTATAAAGTTTGCAAAGGTGCTCAGGGGCTCGACAAATACGGGACAAATGTCCTAGAGTACCACATCTAAAACAAGAACTTTCAAATCTTTTTGAGTGATTCTCATTAACACTCATATTCTCATGATGCCTTTTCGGTGGATGATTTGTGACGCTCTTTTGAGATGAGTTATAGTAATAACTATCTCGATTATTTTCAAAACCACGGTCGCGTCCACGACCACGAACACTTCCACGTCCACGACAACGACCTCGATACTGTCCTCGACCAAAATCTTATCCATAACTTTGATTTTGGTTTCCATGTTTAAATTCATTTTTGCTTACGACATTTACTTCAGGAAATGCCGTTGAACCAGTGGGTCGGGACTGATGATTTCTCATTAACAGCTCATTGTTTTTTTCCGCCACAAGAAGACAGACTATGAGTTCAGAATATCTCGCAAATCCACGCACTCTATATTGTTGCTGTAGAGTTATATTTGATGCGTGAAACGTGGAAAATGTTTTTTCAAGCATTTCTGATTATGTAACCTCATGTCCACAAAATTTTAATTGCGAGATTATTCGATACATCGCCGAATTGTAATCATTTACTTTCTTAAAATCTTGGAATCTTAACATATTCCATTCATCACGGACGGTCGGAAGTATAACTTCCCTTATATGTTCAAATCTTTCTTTTTATCCTTTCCACAGAGCCATGAGATCTTTTTCGATGAGATATTCACATTTCAAACCTTCATCAAGATGTCGGCGCAAAAATATTATAGCTTTTGCTTTTTCTTGTGATGAAGATATACCATTTTCTTTAATAGTCTTGCTTAGACCCAATGACTCAAGATGCATTTCTACATTGAGAGTCCATGGCATATAATTTTTCCTCGTAATGTCGAGTGCAACAAATTCGAGTGTTGTCAAGTTTGACATGGTGGTACTAAAAAAAATTATGATGCATTTTATTAGTTAATGAATATTGCAATACAAAGTCATGGATGAACAACAAATACAAGCATTTGTAAAAATAAAGAAAACACACGAGGAGGATATTCTCCGATAAGTACAAGATTCGTGAGTATTATAACCAAAATAATTAAAAATAACTTTGTGAAAGCCATCTTCTTTTTTCTTCAAAAATTTGATGAAGAATAATTTTAGAGAAGAAGAGAAAGTTGGAGTGATTGAATATGTTGGGAGATCATATTTATAGGGCAAAAACTAGCCGTTTTGTTACCGTTTATGACCGTTGGTGTACAAAAAAATAAATGTATGTATTTGTATAATTTTATGGTAATAATATGGTGTATATAATATTAGTAATGTTTTAAATAATTATGTATATCATATCACAATATTATAATGAGGTGTCATAAGATATTTTGTTTAAAAACCTTATAGACTTTTATACTTGTCGTATCCCTTACCGGGAGTGTGGGATGTCGTCTTAACATCCTCCCAAGATTTATAAATTATTTTTGTTACCTCTTTCTTCTGTTTTGGAGCTTGGAAAAATATGGAGGACTTTTAGAGATTCGTGCTGATAACGTGTTGTGAAAAAATAAAAATTTACGGTAAAAAGTAAAAATCTCATACTCTCAAAATTATCACACTACACACTTTATAATATTTTTCTCTCAACTCAATTGTGATTTTCTTCACAAATGAGAGATCTATTTATAGAAAATCTTTACAAATAATCCAAAACTAAATTACATCATTACCTTCATCATCACACACAAATTTCAATATTCAACACCTAATTTTACCTAATTTTCAACATTCAAATATTCAACATTCAATATTCAAATATTCAATATTAAACTATTAATTTTCAACAAAAACATGCATTTTGTAAAATCAACCCACCGCTGAATAACATAACTACAGTTAAAATTATGAAAAGAGCAACCAACCTAAACAATTGCCATTTAAAAATATAAGACGTCAATCATATTAAAATCTGTTAAAACCCTCAACAAAATAAAATCATCAACCATTTAAAAAGTTGTTTAAACGTGTTCTCATAAAATCATATTCTTGTGGAAGAATACAAGGCCTTCGGGTTAACGTGCGCCACCAGCTCCGCCCGTTCAATCATCATCACCACCAGTCTCCTGATCAAAATGCTCACCTACATCATTCACACCTAGTGAGTCTAAAGACTCAACACACCTGTAACGTTATATCAAATACATATACATAACATGCAACAGTTAAAAACACTGTAATCAATATACATGTCATGATCTTAAAAACATAACGTAAACATGTCATATAATAGCATAACGTGTCAAAACATGTCTCATTATATCATCATATACGTATACATTTTCTTTAATCGAATTCAGTTCATTAGCTGTGACTTTCGTATCAGCTCTATTCGATGGATCCATCTACGTATAACCACGGTATCGGGTGGCGGGGACATCAGCGATACTCTCACCCCTCAACTGAGCCTTGGCCTATCATATCATCATGTCATCGTGTCAGCGTATTAGTCACAACCAAATCCCTTCCTTAAAAAACATGTCATCATATTCATCACTTAATAAAAACATGCATATACGTAAATTTTCCTTAAAATCAAGCATGCAACGTATTTTCATAATTTCATAAAAATCATATACGTGATACATAAAATTTAAAAACATGATAAATTTGTGCTCAGGACGCTGCCAGGACTAAAATCTTGACTCGGGTGCAAATGACCATTTTGCCCTTGAAAACCCAAAATGACCATTTTACCCTTGGACCTTTAAATTTCGACCCGAAGCTTACCAAACTCCTTAAAACATATTTATAAGCATTTTTTAGACGTAAACATGAGCCCGTGTTGTAACTTAAACGATTCGAGTTAATTCGTTTCAAAACTTGGACTGGGGTCTCGGTTTTAACTCGAATCGACCCGAAACTTAACCAAATTTTTCTCAACTCGAACATGACTTAATAACTCATAACCAGCCTATAAACCGCTTATTTTAGACCCCTTGTGACCCTCAAACAGTAGCCGAAAGTTGTTGGAAATTCTGTCCGTGCACACTCGAAACCCTAGTGCACCAAACATTCTATATATCTATCCTAGACCAACCACACTGCAAAATTTGAGCATTGAGGATTCCCAAAAGGATGGTGCATTTCGGGCCGTTTAGTAGAAAGCTCAATAGATAAAGTGAAGGACCGTGTGCTAGGCACCAAAGGTGCTTCAAACACAATATTCTCCATGAGCTGCAATAGCTCGTGTTCTAAGAATGTGTACACCGATGAATTAGATAGAGTTAGGTTTTCAAACCAAGCGGAAGACACTCGAAATAATCTTTCGTTAAGGAAACTAATATATTTTATATCACGTGCAACTGAATAACTGAAGATCACATAGGATCAGTTCTGACATCTATCAGTTCAGTTATGGATAGAACTGAACTGATATCAGCTGAACTGATCAAATCAGTTAAGAACAAAACGAGCAGTTAAACAGATAAATAAGACAAGATATGTTTATGGGTGTTCGGAGACTTCAACTGCTCCTACGTCGCCCCTTCTACCTCCTCGGGTAGGATCCACTAGAAGACTTTGATTTATACAACTACTTGTACAAACCCACCCAGCTTAGGACTTACCCACTGCCTAACTTAACTTCTAGTCTAGACTGAAGACAACACCTTCCAGCCAACATTTCTTTAACGTCTATATGTCAAAGACTACATACACAAGCTTAATGTCTTTGTGCAAGACTTTAATTTGGGTGGTGGTGTTTGCGTATGTAAGAACTGAACAATGATAACAACCCGAAGGTGTTCTCACACACTGAGGGAAATGAAGCTTCTAATCTAAGCTGATATATCAATGGAGTGTTCCCTCGGCTTGGGTAAAAATGCTTCTTGAAAGCTGATAAGCAAAAAGAGTGCCCACTCTCTTTTTCTTCTCTGCTTTCTCTATGTTGTCTATGTTATATTGAGTCTTCACTGATATTCTATTTATAGGTGAGAAGTTTTGAAAGTACAATGAGACTCAATTATTGTATCCGTTGCATTTGAATTCGTTCCTTGAGATCTGCGTTGTACTGCCCGACAACCCTTCTGGAACATTTGGCTTTGAGCGCTTGAAGCAACGTTCTTTATTGTCCTTAATTTGATTGGACAAAAGCTTTGTACCTTTGCGCACAGCTAGATTCCATTAAGTAAGACATTAATTTTTTACATGCGATATCCTCATACTAAATTAAATATATCTACCAACTCATGCAATATTAATTTAGCGTTGCTTTATTTTGATCATCAAAAGATATTGCAAGAATATTTTATAGGAAGTTCTTAAAATATCATTGACTTAAGTGTATATCTGATAGGATCGAATACTTGGTTCAAATAGTGTTTAGAAGGAGGGGGGAGAGGGATTGAATACGCACTCACAACTTTTAACAACTTTTCAAAAGTTGAGTTCAGTTTAGTGATAAACTGATACTCAGAATCTTGTCAGTCAATATCAACCAGTTAACAATAAAGTGCGGAATGAAACTGACTGATAGATAGAATAAAAACTGAAATAAGGACACAAGATTTTACGGATGTTCGGAGATTTCAAACACTTCTACGTCACCCCTTCTATCACAAGGATATGATATTCACTAAAAGACTTTGATCGATACAAAATTTTGTACAGAACCACTTCAGTTTGGACTTAACACTGCCAAGACTGAAACTCTTAGTTTACAAAGTGCTTCACATTATACAACTGAATTTAGCACAACTGATCTCTTACAAGATCGAGTTTTACAAAGATAACAATGTGCTAGAAAGCTCGAAAGAGTAGCCTTGATTGCTACGAATATGTGCGATAAGCGTGAGCTTTTATTTCAGCAGAGTAACAGCATATTTTTCAGAGAATAGACGAGGTTAGATGTTCAGAACTTTGATGATGTTATTTCTATCTCTCAGCTGCTCTTCTCTGCTATTTATATGCTTCTCTTCAACGGTAACATTTAATAGAATTTGAATCTTTTTTCCGTTGGTTTGTCATGTCAACATTTTCCTGACATTCGTACACTGCAGCTGAATTGCGGCGTTCCCACTATCTGTTACAGTATGCTTTTGTACTATTGTCGGTTGAACGTATTTTTCTTTATGTGTGCAGCTGATCGATAAATTTACAACTGTTTGTAGTGACTGATCATTTTCCAATCAGTTGTTTGCGACGTTCAGTTCAGTTGGTTTCAGTTTTCCTTTGATAAACTTCACGTTGATCTTTCAGTTAAGAGATCGATCTTCTTGATCAGATGATTTAATCGATTAGGCTTACGGTTTGTCAAACATCGAAATTAAGTTTCCAACAATTTACCCCTTTTTGGTGCTTGACAAAACTTGGAATGTATGAACTGATCAACTGAACTAAAATGATACTCTCCGAAATCTTTGTAGATAAAATAACTCTTCTAATGTACAGATTCATACAAAGAATAAAAGAATTAAATAATCTTCAAGAATCTTCAAAAATCTGCCATAATCTTATCAATGTCATCTTCTCAGTGTTGATATTTTCCTTGTTTCTCTTCTCTTTTTCCCCTTTTTTGTTAAACGCCTCTACCTTCGTGGATAAAGATTTAACCTCTGAGCTGATGTTAGAAACAGCATTCATCAAAAGATCTTGCATAGTGTCCATTCTTCTGGTGAGAGAGTTTTGCAAGAACTCAAAGCGATTGTTGAACATTTCTTGTGTCTTAAAATGTGTGTTAGCTGATGCTCTGTCCTTTTTGATTTGATCCAAATTGAAGAACAAGGTTGCAACGTCGGATGAGATCTTCTGAAGACTTTTAAACGTGTTCTCTTTCATTGTATCAATCTTCATTGTATGCGCCAGCTGAGTCGATTTGACATCTAAAAGAGAAGTCATCATACTGACCGGGTTCTTCTGAATTGCTTGAATTTCTTCAAACATAGATTCAATTTCTATGTGAATATCAGGAGACATGGCTCTAGAAGTTTTTGGTGCCTCTTCCTGATTTCGTTGATCAAAAATCATTAACGCCCTGTCAGTTGTTTCCACTTCTATAATTTCCGGAACATCTTCAGTTAAAGCTTCTTGAATTTGAGGGGGAGAAGAAGACGTTTGATCAGCAGCTTCCTTTGAAGCTTCTTCAGTTTGAATATCAGCTGAGATAGAAGATGGGTCGTTGACAAGTTCATCAGCCTATATACTATCTGGCCATTCAGTTGATTGGCCAGCTTGAACTGTTTCTTTAGCTTGAACCTGAACAATCTCTTTGACTGGTTGTCCAGTTAAGCTTGGCTCTTCAACAGGCACTTCTTCAGTTGTTATGAGCACCTCTTGTTCAGTCATGATGTTTGGCTGAATTGGCTTGTCGATTTTTGCTTGTTCAGTCGTGGCAGACGACTGAACTGCTTCTTCATTTTGAATCAAAAACTGTTCTTCTGCTAGTTGTTCTGTCCCCTGAGGCTCTTGAGCTGTGTATGTAGATAAAATACTTAGCTGAATATCAGAGGCAACTGATTGGATAACCTCATCGATATTTGCCAGAGATAAATCAGCATTGGTGTACAACTGAACTTCAGCAAGGGAGCATTGAGGAGCAGAAGAGGATGGTTGCACATCTTTTGTTGGAGGAGCAGTTGCTTTTACTGATGATTCAACAACTGGTTTCTGAGTTGTCTTTTGGGTTTGGACTGAGGGTTTGACTTCTTCTTCAGATGAATGATCATGTGAACCCGTTAGAATGATCAGCTCTTGATCCATTTCCCATTGCTTGATTTCCATCTGCAAAGGGATAAGATTCGAGTCCAACTGATCATATACTGCCTTGTCATTAAAAGCAGTCGGACTGGTAGGATCATAGTTTTGCCTCAGTTGAGCAATCATATGGCCTAGCTTCTTTGCATGGATTTGATCAAAGAAGTATTTCTTCCGTTGCAAGGCTTGCCGAATCGAAGAGGCTTTGACAAGCTTCATAACAATGGCCTCTAGTTTGATAAATTTCTTCATAACTGACTTCTTTTCTAACTGGTTGGCAAACACATCAGTTCTGAAATGGACCCAGTCCTCATAAACTTTCAGTTTATTCTCGGAAAATTCATTGATCTCTGTCCAGATGAGATCAATGTGAGTTTGGACTGTGTTGGTTGGGCAGGGTATTTCTTGCAACTTCCCCTTGCCTTTAGGATCAGTCAGGACATGAGGGAGACTCAGTCCTGATGAGGTTGCGTCAATTCGTTCTGTAATCATGACCCCTTTGGGTATAGAAACTGGTAGAGAGGAAAAATCAGAAATAGTGATTAATGGAGCCTTGACTCCAGTCAATTTCTTCTGATCACCATATTCGGTGGTCTTCTTCTTCGGTTGGTCTTCAGAAAGAGGTAACTAAACCTCAGTTGATGGTTCAGTTTGACAGCTCTTAACAGTGTAGCCTGAATAGGCTGTTCGGCTCCTAACTGAATCAGCCTTTCAGTTGGCATGGTTCCAGCTGCAGCGACAAGCTTTGTCTTTAGAGTCTTGGGTTTCCTTGTTATTTTTGGTGAAGGAGTCTTCTCAGAATCGGACTCACTGACAATCAGTTTTCTCTTGGTTATCTTTTTCCTAATTGTCTTCTTTGTTCTCTGGACTGATTTGGGAGCCTCCTGCGTCCCTATCTCCTTCTTCACCTTCAAAAATTTTTCAGGAGACATATCCAGTTTGGGCTTGGGCGGCTGGACATTCTTAGCATTGAAAACTTTGAGCATGGATGATTTCTCAGCATCATCACCCACCAACCTTTTTACTTTCAGCAAATAGCTGAGCTACACTGAATATCCCTTAGATTGTTTGGACGACTGAAACATGTTTCTCAGAATGTTGAAAATGATATTCCTCCATTTCAGTCTCCTATCGGCCATGATAGCCGTCATAGCCTAAAATTTTTCCAACGTGAGTGCAGCAAAGGAGCCAGCCTTTGCTAATAGCCCCTTGGCTACAATATCCGCCAGTAGCTAAACTTCTGGCTTAAGTTCCTTCTTCGGATCGAAAACGTTGATTTTCCTTCCATCAGCAGACAGTGCAGATTGCATTTCTTCAATATCAGCCACTCGAGAAACGCTAGAACGAGCCCACCCGAGACACACCTTCACCAAGCTCACTCGATCGGCTACCACACCATGCCCAGCAGTGTTCGGGCCATCCAAGGCCATGACTCAGATCCACCAAGGTCTAGTCCGAGGCTTGGGAGCAGCCCTTGCACCACCGCCTACCTATAACCTCTCGACACCACCAACCCCAAAGTGAAAAGTCGAGACAAGCACACGGTTCCTTCCCGATGGCAGCTCCTACGTACCACCAGCCCCTTGAAAGCATAAATCCCAACATATTCTGTCCCTAAACAACCAAACACGCAGCCCCTTGGACATCATAAAACAAAACATGAGTTGTTGATCGAAAAATGAAATAAATGCAACCCAAATCGTTTGATCTCTATGCATGGTGTTGGATCGAGATTTTCACACACAAAGAAACGTCTAACAGAATGTATACAGCGTATGTGATGCAAAAACGAAAGTACTATGCGTGCCTTATTTTAAATTAAAAGGAATTAAAAGAGTTTAAGCCCAATAAACTTAAAAATAGACCCATTAAATCAAAACACACTCCTGAAAAATATTTTGTGTTGAAAAATTTTTGAAAATATTAGTCGAACCCTCAAAAAGTACCTCGATTCGCTAAAATTTGCGTACCGTTAAAATTAAAATTATGCGGGTAAAAATACTCAATTCTTGAAAAATAACTTTAAAACATATTTTATTAATTAATAAAAATAAATCATGTGATAAAATAATTTTTCTGAAAATTCTCCGGTCTTCGATCCTCGTTTGAGCGCGAAATGAAACTTAAAAATCTTTAATGCATGAACCTTTAAAATTTCATGAATTAAATTCTACCATGCATGAATTATGCATAAATTGCATTAAAATATTTAAACACAAATTAATAAAATAAAAATACATTTAAAGCTTTAAAATAATTTAATAAAATACAAAAGAAATTTAATAACTTGGATGCATGTAGTTCACATGGACTTCCAAATTTTCGGGACGTTACATCTTCTTTCCTTTTTCAGTTGATCCTCGACTGTCCTTCTTTGGCTTAGGACAGTCTGCTATGAAATGACCAGATTTGCCACAGTTGTAGCAAGCATTATGATTCTTCTTTGGACTGATTTTTCTGATATTGCTTCTGGAAGTTTCCTTGATTCTTCCTCATAAACCTTCCAAATTTCTTGACAAACAATGACATAGCATCATTGCTCAGTTGAATAGGAGATTTGTCAACTCAACCAGTTAGTTCCAGTCTGACAGCAGTTAAAGCAGTTGTGGAAGCTGGTGTTGAAGGTTCTCCTTCTCTGGTTTTTAGTTCAAACCCGTAAGCCTTTAGATCAGCAAACAAGTCATGAAGTTCGATCTTGTTAAGATCCTTTGACTCTCTCATTGCCATGGTCTTGACATCCCATTCCTTGGAAAGACCTCTGACCACCTTCAGTGCCACTTCTTTGTTCGAATACACTTTTCCAAGTGCATTCAGCTCATTGATAATACCACTGATCCTCTCATCATATTCGTGTATGAATTCTCCAGCCTTCATCTTGATGTTGTCAAATTTCTGAACAGCAACTGATAGCTTGTTCTCTTTTGTTTGCTCGTTTTCTTAACATAGTTGGATCAGTTTCTCCCATATCTCTTTGGCAGTTTTGCACATTTTGGTTTTGCTGAAAGTGACTTTATCCAGCGTTTTGTATAAGATATCCTTTGCCACATTGTCTAGGTTGGCTTTCCTCTTATCCTCAGTTGTCCATTCCTCTATGGGCTTTTCTATGCGATGAGGTTCCCCATCAGTAATGGCAACTGCTGTATTTGCTTTTAGGATCTTCATGGGACCTTCAGTAATGACATACCACATGTCGTCATCTTGTGTAGCTAAATGAGCCTTGTTGGAAACTAAGTTTCGGATGTTTGACAAACTGAAAGGCTAAAAGATCGAATTAACTGATCATATAAACTGAAAATAATCGGACGCCTCAACTTAATCCAGCAACTCAACTATCCGACCAACTGATCTACGTAACAGGTCACGCATTCAACGAACTGCAGTTGTGAACTTTATCAGCTTCTACCTTTCAGCTGATCTTTCAGCTGGACACGTCATCAGTTGAAAACGACCACCGACAAATAGTACAAGAGTCTGCAACTGTAATGCCCGAGAATTGAATACGGTAATGGGACCCTAATCATTTGACTTCTAGATGTTATTATAGAAGAAACCCTACGAGCATTGAATTGGATTTGCATGAGTTTGCTTGAGTGCGAGGACAGAAGGTCTCGCGCATATGCGTGACGAGTGGGCGCGCATATGCGCGAGCTGTGCGGGAAGCCATATACCAAGTCCAGCGAATGTGGTGCATGTGCGCCGAGTGAAGGCGCGCATATGCGCGAGAGAGTGGAGTTCAGTAGTGTCCGGACAGAGCTATTGGCGCATATGCGCGGCGTCCGAGAACGCATATGCGCGAGCTGCCGAGAAACCAAACTGCCAAGACAGAGTTTCTCTCGCACATGCGCGGAGTGAGATCGCGCATATGCGCGAGATACTGTGATGGTCATGCGCCGAGACAGAATGTCTCGCTCATATGCGTCGAGGAGGGTCGCGCATATGCGCGCNCTGTACAACACTTGTACTTTTATACTGATATGTATAATAGACTGATTCCATTACGTTCCGCATTTTTTTAAAAAAAAATATTTAGACCCTGTTTATCTTAATTGATTGAATTATTCCCAAAGAATGATTAAGAAGATGATTAACGTCCGGGTCCCCACAACAACTGTTAATGGGAACGCCGCATTTCAAAAAAGACGCACTGTACTATTGGCAGATGAATTTTGATGTGGCACATCAATGGATAGAAAGTTTAAACCGCCTTCAATATTATCGTTGGAGGGAAGCCTATAAATAGCAGAGAGAAGCAGCTAAAGAAGACACGAAACTTTACAATCAGTTGCGAAGAGTGAACTAGCAATCTTTCTTACTGTTACTCAGCTGAAATTTACGCTCACGCTTATCATATACATTCATAGCTGTTAGGCTATCTTTCAAGCACTTTAACACATTGTGTTTACTATGAAACTTGATCCTAGAGATCAGTTGTGCTAAGTTTTTCAATCGAGCAAATTGAGTTGTAAACTAAGAGTTTCAGTTTTGACATTGTTAAGTCCAAACTGAAATGGGTCTGTACAAGTCTTATATTGGTCAAAATTTTTTAGCGGAAATCCTATCTTCGTGATAGAAGAGGTGACGTAGGAGTAATTGAAATCTCCGAACATCCATAACCAAACCTTGTGCATCTCTTACAAGCTTTTCAGTTACTATATTCTATCTTTCAGTCAGTTATATTCTGCACTTAACTGTTAACTGGCTGTGATTGACTGACAAGATTTTGAAAATCAGTTTCTCACCAAACTGATTAAAACCTTCGAGAAAAAGTTAAAAACCGTGAGTGTTTATTCAACCACCCTTCTAAACACTCCTTATCCTCTAACCGATCCTATCAGGCCTGCATTCTGATTTTCCAGTCGTCAAAGTATTCTCTGGAAAACATCGGTATTTTATTGAATGAAGACATGTTTATCAATTTTGTGAATAAGAGTATTCTGAGACAAGATTCAACTGCTCTGATACCACTTGTTAGGATCGGTTGATTGGTTGAGATGTGTTTAGAAGGGTGGTTGAATAAACACTCACGATTTTATAATCTTTTTGAATGAAGTGTCAGTTTTGTGACAAACTGAAACTAGAAATCTCGTCAGTCAATGACAATCAGCTTAAATGATAACAGTTGCGGAAATAAACTGACTGAAAGATAGAATAAATAACTGAAGTAAGAACACACAAAGATTTATGGATGTTCGGAGACTTCAAATGCTCCTACGTCACCCCTTCTATCACAAGGATAGGATATGCACTAAAAGACTTTGATCGATACAAAACTTATACAGACCCACTTCAGTTTGGACTTAACACTGCCAAAACGGAAACTCTAAGTTTACGAAATATCTCACAGTTCTTTGACTGAACTTAGCACAACTGACCTAGTTAAAGAACAAATAAACAAAAAAAACAATTTGTGCTTATAAGCTCGAAAGGTAGCCTCAAATGCTACAAATATATCTGATAAGTGTGAGCTTTTTGATTCTTGAGTAAGAGCGATAAATTCAGCAGGGTAATAGCAAGCTTGAGAGAATAGATAGATCGATTAGATGTGTTTTTCTCAACTACTCTTCTCACCTATTTATAGGCTTCTCTTCAACGGTAATATTAAATATAATTTGAATCTTTATACCCGTTGATTGCCACGTCAATATTCCTCTGACATTCGTACACTATAAGCTCTGAAATGCGGAGTTCCACTATGAGTTGCAGTCTGCTTTGTACTGTTGTCGGTTCGATGTCCTTTTCTCCAACTGATGACGTGTACAGCTGAATGATCAGCTGATAAGAAATCGCTGATAAGCTCATAACTGAATATATCAACTGATCAGTCAGTTGACTTCGTAAGTTCAGTTCAGCTGGTTTCAGTTGCCTTCGATAAATTGCGCATTAAATTTTAGTTAGGCAACTGTCAGTTGATTTATGTAGTTCAGTTACTTCAAACTTCTTGATCAATTTAGTCCAATAAATTAAACACTTAGTTTGTCAAACAACCGAAATTAAGTTTCCAGCAAGTCGCTTCCCATTCGCTCTTTTTCGCAACCCGCGCCGACGATTGAATTTTTGAACGTTTTTAACGCAAAGGTACGTTTTTAAACCTTTTTTAGCACCATTCAAATCATATTATGCATGATTTATGTTTTGAAGAATGAAAAATTTATTTAGATCAAATACTTAACGTTTATAGGTTATTTCTCAAAACTTTGGACGTTTCTATGATCACATAAGTCATGTTATGAGTTATAACTGGTACGCTGCCTATATAAGATGTTAAAAAGATGGGAAAAGGGTCGTATAAGGAGAAGATGAATGTCCAATATCCCCATTTTAGTATCTGGCTTTAATTGCACTTGCGCTGACTTGACAAGGTTATCCATCAGCTTCTACAAATTCCACATCATCTTTTTTCCAAAATAATAGAAGTTTGTGCATCGAGGATGTGATGCACTGGTTTGCATGGAATCAATTTCTGCCTAACTATTATCGGAAGTTGGCATATGAATTTACTACGAAAAACGCGCACAAAGGGACATACTCTTCATATAACATTCGCAGGGAATACCCCAATGGTCTTGGTGTTTTTCTCTGTAAATTGCAACAATAGAAACTTTTGTGGGGATTAAGTCTTATTCATTTTTCCCAACTTGCTAACATCTTCATTAGTAAGACATTCACTGCAGAGTCATTGTTAGTTTGACAACCCTAGACACTAGCTTCCCATTCATGTAGTGTTTGATGTACAACGGCCTAATATGCTTGGTCATTGCTGGTGTAGGCTTCTCACGTAGCACTTCTTTGGGTCTATTTGGGTGATCTTCTTTAATAATCACTCCTGAACTTCCTATGAGGAGTTTTCTTGTGTTAACTTCATTTGGCACTGATTCTTCGGGCCCCAACTCCCCATACTCCTCTTCTACCATTTTAAACTTTTCTGGTAGTATCACCGCTTATGTGGCACAATCCACAGTGATGTGAAACTTTTCCACACAAAAGTTGATTGTTTTTCTTCTTTGATCATCTTCTTCACCTAATAAATCATCATCGTCGTCCACAAATTTATCATCAGTATCTGATCTGCCAAACTTGAGCCTACTCTCCGCTTGATCGTCAATGACTAGAATAACAAGTGTGGGTGGTCCATTTTCAAACTTATCTAACTCTTTTTTTGCAGTTGTTCTTTCCCTAAACAACCTTATATTATGGGTCCTAGTGAGTGGCCCAAGGAAATTTTTGTGTTAGGCCACTCTCCAGGACTCAATGAACTCGTTTCTAGCAGAAAGGACGTACCTGATCTTTCCTCCCCTGCCCTCAACAGTCTTTCATACCGGAGCTTATATGTTTCTCTTACCCCAAGTATTTTTGGGGCTGATGGTGAGATGACTCTCCTCAGAACCACTTGTTCTCATCCAGAATTTTTTAATCTTTCTATCAATCACTACAAGGCTTCGGCCTCCTTTCTCATCAAGAAGATCCCTCAAATATGTCACGTTCACATTGATATGAGTTGCTGGGACAAATGGATCATCATCAACGGCCATTGACTCTCGTCCCTTAAGCTCTACTTTACATGAAACTTTGTGATCTAGTGGGAAAGTGATAAATTTCTCTTTTACCAGAAAATTTAAACATCATCAGTATTTGATACATTAAAAGTGTAATGCATATCTTTGAGGAGCTGGGGTCTATTCTTCTTATCTAGTTTTGACAGTTTCTTTTTGAGCAAATGAACAGTACATGAACCATTTGATCGGATCTCAGCCAATGCAACGTCCTCCATTTATTGATAATAGGACCCTATAGTTGTTAACTTCTTGTATGAATCTTCCCCAAGAAATTCCTCATATTCAGAAACTTTTGCAGCTAACTCAAATAAATCCCTGAACTCCATGCCTTGGAATTTCTTCCTCAATTCGAAATCCAAACCTTTTTTTTGTCATTTTGATGAATTCGATCTCAGGTAAGAACATCTTGCGCATATTCTTCATCTTTTTGAACCTATCGATAAACAATTCCACAATTTCTCCTTTATTTTGAGTGATTCGGGATAAATAAGCAATACATACATCTGGTTATGTTATGTAGAACTGAGTGTGAAACTTTTTCCATCTTTTGTCAATTCATCACTGAATTCCTGGGGAGTGAGGCATACCAAGCAAATGTTGTTCCTGTAAAAGAATTTGGGAATAATTGCAACTTTAAATTGTTGTTCTATGTTAGATTGGTTGTCCTCCTCGAAGAATAGGTTGAAGTCATGAACTCTATAACACATGAGATAAGGGTTATTTATATATATATATGTAGTCTGGATAGGGCTTATGGAACTCTGGCCGACCTATTTGTCTCAAGGTCGGCCCCCATGTGACTTTTGAAGATTTTCTCGCACCATTTCTGGGAGTATCACTAAGATATTCTCAGCTGAGATTGGATGATAATACTAATAATTAGGGATATTCTCAGCCGAGATTGGATGATAATAATAATAATAATAATAATAATAATAATAATAATAATAATAATAATAATAATAATAATAATAATGTAACGTCCGAAAATAAGTCCACGCAGACCGCATGTATGAAAATTATTAAATTGCAAAAATATTTTAATTAAATTATTTTGGATGCATGAATTATATATTTTTAGTGACTAAATGATTGATTGTGTAATTTTGTTTGATTTCATGATTAAAAATTTTCAGACGAATATCGGTGATTGGTCGGAACGGAGAACCGGAGACGATTAAGGTGTTAAAGATTTAAAAGTTAAAATTTTATTTTTAGTTAAGAAAATAGTATTTTAAATATTTTAATAATTTTAGCATTGTTAAGGTAAAGTTTAAATTAATTAGTGGGAGCAAGAGATTTTCTGTATTTCATAAAGGATTTTTTTGTAAATAGATATTTTAAAATCACTTAATTTAAGGCCTATTGATTTTATTAATCTCAATGGACCTAATTAATTAAATATTTAAAAATCTTGGCTTAATTAAGCTCATTAATTAAGTGTTTAGGAAACCTTTTTAAATTCTTTTTAAAAGAGTTATACACACACCTAAACACCTAAACACACACACACACACACCCCTAAACACCTACACACACACACCCCCCACGAAACACACAGACAATCACGTAAACCAAATTGAAAAGAATGGAAGAGTGCAGCGGCCGTAGGAGTCTTGGGCAAGGGAGTTTTCGATTTTTTTCTCCTTCGTTCTCATGGCGCTGCCAGAACCAAAATCTCACCCCAGGTGAAAAATGACCATTTTCCCAATGGAAACCCAAAAATTATCGTTTCACCCCTGCACCTATAAAATTAACCCGAAGCTTACCAAACTCTTTAAATGTCTCAAAACATTATTAAAAGTATTCCTAGACTTAAACTCGAGCCCATTTTACAACTTAACCGATTCGTTTTAAAACTTGGACCGGGGTCACGGTTTTAACCCGAATCGAACCGAAATAAAACCAAATTTTTCCCAACTTTCTACCATATATTACAAACACTGAAAAGTACTAAAATCCAACAATACCAGCCCCTGAACTAACGGTTGAATTCCAGGAACCAACATATTACTTCGGCCCTTCATTATTTGCACTCCAATACCCTCACCTTCCCAAAAACTCACGTCCTAGCCTACCCCGATGGCACCAGCCCTGAACCAGCCTACCATAGACATAGACCAGACCCTAAGGCACCCATCAGAACCAAGCCACCAGCCCCATGCACTTCACTAACAGTTAGGAACCGAGAAACACCCACAAGGCCCTACCGAGAGCAACTCGTCTTTCCCTAGCTCGATCACTGGTTCCCTCGTTTCTAGCATGGTTCGAACCATTCCAGACCTTGACTCAGACCCACCAGGGTCTGGTCCAAGGCTGAAGAAGGCCCTTGCGCAGCTGAACCACGGGAAACAAGATCGGCCCCCTTTCAAATTCACATATCTCGACCCTAAGGCACCCATCAGAACCAAGCCACTAGCCCCATGCACTTCACTAACAGTTAGGAACCGAGAAACACCCACAAGGCCCTACCGAGAGCAGCTCGTCTCTCCCTAGCTCGATCACTTGTTCCCTCCAGCATGGTTCGAACCATTCCAGACCCTGACTCAGACCCACCAGGGTCTGGTCCAAGGCTGGAGAAGGCCCTCGCGCAGCTGCCCCATCTCGCACAAACCACAAAAATCCGATCGGCCCCCTTTCAAACTCACATATCTCGACCCAGCTGCACACACCAGCAACTAAGCCTCATAAAGCACGATCTGTACAGCCCCTTTTGCACCACAATTCAAAAGCGTAAGTACAAAAAAAAATGCATGGTAATAAACAAAATGGAAAATCCTTCTTGCTCCCTAATGGATCGAGAATTTTCTACACGAAATGCACACTTAATAGCAATATATAACATGTGTGATGCAATAATAATGGTGTAGAGTGTGCCTGATGATGATAGGAGGACAAGGATGAAGTGGCAATGCAGCACCGAATGACTTCTTTGCAAGAATGGAGGTGACCGAAGTATTCAGCTGAGATTTGATGAAACCGAGAGACTTTTGAATGGAAAAAGGGTGGGTGTCGGCTGTTTTGGGGGGTGTTTTATGGGTAGGTAAAGAGGTGCTTGGAATTAAATAATATAATTAATTAGAAAATTAATGGGTACTAATCTTATTAATTAAATTTTTAAAAGATGTTTCAGTCTAATGAGCTTAAAAGTAGGCCCATTAAATCCATACACACTCACGAAAAATATATCGTGTTGAAAAGATTTTGAAAATATTAGCCGAACCTTTAAAAGTCTCCCGATTTGATAAAATTAGCGTACTGTTAAAAATTAAAATCCTGCGGGTCAAAATACCCAAAAAAAATCCCATTTTTGAAAATTACACTTAAAAAAGATTTAAATTAATTTATAAAAATAAATTGTGTAATTAAAATAATTTTCCTGAAAATTCTCCGATCTCCGATCCTCGTTCGAGCGTGAAATGCATTTAGAAACACTAATGTATGAACTTTAAAAAAATTCATGAATTAAATCCTATCATGCATGAATTATGCATAAAATGCATAAAAATAATTAAACATAAATTAATGAAAGAAACATGCATTTTAGGCTTTAAAACAATTTAATAAAATACCAAAGAAATTTAATAACTTGCATGCATGTGGTTCACGCGGACCTTCAAATTTTAGGACGTTACAATTTGAATGATGCGTGATTTATGAAATTGTAATATTTTAATTATTTATACTTATGCGATGGACGTTAAAATATTTTCTTGAGTTTAATGTTTCAGGCGATTATTTGATGTGGGATCGAGGAAAAGAGATTGGCGACGATTTTGGCGATTTTAAAAATGTGGTATTTTACTCTAAGTCAAGAAAGTATCATTTTTTTAAATGATTTATTTAGTTTTAGCATTTGTAAAGCCTAATTTAATTATTAGGTGATTTTATGATTTTTAAACTTTTAAAGATTTAACACTTGTGCATTTTATTTCAAATTAAGATATTTTATTTTAGTTGGAAGGGGTTAACCTTAATTAGTTTATTAATTAGTAATTAAGCAATTTTATTCCCTTAATTTAGATTAAACCCACGTACACACACCCTTTCTCACTCACTCACTCATGATAACACACACACACACACACACACACATTTCATTGCCTCTTCATTTCATTATTTTGTGAGAAAACTTAGGGTTCTTAGAATTTTCTTCCAGCAGCCACATTGCCCTCGATTTTTCAGCATTTTCTCATTGGGTTTTCTTCAAGAAAATCGTGCCACGTTCGTCTCGGATCAATCCTCGCATATTTCCCGCTTTGGTATCGTCGTTTCGGTATTTTTAAAGATCAAGGCATGTAAATTCTATTGTTTCAACATCGATCTCGTCATATTATATGTTGTGATGTTTATTATGCGTGAAAATCCATGTATGTTGTGAAAACGTTTGAGCAAAAACGTTTGAAATGATTTTTGGATCAAAAGTTTTAGATCTCAAAACGTGTCTGCTGTCATTTCGATTTCTGTGAAAATTTGGTTGATTGCCTGGAAAATTTTCGATAAAACGTAGTACTTTTTGATACCTTCGATTTGACAGTAAATTCGTAATTTTTGGACAAGAAATGAGTAAGTTATGATTGTTTTCGTGGGACTGCTCAAACTGCGATTATATGAAAATGTGTTCTTGACTTGTTTTTGAGAATTGTTTGTTGCAGGCTTTGTTGGGAACCGTCGGGTGATCGCTGCTGGGTTTAGGTACAGTGTGTGTGATGTTGGGACGATTTTTGGTGCTTCGTTTCGTGTCGATAGGCACTTGGTTGCATTAGAAGTCGTAGGAAGTGTTTCGGTGTAAAAATGTCGTTTGCACGGGTTGTGTTGCGTTGTAGGATTTGCGTCATTGTTTTGTGGCATCGTGTTAGTTTGAAACTGTAAGGTCCAAAATTAAGAAGACGTAATCCAACTGCATGTGAATCTAGTAAACATGAAAAATGGCTAATTAACTGATTTTAATTGCTAATTGATTATGTGACATACATGCACATATGTTAAATATGATTTTATTATCATCATGCATAAAATTGTATTATAGGGAATATTCAAGTTGCGATCAAGGAACGGAGACCGAGGGCTGAAAAACGTAAAATTTTTTTATTTAATAATTATTTTTAATTATTTAAAATATGGTTGATGGTTTTTCATATTTTTGAAAATAAGGGGTTTTGAGGTGATTTTATACGCCGGGACGTAAATGTTATCGGTGTTGGTTTTTCAACAAAATACGAACTTAATGGCAACCCGGCTAATAAATTCATAGATTTATTTAAACAAAAACTTTGTTACTATTTTATTAAATCCTAATTAAGACTAATGGACTTAATTTATTAGGCTTGATAGGCCTAAAAGCCTTGTTGGTATTTAATTAGTATTTAAAGTATTAAAACACCTAAAACCCTACAATTTACAAATAAAATCTCACGTCCTCCCACTTGGAAAATTCAGAAATTCTTCCCCTAAAATCCCATCAACCCCACGGCACACACTCACAATTGTAGAAGGGTTTTTTTTTCGAAGGCTCAAGCTAGAACAAGCCAAGGGTTTCACTCCGTTCTTCGTCGAAAACGATTTTTCGTGCGTATAAAACGCAAAGGCCCACCATACATCTTTTTTTCTCGTCCATCATATCGTAATATTGTTTAAATATTGTATGAATGAAGAACATGAAGCCACTTTTTTGTATTTTCGAATTATTGCACTTGCATGTATTTAATTCATGAGGTTTGATCCAAAAACTTGTTCTAGGCATGTTAAGGGGCTGCCATGATGTCATGTTATGTTTAAGCAAAGCTTTTATATGAACTAGAGTCCTAACCAATCAACAAACTCACGACAGAAACAAGGAAACAAGGAAAAAGCCGATTTCTGCTGTCAAGGGGTTTGGAGTGATCGGGTTCCATGAAAAAGGGGTTGGCTTGGTCTTGGCTTGGACCAGGGCTCGGCCAGGGTCGGTCAGGTGTTGGTTCAGTCGAAGGGATGGTCCTAGCCATGCTAGGACTCGAGTTAGGGGCTGGGGAAAGAGTCCTAGCCATGCTAGGACTCTACCCGAGAACATGCACAGAATTGTCCAGGGTTTGCGCAGCTTCCAGGGGCTTGGGGCTCGGTCTGTGGTTCAGGGGCTGGGCTAAGGTGATGCACTAGAGTCCTAGGAGGGTGCACGAGTGGTTGGTTCAGGGGCTGGGCTAGCTGGTAGAGGCCTGGACGCAAAAAGCATTGATTCCTATCACAATGAAACTCTCGCCCAGCATAGGGGTAAGTGAGGGGCCTTCGTTTTTGGTTGTTTTGGGTGGGTTCTGAGTAAAATTAGGGTCTAGTAGGGAACTCCAGGATGTTGGTCAAGGTTTGGATCAACTTGGCTCGGGGGTGACTCGTGAAAATCAAAAGTTGGCTCGGGGTCGAAGTTTATGTGTCATACAGGGTTCCTAAAATAAAATTAATTGAAAAACGGCTCACGGGGGTCGATTGGTGGTTCATAAGGGCTAAAATAATATAAAAATACTAAATTTAGAATTTAGGAATTTTGTATTAAAGTTTGGGATTTTTCTGGATTAAAACACCGTCAAAATAATTAATTAAAGATAAATGAAAAAGTCTAACATTTAAGATAAATAAAATTATGAAAAAATTTATTTAGGCTTAAATAATTATTTGGGACATGCTAGAGTCAAGAAATCAAGAAAAAGTCAAAAATGTAAAATGTCAAGTCCAGGGGTAAAATGGTCTTTTTACACAAAAAATTAGTATACGTCATGGCAGTGCTCGAAATGCTATTTTTATGATATAATGATTATTTTTAAATATTTATGAAATTTTCATGTTTAAATTATGATTTTTCATGTCCATGGGATTTTTATGATTTAAGGAAGACATTTAAAAGAAATGTTGCATGCTTGGTTTCAAAAATAAAATTATATGTTATGTATGATTTTATAAAGTGATGTGAATGTAAAACTTTGAAGGAAGTGAAGTAATTGTGACTAATTCGATAATGTTGGAGGTATCGGGGTGACGGTCCCAGTGGGAGCCCGACGATCGTATTTCCATCATTACGAATATGAGGTAACGGTAAGAATGAGAATATCGTGAGGGGAAAAGGTCCTAGAGGGAGCCCATTTGTAGAGCCCAAAATCAGTACACGTAAAACCCATGCATTATTTAATTGTCAAATCATTTATTTAATTCTAAAATAATTTTAGTGATGCATGTTTTATGAAAATACATTATTTCGAATTATTTATGTTTATGTGATGCACGTTAAAATATTTTTTGAATTTCATGTTTCAGGCGATTATTCGATGCGAGATCGAGGAAAAGAGACCGACAACGATTTTGGCAATTTTTAAATGTGGTATTTTATTTTTAAGTTAAGGTCGGGGCATATTAAATAATTTAATAAGTTTCAGCATTTTAAAGACTAAATTATGTATTTAGTGAGTTTAGAATTTTTAAAACTTTTAAAGTTGGCTTTGTACATTTTATTTTGTTAAAGAGGAGAATTTTATAAAATCAATGTGTAATTATTTTAATTGAGGAGTTTTATTATATTGGTGTGGGTTAACCTTTTTATTAGTATTTTAATTAGTTAATTTAGCAACATGTTCTCCTAATTAAAACACACACACACGTTACACACACTTACACATTTTTACACACACCAAAACACACAACACACACCTACACATTTTATTTTCAGAATTTGAGAGCAAAAACTAGGGTTCTTAGTAGAGAGAGCAGCCGCCCCCTTTCTCTAATTTTCCAGCAATATTTCGTTGAGTTTTCTTCAAAGAAAATTGCGCCACGTTCGTCCCAGATCGTCTTTCGTATCCTTCCCGCTTCGGTGTCGTCGTTCGGTAACGTTAAAGATTTAAAAGCATGTATATTCTTTCGTTTTATGCATCGATCTCATCATAATAGATATATTGATGTATGTTATGCGTGAAAGTTTGATTATTATTAGCAAAGTTTGAGCGATTATGTTTTGAATCGATTTCTGAAACTTTTTAGATATCAAGAAAACGTTTTTGCTGTCATTTTAAAAACTGCGATTTTTTGGTCAAGTTTCTGGAACAACTTTCAACATATAAAACGTAGTACTCTTTGATACCTTCGATTTGATATAAAATTCATAATTTTTGGATAAGAAACGAGTGAGTTACGATTGTTTTCGTGGGACTGCTCAAACTGAAATTTTCTAAAAATATGTTCATGATATGTTCTTGTAGTTTTATTGTTGCAGACTTCGTTGGGCATCGATGGGTGATCATTGCTGCGTTTAAGTATATCGAGAATGATGTTGGGATGATTGTTGGTGTTTCGTTTCGTGTCGTTAGGCAGTTGGTTGTATTAGAAGCTGTGGGGACCCGGACGCTAATCATCTTCTTAATCATTCTTTGGGAATAAATGGATCAATTAATTAACTTGGGTTTAAATTTTTTTAATAAATAGAAATAATTGCGGAACATATAAGAATCAATCCTATATACATGTCAAAAGTAAAAGTACAAGTCTTGTACAACATGCAGTCATATAAAACTAAGGTTCAACAACTACATATCAAGTATCAAAACCAAATCTACGTTTGGGTCCGAATCTCCACACTAATCTTGATCTCTCATCCCTTCTCGACCCTGATCCTGTCCCACCTGTTGTCATACACACATACAGACACAACAACAGCCGGATAACACCAGTGAGAAATACATACCAGTATAAACAATGTATCATGCAATTCATATAATCATATACGAAAGCATAAACAATTATAAAACATGAATCGTAATCTACGAGACATAAATCAATACAGTTCTGTAAATCAAACTCTTGACTCGACTCATCTAATCTAGAGATCCCGGCTGAATAAGAACGCAACAACTCACCTACTCTCCACAGCTAGATGGTGGTACGTTCTTATTCCCAGACTTTAGTACTCTATATCGAATACCTGCAATAGAAGCCGATCTGCTCCTAAGCACATCGATATAAACCAATGTCCAGTGACCTGGCACCTCTTCAAAGTTGGTACCTCTACCAAAGACTCTCTGTCTCAAAATCAATCATCTAATTCATGCTTTCTACAATCAATAGAACAAGCATATAAAGGCAATGAATTCAAATATCTGAAAACAATAGCAAATAAGTATATGATTTAGGGAAACTCAAGTCATATCTGACTCGAGTTATCAATCCCTGTCTAACATTGATGTATACCTTTCTTTTGTCGATCTGATGAAGCCGAAGTCTGGAATTCGAAGTTGTCAATGTCAATCAATCTGAAATGACATATTTGAGAAGTACAATATCAAATACAACTCAACTCATATCTGCTCAGCTCAATGTTCAATCTATGTCAAGATCGATGGTATAACAGTACAATCTCAATATATCCAGCAATACACTATCAACAGATATCAATCTCAACCACTTATAGGCAATCTATAAACATCATTCCAATACCAAAACTGTATAGTCACAATCAAATCAAATCTGAAAAATCATAACAATTCCATACAGTATCTATTCTTCGATCTGGTTTCGATTATACGATGTCTACTATATCAAGAACACCATATATTAGTCCTATCTGATTCCTTCACTATTATATTTTCAAATCATAACAAAACATAAGAAAACTTACGTCCTTGTACAGCCTTTATCGAGAGTATCACGGTACTGAGCTCGGATTGAAAATCAAACGGGCGGATCTTGTGCAAATCAAATTCTCTAAAATATGAAGAAACACTCACGAAACTTTTCGATTTCCTTTCTGAAGATTTCTAAAGGAATTGCAAGAATATACATAAATTCATGGCAAGGATAGGTGGCTCCCTCTTGGTGCAGCACGTCTCGCGCATATGCACGACCTTCCTTGGCGCATATGCGCGAGACCTACTGTCTCGGCGCAACAGGTCGCGCATATGCGCGAGACCTACTGTCTTGGCATACAGCAACTCACGCATATGCGCGCCTCGTCTCCTCGCATATGCGCGAGACCTTCTGGTCTCACACTTCTTCCCTTGCACATGCTCGCGCATATGCGCGGCATATGCGCGTGACCCTCTGTCCTCGCACATACAAGATCACATGCCAACGCAAAGCATGTCTCGGAGTGATCCGTCTATAATCACAATAATTCAGAATCATTAATCTCAGATTAACAAAATCAATCTCGGGCATTACATTTCTCTCCATCTAAGATAAACTCACATTTCGACAACTTCGCATACAGTTTCTCGGTTCTCAGAATATTCAATACAGTTCTCAAATGCTCAGCATGATCAATCATGTTATTTGAATATATCAGAATATCATTGATAAATATAATCACAAAATCATCCAGATATTTCTGAAATATGCGGTTCATTAAACCCATAAATACTGCTGGAGCATTTGTTAAACCAAATGGCATGACTATTAACTCATAATGGCCATACCTGGTTCTGAAAGCTGTCTTTGAGATATCAGAATCTCTGACTCTCCGAAGAAACTCTCACGAAGCTTTTCGATTTCCTTTCTGAAGATTTCTAAAGGAATTGCAAGAATACATACATATATATATATATATATATGTATGTATGTATGTATATATATATATATGTATGTATGTATGTATATATATATATATATATCCAAATGCATGGCAAGGATAGGTGGCTCCATCTTGGTGCAGCGCGTCTCGCGCATATGCGCGACCTTCCTTGGCGCATATGCGCGAGACCTACTGTCTCGGCGCAACAAAATTCTTCTGCTCGCGCCTCTACTCGCGCATATGTGCGAGACCTACTATCTCGGCATACAGCAACTCGCGCATATGCGCGCCTCGTCTCCGGGCATATGCGTGAGACCTTCTGGTCTCACACTTCTTCCCTTGCACATGCTCGCGCATATGCGCGGCTCGTCTCGCGCATATGTGCGAGACCCTCTGTCCTCGCACGTACAAGATCACATGCCAACGCAAAGCATGTCTCGGAGTGATCCGTCTATAATCGCAATAATTCAGAATCATTAATCTCAGATTAACAAAATCAAATCTCGAGCATTACAGAAGCCGTAGAAATTGTTTTGGTGTCAAAGGTTGTGTTCACAGATTGGGTTGCGTTGTTTGTGATTCGTAGCTGTTTTGGGGCGTTTGTTTGAGTTTGAATCAGTGCCTTAGCATCCTAAGAATGGGTCTTGAGGTAGGATTAGGTCACAAGTGTAGGGAATTTCGTTTTTTCACGATTCCAGCACCTACACGGACCCGTAGCCGGACCTTGGCACGGGGTCCGTGCCTTTTTTAAGTCAAAATGTGAATTTCCAGCATGTACCCGGACCCCTACACGGGGTCCATGTACACCTTTAAAAAAAAAATTTAAAAATATTTTTTTTATTTGCTTCGGGGTTCTATATCATGGTTTAGTACGATTGTTAAAATTTATTTATGTAAAAATATAGGATTTGTTTTAGGGTTATTAGTATAAAATATAGGATATGTTTTGGGGGTTCTATGTCATGGTTTAGTACGATGATTAAACGAGGTCAAATCCAGAGCGATTTAGAATGTCATAAGCAATTTATTTACTTCGATGGTGAGCACGAGTACCTACGTCTAAGCAATGAAAGATAAGGGTTTGAACTCATGTTAGCATGTGCAGCAGTGGCACCAATCGAGATCCAACGAATCCCTCAACGCCAAGTAAGTATGTTCGATGTGCAAAGAAATATTTTAAGTTTTTGAGTTATGCTAAATGTCTTGTGACCAAATTATGTATGTGTTTGGAAGTCGGTGAACGTGGCCGAGGACCTTCCCACCCCGTTAAAGTATGAACGGGTTTAGATCAGGTTTGGAAAGCGATAAAGCATGACCAGGGACCAATCCACCCGTTAAAGTATGAACGAAGATCTCATGTATGTGGGATTGGAAAGTGGTAAAGTATGACCAGAGACCAATCCACCCAGTACTGTGATTTAGTCTGATCAGGCACTTTTATGTATGGGTCACTTGCTTTGAAACAGGCCTCTATGCAAAATTATGTTATGTATGCTCAAGTATATATAAAGCAAGCATGTTTAAGAAAAGTTTTATGTTGATGGTACGTCTATGTATGTATATAGGTATGTTCAAGCTTATTTATGAGATGTTCAAGTTTCATGTATGTACGCTCTTCCAGTTTATACATGTTGAGTCTTTAGACTCACTAGACTTGATCGATGCAGGTGATGATGAGTTTGAGGAGGCGAGGGGTGGGGACTAATGAGCCGGATTGGACTGCGCAGGAGGCTAAACCCGAGGACCGCCCATGTTTTATTTTAAGATTTTAAGCATGACAAATTTTAATACTCTGATTTCAAGTTTTGTTTATGATATTCAAACACGTATTTTTCTTTAGCAAAACTTTGATTGCGATCTTTAAGTTGCAAGTATTTTGGATGAATAGTTTAATGATTCCGTAAATTGAATGTTTGTTTTTTGTTTAAAGAAAATTTTTATTTTTCCGCAAATTTTAAAATAGTTAAAAGTACGGTATGTTACACCATTTATGGGAAAAGGCCCCAGAGGGAGCCCCGACGATCGTATTTCTATCGAAAGAGGATAGGCCAAGGCTCAGTTGATGGGTGAGAGTGTCGCTGATGTCCCCGCCGTCCAGTACTGTGGTTACATTTCGATGCATCCATCAACTTTTTAAGGTTTAAGGAAAGTCACAATTAACGATCTGAATTCAATAAAAGCAAAGGAAAAAGAAAAGGAAAAATGTTTATGATCATGTTAAAGGTTTTATGTCATGTTGAGGAATAAGGAAAAAGTTAAAGTTTACATTTGCATGTCATGAAAAAGTTATTTTTACGTAAAAGTATTTTTCACTGTTGCTTGTGGTTTTATACGTATTATTTGTTATAAAAATTATGGTGTGTTGAGTCTTTAGACTCACTAGGTGTGATGGATGCAGGTGAGGTTGAGGGAGGTCTTGATAGGTGATTGGACTGGACTGAAGGCGCACACAACCCGAGGACCAGCGCTTCTACTTTTCCGCATTTAAGATTTATGATTCATGATTTATGTTAAAGATTTGAAGACTATTTATTTATGCTTTTGAGAGATTTTTGAGAGGTTTAGTATGTGCTATACTTATCAAATTTATTACTTTTTAGGTTTGGTAAAGCATGCGACGATTTCATTTTTATGACTATTTCACTTGATTTTTAAAATGCTAGTTGGTTGATATTTTATTTTAAAATGGCAAAATATTTTATATTTTCATGTGGTATATGTAAATGGCCGAAAATTGATTGTTTTAAAAAAAAATTCTAGTATTTTTTAAGCAAAAGAAAGGCAGACGTTTCAGAAACATTGCATTAGTATCCTAAGTTGAGTCTCGTTGCTTCGCTTCGAGTCGATAGGGCGTGGCTTAGAGTTTGTATCAAATTTGAGCTTTTGGGGTCGAGTGGGCGCAGAACTAGCGCCGCAGCGCTGCGTGGAGGCGCCGCATCACTAGAGCTGCTGTAAGGCCCGAAAATTTTGTTATTATAATCGGACATGATTGGTTGATAATTGATGTGCTATTAGATGTATTGTATCGGACCGGAAAAGACGAGAAAATATACAAAATGTGTGCGAGGACAGTACCCCTCGCGCATATGCGCGACACTAATTTGCCTCGCGCATGTGCGCGAAACAGGGCGCGCATATGCGCGAGGAGGTGTGCTTCAAAATGTTAAGTCCAGGGAATCTCGCGCATATGCGCGGAAGAAGGGCGCGCATATGCGCGAGATGCCAAAAAGAGAAATTCCGAGACCCGTAGGTCTCGCGCATATGCGCGAGACGTGCAGACCAAAGAATAATCCATGTGTCCTTGCCATGCATACATAATGTGTTATCTTCATTCCCAGCTTCATATGGACGAGAGAGAAACTAGAAAAGCTTCAGAATTTTCTTCAAGTTGCATCCTAGCTTAGATTGATGGTTTCGCAAGATCCGGCCAACCGAATTTGAATCCGAGTCTATATTTGTGCTCCTCTTATTATTAGCTTCAAAAAGATGTAAGTATTAATACATTCAGCATGTTTTGAAGTTGAGATGATTGGGGAAATCAGTGTTTGATTGTTATTATTTGTTCTTGTGATTATTGAGAACGTTTATTCGCAACCGGATCTAAGAACGGTTATGATATGCGATTTTTGTATAAATTTCAGCATGTCTATAGTTGAGTTATGTAGATTTTGAGATGATGGAATATAATTGGGATGATTATGAGTTATTGATATTGATTATTGATAATTGAGTTGACCGGTATCGCGAGATTACGCCGTTACGCCGTCGAAATATACCGAGATTGAATATTGATCCATATGAGTGTTCCTTTGAGTTAGAGGTTGATATGGTACATTTATACATGTCGTTGCAGATCTGTGTTGACATATTTGATATCGAGATTTCAAGACTTCGACTTATTCAACCGAAACTACGACAAGAAAGGTATAATTCATGTTGATTCGAGAAGATACAACTCGAGTTAGATTTGATTTGAGTTTCCCAAAATCACATACTAGATTTCTATACCTTGCTATTCTTGTGCTTTATTTTGATTTATGTACAAGCATTGAGATAGGAAAGTCATTGGCAGAATTGCCAAGTTCTAGACGTTCGGTGGTATCGAAGCACAGGAGAAGATCGACTCCGATTGTAGATATTCGATACAGACAGGGCCGAAGTCTAAGAATAAGACGTACCGCCACCACGATTGGGAGGATATGTGGGAGACTTGTTACGTCTTATTCACACCGGGATCCCTAGATTTAGATATGAATCGAGTCAAGAATAAGAGTCGAAGATTTGTTATCTGTAGTCATTAATGTGTTACGATTACTGATTCATGTATCATGATTTTGTATTTCCTTGCATAACATGCATGTATACATGTTCTATACTGGGATTTGTTCTCACCGGAGTATCCGGCTGTTGTTGTGTCTGGATGTGTGCATGACAACAGGTGGGACAGGATCAGGGTCACGGAGAGGATGAGAGATCGAGGTTAGAGTGGTGATTACGGGCAGAGCAGAGGAACTAGTAGTGTTTACATTTGATATGTAATGTGTAATAAACTTTAATTGTACGATTTGAATGGAACAAGACGTGTATCTAATTTTGTTAAAATAAAATAAAGATGTCGTTTGTGTATGATTTATATACAATCGTTTTTGATATCAAAAGCAAAATTTTGACCCACATTTTCTAGCAAAGATCAAATTAATCCCAAAGAAAATTGAGTCAGAGCCCGGGTCACCACAACAGGTGGTATCAGAGCGATAGATCCTTTAGACTGAAATAGAATAGAATGAGCGGGGGTAGATTGAATTTTTCTTCCTTGCTCTGATCGAGCTAGCATGATTTATTGCTTTCACTATTATATGTTGTATTGTTCTCTGAGTTGATTACAGCATCTATTTGCAAAGACTGAATCATAACCGATTCTGGATCAGAGGTATATGATCAAAGGAGGACTGAGACAGACTGTATAGATTGTGTACTAATCCGTTTGATATTCAGATATGCCTCCTCGACGAGTACCGCAACCAGTAGCAGGTCGGGCACCTGAACAGGGCAGTACATCCAATGATCCGATGGATGTGACCGCTACACCGATGGAGACTTTGTTAAAGCGGTTTCAGTCATTCCGACCACCGAAACTGAAGCGCACAGAAAATTCAGTTGAATGTGAAAGTTGGCTCGATGACATCGAGATGTTATTTGAGTCTCTTGACTACACTGACGAGCGACGAGAAAAACTTATTGAGCATCAACTGCAAGAAGTTGCAAAGAACTGGTGGCTTACCACGAAAAGAGCCTTGGAGCATCGTGGCACAGAGATCACATGGAAAGTTTTCAAAGCAGAGTTCTATCAACGATTCTTTCCCGTGTCCTACCGAAAAGACAAAGGTGCTGAATTTGCCAATTTGAGACAGGGAAAGCTGAACATCGAAGAATATGTTGCTAAGTTCTCTGCATTGCTCCGATTTGTCCCTCATGTTGCAGAAAATGATGAGGCCAGTGCAGATCAGTTTATTAATGGCTTGAATCCATATATTTTTACCTTGGTGAATACCGGTAGACCTAACAACTTCGCTGAAGCGTTGAACCGTGCCAAGGGAGTGGAAGCCGGACTGCTTAGGCAACGAAGCACTCCTTATGTCACTCCGAGTCCAAGACCACCACAGCCCTCTTTTCAACTTCCTCCCAGATTCGAGAGCAGTGGTAATAGCAGCGGGAGAAAAGACCAGTTGAAAGCGAAAGGCAAACAATTCAAGCGATCAGGGAGCAGTTCGACGAGCTCCAGTGGATCACGACAGAGAGGTCCTGGCCAGAGTACAGAGTATACAGGTGTGTATTGCAATTCTTGTGGAGGTAGACATGCCACTGAACAGTGTCAGGGCGTGATGGGTCGTTGCAATATCTGCAGACAGCAAGGACACTCCGCCAGGGTTTGTCCACAGAAAGGGGTACAGCAAGCTCAGAGTGTAGGAGCATCTAGTTCCGTAAATCAGTCTGAGAGGCAAGCTTCATCTGTTCATTCCTTTCACCAACCCCTACACAGACCCAGCCCCGAGCCAGAGGTAGCCAGACAGTGAGCCAGCCTCCTAGACAGCAGGCTCGAGTGTTTCCACTGACAGAAGAGCAGGCCCAAGATGCACCAGATGATGTGATTGCAGGTAACTGTTTTCTTTGCGGCTATCCTGCCTATGTATTGATAGATACAGGTGCATCTCATACATTTATATCAGAACGTTTTGCATTGATACATGCATTGCCTGTCGAGTCATTTTCTGCCGTAGTGTCTGTTACTTCTCCGTTGGGAAGTGGTCTTATATCCGTGACTTCATTTAGACAGTGTATGCTACAGTTCGAGGGTCACAAGATTGAGTTAGACTGTGTTGTGCTTGGGCTATCTGATTTTTATTGTATTGTCGGTATTGATATGTTAACAAAGTACCGAGCCACTGTAGATTGTTTCCAGAAGATTGTCAGGTTCAGACCAGAGCTGGCTGACGAATGGAAATTCTACGGTAAGGGTTCCAGATCTCGGATTGCCTTAGTATCTGTTTTGACGATGACACGATTGTTACAGAGAGGAGCAGAAGGGCTCCTTGTCTATTCAGTAGATCTACTGAAATCGAGCCCGTCATTGGAAGATCTGCCAGTGGTACGTGAGTTTGCCGATGTATTCCCCGATGAGATTCCAGGGTTACCTCCAGCTCGAGAGGTAGATTTTAGCAACGATCTCATTCCAGGTACTGTTCCTATATCCCGAGCTCCGTACAGAATGACACCTATTGAACTGAAAGAACTGAAAACACAATTAGAAGATCTTCTAGCCAAGGGATATATCAGATCGAGTGTGTCTCCTTGGGGCGCTCCCGCACTGTTTGTTCGAAAGAAAAATGGTTCGATGAGACTTTGTATTGACTACCGGCAACTGAACAAGGCGACGGTAAAGAACAAATACCCATTGCCTCGTATCGACGACTTATTTGATCAGTTGCAGGGATCTACTGTCTATTCTAAGATTGATTTGAGATCCGAATATCACCAACTGAGAGTCCGAGATGTTGATATACCAAAGACAGCATTCCGAACCAGGTACGGACATTATGAATTTATTGTCATGCCTTTCGGTTTAACAAATGCTCCAGCGGTGTTTATGGGACTGATGAATCATGTCTTTCAGAAATATCTGGATGAGTTTGTAATTGTTTTTATCGATGATATTTTGGTATATTCCAAGAGTATGGTTGAGCATGCCGAACACTTAAGAATTGTGTTGCAGACGCTGAGAAATGAGAAATTATATGCTAAACTGTCAAAATGCGAGTTTTGGCTGAGACAGGTTGTCTTTTTGGGGCATATCATATCTGGAGACGGTATTTCTGTTGATCCAAGTAAGGTTGAAGCTGTAATCAGTTGGCCTAGACCGACTTCTGTGCCAGAGATACGCAGTTTCATGGGTCTAGCAGGGTACTATCGATGATTCATCAAAGATTTCTCCAGTATCGCGAAGCCGATTACCCAGTTGACACAAAAGAATGCGCCATTTGTGTGGTCTGAAGCTTGTGAGTCTAGCTTCTTGGAGTTGAAGAGACGATTGACCAGTGCTCAAGTATTGACGATACCTTCAGGTACGGGGGATTTCGTTGTATATTGTGATGCATCTCACAAAGGGTTAGGATGTATTCTTATGCAGCGAGGACATGTGATTGCATATACCTCGAGACAATTGAAGCCACACGAGACTCGGTACCCAATTCATGATCTTGAATTTGCGGCCATTGTATTTGCACTGAAGATATGGCGACACTATCTCTACGGCAAGAAGTTTGAAATCTATTCTGATCACAAAAGCCTGAAGTATCTGTTTTCTCAGTCAGAATTGAACATGAGACAACAAAGATGGCTTGATCTGCTGAAAGACTTTGATTGCGAGATCAAGTATTATCCAGAAAAATCAAATGCAGCGGTTGATGCACTAAGTCGAAAGGTATGTTCTTTATCCTTATCGACGATAGGCGTTTAAAATCTGATTGAAAATTGTTGTTTGTCTGGATTAGCATTTGATACAGATTATAAGCCACTGAGATTGTGTGCTATTCAAGTCGAGCCAGAGTTAATTGTGAAAATCAAAGCAGCGCACAAGGTTGATCAGAACATTCAGAAATCAATAGAGATGGTCAGAGCAGGGCATCAATCAGAATATCAGGTACGTGACAGTGTATTGTATGTGAATAATCGATTGGTTGTGCCAGATGTTTCAGACTTGAGACAACAAATATTGTTAGAAGCGCATAACAGTCGATTCAGTATTCATCCTGGTGGCAGAAAAATGTATAATGATTTGAAGTCGCAGTTTTGGTGGAAACAGATGAAATCAGATATTGCAGAATTTGTATCCAGATGTCTGAATTGCCAACAAGTGAAGGCCGAGAGAAAGAAACCCGGAGGTTTACTTCAGAGTTTATCTATTCCTGAATGGAAATGAGATCACATTTCCATGGACTTTGTTACGAAGTTACCACGATCATCCCGGGGTTGTGATGCGATTTGGGTTGTGATAGACAGATTGACCAAATCAGCATGTTTTATTCCATACAGAATGACGTATCGATATGATCAGATGGCAGAGATATATGTCAGGGAGATAGTCAGATTGCATGGTGTGCAGAAGTAGAGCATATCAGATCGTGATCCATTATTCACTTCACACTTTTGGCGCAGTCTGCAACAGGCTTTAGGTACGACATTGCACCTGAGTACTGCTTACCATCCCCAGACAGACGGACAGTCAGAGCGGACTATCCAGACCTTAAAGGATATGCTAAGAGCTGTAGTGCTAGATTTTGGCACTAGTTGGCAAGATTCACTCCCTCTTTGTGAATTCTCGTACAACAACAGCTATCATACAAGAATCGAGATGGCACCGTTTGAGGCTTTATACGGAAAGAAGTGTAGATCTCCACTGTATTGGGATGACATCTCAAAAGTACCAAAGCTTGGGCCTGATATGATCCGAGAGATGACTGATAAAGTAAGACTGATCCAGAAAAGAATGAAGACAGATCAGGATAGACAAGCCAAGTATGCGAATGTACGTCGTCGACCGTTAGTGTTTGAACAGAGAGACAGAGTATTCCTGAAGATCTCTCGTTTCAGAGGTGTTGTCAGATTTGGTAAACACGGTAAGTTGTCTCCTAGATACATTGGTACGTACGAAATTCTTGAAAAGATTGGCGATCGTGCATATCGACTTGCTCTTCCTCCTTCTCTATCTGGGATACATGATGTCTTCCATGTATCGATGCTGCGTAAATATCTGCCTGATGCTTCTCATGTCCTTCAGCCTGCTGAAGCCGAGCTTGACGACACTTTGAGTTATATTGAACAGCCAATTCAGATTATTGATTGGAAAGACAAACAGCTCAGAACGAAAAATATTCCGCTGGTGAAAGTCCAATGGAGTCGTCATGGCATTGAAGAAGCTACCTGGGAGACAGAATCAGATATGAGACAGAGATTCCCCGAATTGTTCCGCTGATGTGAGTTTTCGATACAATTTTATGATACCTTCTTATTGATATGTTTCAATCGCCTGTGATTTCGGGGACGAAATCATATCTTAGGGGGGGAGAAATGTAAGGCCCGAAAATTTGGTTATTATAATCGGACATGATTGGTTGATAATTGATGTGCTATTAGATGTATTGTATCGGACCGGAAAAAACGAGAAAATATACAAAATGTGTGCGAGGACAGTACCCCTCGCGCATATGCACGACACTAATGGGCGCAAAACAGGGCGCGCTGATCGAGCAAAACTTGCACTGTGAAATCCTTAATAAAAATATGGTTTTGTATGCTCAAATTTAATTGCAAGTGCACGATGTCAAGTAATAGTATAATGTACGTGAGTACGAGTATCGTTCCACTGAAGACTGTATTTAACAATTATTATTTTCAGTTATTGAACATTTAGCAACGGAAATTGATTTGATTGTTTTACACTACTGTTCTTAAACAAGAAATGCAAATAAAAAGATTCGATAAATGCTAAACGAAGATAATATCTAAAATGGTTGATTAAGATTCAATGACAAGACGGATTTGTTGGGAATATCGGTTCACCTACCCCTCATTAATTAGTTAATTCGTTCGATATTGGTTTACGCTTCCGACAGGATTTCCTATTCAATTGAACACACTCTCTCGAGCTATGCCAAACTAATTCGACTCAATGAAGTAATTAAATATCTTTAATTATTTATCAAGAGTGAATCGCATTTCGATCTATGAAATCCCCTAGTTTTCGACCCTTCGGACTATGACTATCGACGCGTATCCAATTTCATATATCTATGTAAATTGTAGATCCACGGATTATACTACTCCTTCCTATCACAAGTTATTCTCTCGAACTCACTCGCAATATGAAAACGTTGTTAAAATTAGCTATGTTCTAACAACACAAAGAAAACAATAGTATAATCAAGAATAAACCAGAAATCGAAACTGAATTCAATTAATTCAACATTTTGGGGTAGGATCCCCTCAAATCCCAACAACTATGAAAGTTAGCTACTAGAAATCATGATTGAAATCAACAAAACAAAGTTTAGAAAATAAAAACTAAGTTAGAAATACTAGAATCGACAAAAAACGCCAAGAACGGTGCCCGGAAAGTGTCGAATCTTCAATCCAAGCGCTCAATCCTCTCCAAAGCTTGTCTTGAATCTTCAACAATGTCTGAATACTCCTCAAATCTCGACCCTCTCCTTGCCATATCAGCCACCATCCCAAAATAAGGAAAAACAATCGGCTGCCAAATCTTGCCAAAATTAAGTGGCGCTCGGACGGTAGAGAATTACCGCTCGAGCGCCACACATTCTGTAAAACAAGTGCGGAGTTCATCTTTCGGCGCTCGGGCGGTAGAGCATTACCGCTCGAGCGCCACATATTCTGTAGTTTTTCTCCTTTGAGTCGCTTCTCGCGCTCGGGCGATAGAATTTCACTGCCCGAGCGCCGTCTCTTCTGTCCCGAAACTTCTTGTTGGCACACTTTGCTCCGATTTCCGATTTCCAGCAAGTTTACCTGCCAAATCGATACGCCCAGGTGAGACATGATCAAATGAAAATGTTTACTCTACAATGCACAAAATGTAAACAAAAAGTACGCATGCACAATGCAAACACACACAAACTAATGCCACAAAACACGTAAAAACTACTACTATCAACCCCCTCATACTAACCTTTGGCTTGTCCTCAAGCCAAACAGGTTACAAACTACACTCAACATGCAACCAACACAGAATGAGGAGAATAAAACAAACTAAACTGATGGTGAAGTAGTAAACTGGCATCTATTGCCTCAGCGGGGTTGTGAACCACATCCATTTAGTCAAATCACAACATAAATCACCCCCCTTTTTCAGAACCTCACAATACAATAATATTTTTCCAAAAGATGTGGTCGTGTGTGCTGTGGATCTTTCTAGCTTGTGTTTCTGACAGTTTTATTCGCAAATCATGTGGGTTGCCGAATTAACCAGTCAACGCAAGTTTCTCTTTTCTGAGTCCTATTTCTATTTGGGACCAACCAGTAAACACAAACAGTGGTAGAGTTCCATAGTTGAACAACAACAAAATGTAGGGAGTCAATAACCAACGGCTCAAGTGGTCAAGAAAGATGGGGAGTACGTAGATCATTTTCACTATGCACTTTGTCAGAAATTTTCTCTGACATTCCTCAACGCCTTACATCTCCATCTTTTTAGCCTTGGGGTAGAATTTCACCCCTTTTTGGCTCCCCCACACCTTACATCCCCTTTTTTATACCAAATTTTTTTTTTATTTTTTTTTTCTGGTGCATAGTTTTCTCATGCGTACTCCCTAGGCTTTGGATATAGTATATGTTTATTAGTCTGGCCTCGGAGCGAATTTATAGGTCCTATGCACGATTGGATGAAGGATGTTTGAGGAATACTTTTGATTTTCTACTTGAATTCATGTTACTGGGTAGTCACTCATTTCAACAGGTACTCATTCAAGTTCTACTCGCATCTTCTGTTTCTCCAGTTCCCCTCACAGATTATTTTGAACTTAACTATCATTGACACCACTATTAAAATCCACTATGTGCGCATAAACAAAATTTCAAAATACCGGGGGATTCATAACGAGTGATAGGTCTAAGTAACATGCTGTTCATTTAGCCCAAAATCATCACTGGCTACCAATCGTCTAAATTCACTATCAACTGACACTTATGCAAGATAAATATGCAAGAAAACCAAGACGAACGACGACCCCCTCATACTAAAGGTGTGCAATGTCCCCATTGCACAAAAGATGGGAAACACACATGCAAACATGAATGCAAACACAGCAACAAAAGCAAAAAATAAATGACCGAACGAACAGTAATGCGGACCACAAATAAAGGAGCAGACAAAAGAAAGAAAAGAAATGCAAGGGAAACAGTAAACTCCCCTGATCAAGGCTCCTCGTCGTCGTACTCCAGTGGTGATACTCCCGCGGCATCCCCTTGCGGGAGATAGTCATACTGAAACTGAAAAGGAGGAACGAACGGCGGCTGTGGTGGTATTGCCCCTGGGTCCATGCCCCCGTGGATGAGCATGGTGCGCATCATGGAATCGAGGTGGGTAAACTGTGCCTGAAAGTTGATGTTCACTTGCTCCTGGTGGGCCATGAAAGCAAGACTCTCGTCCATCTTCTCGTTCTCAGTGCGCCGACGGGGTTGTGGGCAACGAGGGACGGCGGTGCTAGATCCATCGGCTTCCTCCGCCTGAGTGGGGAAGTCCACCTATCGTTTCGCCCTTTTTCGTTGTTCATCGTCATGACAAATTGGCTTCATCGGTTGAAGCCACTCCTCGTCGTCCCGGAAGTGTACCCCTGCTCGTGCACACAATTCGGATATGATGGTCGGAAAGAAAAGACCAACGTGGCTGTTGCGAGCACTCAACATGATCTGAGAAGCTATAAGGTTGCCCTCATTTATGTCATATCCTTGGGCCAAAGCAAAAAGTAGCACCGCTCGTTCCTTTTGTACCTCGCTTTTATGCGAGACGGACATCATCCTCCGGGCCACAAACAAATACCACAGGGCAATGTTGGCTTTCAAGTATTTCTCATCAAAGCAGCTTGGCGGTCCGCCCAATGGTTTCCACATCGCACCCGGGTGGCATAGAGTCTCGATAATCAAATTGTAGTCGGGAGCAACTACCAACTCCTGGAAGTTAGAGTCATCAACCTCGGCCGTTTCTAAGAGGGAATTTATCGTGGTAGAATCAAATGGCACAAGCTTTGCTCTAACAAATGCCCTATAATCAGTTCGTTCACAGGCATTAGCGTAAAAATCCCTAACCACAGACACAACAGCCGCCTTAGGTGGCTCACTAAATTTTTCCCAACCTCTTCTTTCCAATTCCACAAGAGTTGGCAAGTATCTATCCTCAAATGTACGACGGAATCCTCTTTCGGCAATGGGGTTTCTATGTATTCTAGCATGATCATATCTGTCCCTAGCCGCCGCATTCACAAAGCGAGTTCTATCAAACGAGGAGGAAGAGGAAGAACCGGGAGTACCTTTCGATTTCTTTGGTGCCATAGTGGAGTTGATGGAGATTTTGCTTTGAAGCGGAGAAAAAGACCGGAGTGATGAATGAGCTTGTTTCCCAACCAAGATTGGTCCACCGTGCCGCGGATTTGGGTAAGGATTGAGCCCTGCGCAAAAAATTGAAAAGGGGGAGAAGAGGTAGAGTTAGGGATTTGATTTGGGGAAGAAAAGTGCAGAATGAGAGAAGGGAGAGAAGTGTTCGCGTGTTTTAATGAGCAGGCGCGCTCGAGCGGTAGAAAATTACCGCTCGAGCGCCAGGTTCTCGGGAATTATTTTGTGAAATAAATGGCCACGCTCGAGCGGTAGAAAAATACCGCCCGAGCGCGGAGCTCTCGGGAAAATTTCGTTTTTCTATTTTTTTTATTTTATATATATAAATATAAGAACAAACAACATTAAAAATATAAAACAAAATCAAGAAAGATAAAATCAAATTAAATGCAAGAGAGGGGAAAGAAAAGTAGTTCTCAATTTACAGTCGAGAGCTAGACTGTCGGCCGGTCTCAGTTTGAATTGTCTTGGAACCGGGTGATTCCAAGGTGTGGCTCCATTATGCCACCCATGTAGTGCTTCAGTCGCTGGGCATTGACCATGAATGTCCCATCCTTCCCATCGTGCAGTTCCACGGCTCCCGACGGGTATACTTTAGAGATCACGAATGGTCCAGACCATCGTGACTTCAATTTTCCAGGAAATAGTCGCAATCGGGAGTTGTAGAGTAGAACATTGTCCCCTTCCTTGAATTCCCTCTCGATGATTCGCTTATCATGGGCCCTCTTCGTCTTCTCCTTGTATGACAATGCAAGATCATATGCCAGGTTCCGGAATTCCTCTAACTGATCCAGTTGCAGTAGACGTCGTTCACCTGCATCAGTAAAATTAAAGTTCAATGCTTTTGTGGCCCAATACGCTCGATGCTCCAATTCTACAGGTAAATGACATGCTTTACCAAACAACAACCTATATGGTGTAGTGCCTATAGGTGTTTTAAAAGCAGTCCTATATGCCCAAAGAGCATCATCTAACCTGACCGACCAATCTTTCCTACTGACTCCCACCACTTTTTCCAAAATTCGCTTGATTTCTCGATTAGACACCTCAACTTGACCACTTGTCTGGGGATGATAAGGGGTAGAGATCTTGTGTGTGACACCGTATTTGTTCAAGAGTTTTTCAAATAGTTTGTTACAAAAATGAGTGCCACCATCACTAATGATTGCTCTCGGTGTTCCAAATCTGTTAAAAATATTTTTCTTCAAAAATTTCACAACCACCTGAGCATCATTAGTGGCATATGCTTCTGCCTCTACCCATTTAGACACATAGTCAACCGCCACCAAAATATATTTTTTCATGAATGAACTGGGAAACGGTCCCATGAAGTCGATCCCCCACACATCGAATACCTCACACTCAATGATATTATTCAATGGCATTTCATGACGGTTAGAAATGTTACCTGTCCGTTGGCATCTATCACACGCTAGCACATAAGAACGAGCAGCCTTAAATAGAGTTGGCCAATAAAAGCCACATTCGAGTACCTTAGATGCCGTCCTTGTTGGTCCGAAGTGACCACCTACCTCACGGTCATGACAATGATGGAGAATTTGCCCAAACTCCTCCTCTGCAACACATCTTCTTATCATAGAATCTGCACAAATTTTAAACAAAAACGGTTCCTCCCAAAGGTAATATTTCACGTCAGAGAAGAATTTATTTCGTTGGTGAAATGATAAATTTGGTGGTGGAGTGCCTGTGACACGAAAGTTAGCAAAATTCGCATACCAAGGACAGAATAACACCTCAAATAGTATCTCATCAGGAAACCAATCATTTATAGCATGATCTACACTGTCATTACTAACCAACTCCAACATAGACAGATGATCCGCCACAACGTTCTCAACACCCTTCTTATCTGTTATTTCTAACTCAAATTCTTGTAGCAACAAAATCCATCGAAGAAGGCGTGGCTTTGCATCTTTTTTAGCAAGTAAATATTTAAGTGCAGAGTGATCGGTGTAAAAAATGACTTTGGACAGAACAAGATATGAGTGAAATTTGTCGAGAGCAAATACTACTGCAAGTAATTCCTTTTCAGTTGTTGCATAATTCAATTGAGCCTCATCTAAGGTCTTACTTGCGTAGTAGATTGTATGAAATACCTTGTTTTGCCGCTGGCCAAGCACAGCTCCCACCGCAGTATCATTGGCATCGCACATTACCTCGAATGGTAGATCCCAATCTGGAGCCACCAAGACAGGAGCCGTCACCAAGCACTCCTTCAAATCCTCGTATGCCTGTAAACAGTCAGAATTAAAATCAAATGGCACATCTTTCATAAGTAAGGAAGATAGATGTTTGGAAATTTTAGAAAAATCTTTGATAAAACGCCGATAAAAACCGGCGTGGCCTAGAAAACTTCTAACTCCCTTTATGGATGTCGGAGGCGGTAGGTTCTTGATAACTTCGACTTTTGCCTTGTCCACCGCTATTCTGTTCTCCGAAATCTTGTGCCCTAGGACAATTCCCTCTTGTACCATGAAATGACACTTCTCCCAATTAAGTACCAGGTTCGTCTCCTCGCATCTCTTCAACACAGATCTCAAATTCTGCAAACACTCATCAAACGTTGCACCAAAGATAGAAAAGTCATCCATAAATATTTCAAGAAAAGTTTCAATCATATCATGGAATATAGCAGTCATACACCGCTGAAATGTAGCCGGTGCATTACAAAGACCAAAAGGCATACGGCGAAAAGCAAAAGTCCCATAAGGACAAGTGAACGTGGTTTTCTCTTGGTCCTCAGGTGCAATAGTGATTTGATTATAGCCAGAATACCCATCCAAGAAACAATAAAACTCGTG